>NC_044506.1:1102500-1140000 GCF_902362185.1 Chanos chanos | reverse complement strand
ATGCACAAATCATGCGCATTCTCAAAGCTTATGTTGACCTCTTCAACTATGGTGTGTGTGTGTGTGAGTGTGTGTGTATGTGTGTGTGTGCGCTGAGGCTTATGTGTCTGTCTTTGAGTGATAGCTGGATTTTAAGAAGAGCTGTTTAAGGACAAAGAGAGGACAGAGAGTGATAGACAGACAGACAGGCAGAGTGAGGAAAAGTCAGGAAGAAGGAGGGGGGGAGAGAGAGAGATAGAGATGGAGAGATGAAGAGAGATGGAGAGATGAAGAGCAGGTTATAGTAAGAGAGGGTCAGTGAGATTCGTTTGTGACCTTTCACCTTGCAGAATCCTAAACAGGTGTTTATCCATCCCGACCAAAGAAAGGGTTGTTAAAACAAAAACCAGTTCAGTCAGACTGTTGTGTGGAGAAGCGTCAGGTCCTGCAGTCTGACCTCAATATGAACCTCTCTGTGACTCCCAGCCAACTGCCTGAGACTAACTGTTGTGTTTTCTTTTGTTTCGTTTTGTTTGAAAGACTAGCAGCCTCTCTGTACTCAGTAAAGTAGAGGTAGATTTGTGGTCTAATTATCTTAATTAATTAATGCCCTTAATCAACTCTCTGTTCTCTCTCTCCCTCCATGTCCTCACTTTCTTTCTACATCCATCTCTAACTGCTGTCTTCCCTCTGTCTCCTCTGGTGCCCGGTGTTCTTTCCCACCCAGCGGGAGGCCGCGGTGGAGAGGCTGATTGCACCAAATCACTGGGTTTAAAAGGTTCTTTTCCAAATGACTGTTCGTGTGAGAAAAAAAAAACAAGTGTACATTTTACCGGAGTTTCACAGAGTTAATTTCAGGGTTACACAAAATCCGTAAACATCATTAAATGCTGCGTTTACTCGTTAAAGGGCGCTGGTTTCTGTGTTCTCCTAATGACGTTTATTCTTGTAAAATTATGTACACAAACGATTTAACATTCTCAGAATTATTTACCAGTTATTTACTCATCAGAATTAATTATTTAGTTTATGAATCTAGGAAACTTTTTTAATTATTTCCAACATCTAACCAATAGATATATCGGCGTTACTATATTTTTCTATTAAAACACGCCGTTAAAGATAACTTGAACACCGGACCGTAAGCCGTATAGGCCGTGACCGCGGTTTCAGGACCATGGACAGGGCATGATGTACTAGGGAGCGACAGACCAAAAGTAATCGCCTTGTTCAACCCATGTATGATTTTTTTTTTCCTGTTTTTTCTCCGAGGGTAGGTGGCAGGGGGCTTTGTGTTCTCGTCGGGCGATGAATCACACCTCAGAAGATGATAGATGGGCTAAGAGAGTTTCCTACCTGCCTGCCCGACCAAAGCACTTCCTCGGCCGATGAGTAATGCTGCACAAACGCATTAATCACCAGGCCTTTGTGTCTTTTTATACTACTTTTCTCGTGGATTTGAGAGGAAGCCAGTCGAAAGATGGGCGTCCACTCCCGTGGTTTTAGGCAGAATGAACGTAAGACCATCTGTTGTCCCGGTTTGTTTTATGTGGGGGGCGTGGGGTGTCATAAATACCTCAGAGTGTATTCATATATGTGGGCATGAAGACCCCTTGATGTGACTGATAAACTGATGCTTTACTATCCTCCATTACTACCGTCTGAGTGACGAGCATCTTCGGAAAACCCTGCGAGATTTAATATTTGTAAATACAATGAGGTCATTGCTTAAGATTCCAGAACACATGATCTTTATGTAACGTTGACTAATGTTGTCCGAGTTCTGCCTCTCACATACGCCCGCATAAGTCGTTTTTTTGGGGGGGGGGGTGCCTCTGCCAAGCTGCCGACTCAGTAGCTCATACGCCCACTCCAGGGTGCTCCCTCCTCTCTCTGTGTATGTGATAGTGAGAGGCACGCGCTCGCGGTGCACCCAGAGCCACCCACGGCTTGAGCAGAGGAGAGGAAAGGAGGGCTAGCACATGGAAATCCGCCGTGTCTGCCCTCCCTCTCCTTTTTTCTCCTCTCTCCCTCTCTTTCTAGATAGTTGCTGAGTTTTCTGATGGGGGGGGGGCGTGGTGTGTGGCGCTTGATATCTTTTGTACAATAATATATTGTAATAAGGCTGACAACTCACTGGTAATGAAGTTAACCTCACTTTGACATGTTTCTAAAGTTTATTGAGAGAAAAAAACATCTTTTACCCTTGGTCGCACAAGCAGGACCCCCAAAACCCATTACCCACCCACCCCAGCACCCCATTCACCCGGGCAATGCACAAGAAAGCATTCCAGCTGTTTGCTTGTTTACCGAAACTGTTCACTTCAGCAATGTGTATGACGATTAAATTCGCAAACGTGGCAGGTAATTACGGTGAACATAAGGGCTTGTGTTGTAATCCTATAGGGCAGCAACAGGACAATACCGGTGATGAAAGTGTTGACTGCCAACAGGAACCTCTGTCGCATTACGCTGTCAGTGACCCTCAGAGGCTGGTGTTGTTGTATCCCATGAGAGAGAGAGAGAGAGAGAGAGAGAGAGATCTGTGATGTCTTCTTTCCGGTTCCCTGCTCCTGCGTTCATCTGTGCGTAGTTTGGCGCTTACATCGTCTTTTTCTGCCTCTCTCAGTCTCTCTGTCAGCACCCTCCCCTTCCCTGAATGCGCGCGCACACACACACACACACCATAGTTCAGCTTCCCCCGCTCTCCCTCCCTCTTCGCGCTGTCTCATTCACTTCAGAGTGTGATCCACGCAAAGACTCCGCGCTCGCGCAAGGAGGGTGGGGCGGGGTAGAATAAATAGGTTGGAGAGCAGGCCACGAGGCACACTGAGACTGAAACCACTTGCAGTGCAAATAGACCACAAGCAAGAAGACTCCGAAGCCGGGAGTACAAGTACCAACAAAGATTTGGAGCTGATAGTCGATCGAAGAACGAACGTTTCTGCCTTGATTTGGTTTAACCAAGGTCTGCTGGAGCTCCGACAACCAATTCGGTCCTTTGGCTATAGCCAGTCCTCACTGGAATAGCTGCTAATAAAAGTTGGTAGTAAACTCTTTGGAGTTTGGTCAGAGTCGCTCAATCGCCATTTTGCTTGTGGAAGTGAAGTGCACTGAAACTTGGAATCGGTCTGCAAACTGAAAAACCGGGGTGTGGGACTGCAGCCTGGTCCAGCTGTCGACAAGCCTGGTCTCAGATTCATCAGCGATGGCATTCTGAAGAATTCGGAAGTTTTACAGAAGCAACCGAAGCTTGAAGGATCCAGCGCTTTCCGAAAACTGGATGGAGTGCGTAGCACTGAGCGTCTACGGAACTTTTTAAGTGAGTACATTATTGTACTGATGTGTTTCATGTGTTTTCGTTTCGTCTGCTCAAATGTACATGCGCTGCGTGTATGAACTAACTGCGCACTCACTGTCTGTGTCTGAGCAGTTACTTATAGTAGTAACAGCAACTTTCTATGCCACTGGGTGAGACACTGGAAAACGCTTCCAGGCAAACTGCTGCTTGTCAAATATAAACGCTGTGCAAGTTTAATGTGATTTCTTGGAGTTTGTGTGATGTGTTTCGTTTGATATGCTTTACACGTGTTTGGGTGACGCACAGAGTGTGTAGCTGTCCGTGGGTCTGTTGCAGCGTGTGTCAAACGGCGCGAAAAGTCCGTGTCCATGGTCCTGAAACGCATTCGCCACCACATTGCTTGACTGTTGTGGCTTTTGCAAATTATGTCGGGCTAAAATGATTTGTTTATTTCAGTCTTCTTCGCTAATGTGCGTAACTTGGTTCGCCGGGCATATCTGGAGTGTCGATGTCATTGTAATGCTTCAGAGTGGACAGAGAAACCGTCTTGCTCTGCACGGAAAACCAGTCAGTTCGTTTAGGTTTTAAACTCAATACTGGTGACGAACGGGCAAAGTAAGTAAGACTTGTTTAAGGACAGGATTCAAAGTGAGTCGAGCGCTGAAAGAGCTTACAGCTTTAGGACGTAAACTATCAACTGTATATGTATATGATAAACTGTATATGTACATGTATATTACAAACTCTACACGAACATTAAACGAGGAAACCTGCGAAAACGTCACAGAGAAACTCTCTCGGCTTCTGCTGATATAGTAATATTTTATGATCAGAACGTCCGAGCCTAGAACCACATAATGGAACAGTTAATGTGTTATATGTTTGTTTTGTTTTGTTTTGTTTTGTTTTTGTTTTTGTTTTGTAGACAGCAGCCATTCAACTTTGCCAGTTTCACTGAAAACAAATGCAACGCAGCTCAGAAATTCCACCTCTGCTTTGCACGATTATACAAACTTTGTCTTTCAGTGTCGTCGTATTTGTTATATAAAAAGAATGGCTTCAGATTATTTAAATCAGTTTCTCAGTAGTTTCGTACAAGAACGAAATGCTGAGCATTTTACCGGACATTCCGTAGTCCTTTTCGTTTCACAAGGTAGCCAGCTGAAGACGATGTATACGGTTTTCACAGTATTTGAATCAGAACATAAACCCAGTCACCAGGTACGACATTTCAACTGCTCAAGCTCTTGCTGCGCAGAGCAAAGTTAACTCTCGACACTCTTCAGTGGATTTACGATGCCTGCTGCAGGCTGATCGTTGTAGCATTTCTTAAACCGCATGATTTTGCCCTCACCTATTATTTAAAGCTCACTGCATTCGTTCCAGGGACTTAAAAACTACTTATTACAAAATTTGTTACTTTAGGTAACACAAACACAGATCCGTTCGGAGTTTAACTACTCGTGTCTGATCTGATTCCCGTTTGCGTAGCGATAAATTTGCCTTTAGACCCGCTCCTCTCGATAGAGTGTGTCACATTGGCAAATTCACGTTGCTTTTTGTTTTGAGGATCCTTTTTTTAATTTCACATTTACACCGACGCGGGTGCATGCATAATAACCAAATGTACCGCCAATTCTCAAAGCTCCTCAACTGAGAGACCGAGAGAGAGAGAGAGAGAGAGAGAGAGAGAGAGAGCGATGCTCTGCTGTTGCCACAGCAACCCAGATGACTACTCTTTGTAACACCGGTCACACAGTTCCTGTCCCCGTCTTCCTGCTCTACTCTTTTCTTTCACTCCCCGTCTCCCCGTTTCGGAGAGGCTGGGGGGTGAATAGAGACTTGATCGTCTCGGAGAGGCTGGAGGGTGAATAGAGACGTGGGAACTTGTTGAAACGCGCTCGCTCTATCCGGCAGAGCTGCGGGTTGAAAGCTCTTGTGTCTGTGCGCATCGCTAATTAGAGTTAATTGCACGGCTTACCTATTCATAACGCCATTAGCAGCTGCGCATGGACCTTCTCCGCGACGGATTTGTGTGTGCATGCGCGCGTGCGTGCATGCGAGCGTGCATAGTCTGGTCATACATCCAGTTCATAGAGACCAAATTAAAACGTTCTAAGCCGAGATTTAATGAAACTCTTAAAGAAACACTGACGCACTCTATTAATGATGCACAGGGAACGTCTGTCCTCTCGCTGTCTCGTGGCGATTGTCTCCATGTGTTTGCGCGTGGGCGTTCGCGTGCATGCAAGTATGCAGGGAAGACCAAAAACAATAGAAAGAACAGTGTAAGGCTGTCTGAAACTGTTTCAACATCTTCTTTCAGCGTTTATAGAAAGAGCCACCTGCTAATACTAAAACACAACTGTGACACACACACTGAAACTCGCTCTAGTCCCTCTCTCTCTCTCTCTCTCTCTCTCAAAAATTCCTCTGAAGCCAGAAAAGACTGGGTTAACGGTTGCCACGGCAGCGACTGGACTCAGTTTGCAGTGTTTCTCATGCTGCTTTCACTGTCTGTGTGTCAGATCAGTCAACTGGTCCACAGAAAGCAGCCCTTCAGCACAGCCGTGCTCCCAGCAGACTTTTTGTGATGCAGCTCTGAATGCAAATTCACAGACTTTTTAAAGGCCACACCGCTCGCCTTGTCTCTGAGGTTCTAGGGTTGTTTTTTTCAAGGTGTCGCAGGAGAAGTTCAAAAGAACAACCAGAGCAGAGCTTTGCTACCGACTCAGCAGAAACAACACACAGGCATCTGCTGCCAACTCACTTCTCCTTTCTCCGTATTCTAAATGCCCCACTTTCCCTCCTCTCACACACAAAAACAAGAGTTGTTTCCATAACAACCATCCACTTCATTGCTGCCTGGCTTTTAGAAACGAGAGAGGGAAAGAAGAAGAGAAAAGCTCTGTATTTGACAATGAGACCTAAGAACTTTTCGACCTCTCACTCTTTCACTCTCTCTGTCCAAAGAATATTATGATATAATCTGCAGATACGATATAACCCTGACATGGTATAATCCTAATATGATATAATCTCTTCCCTGCAACTGAAAAGAGAGAGTACAAGAATAGATAAAGAGATCTCTCTGGTTACAAAACTGAGAGCAACCTTTAACCCTCTCTGTTCAGAGTACATAAGGCATTCAGGTATAGACCCACTCTGTCAGGACTGAACATTATTGCCAGTGTGAACTGAACCTTGACTCATTACCAAACGTCAGCTCATGAGAACCCTTCCTCCAGGGGCACCACCGGCCCCACAGCACAGGGACAGGGCTGTGAGCTGGACCAATCCACACGCAGCTGTGGAGCAGTGATGCTAGTGGGAACAGGGTCCTCTCTTCAGCCCTGTCTGAGTGGAGCTGTTCATTACAGCCCCCAACCTGTGGACTGCACTGCCCTGCAATCACTCTCCTCCCTCCTCTCCTCCTCATCCATTCATCCCTCTCTCCTCTCTCGAGAGGGCAGATTCACTTCCCCCTTATTCTTCTCCAGCATCAGTTCCTTCACTGGAATCTCAGTAACCATGACAACAGCTGAAGGGGGCTGGAGTTCAGACAGCCTTTAACACAGAGGAGAGGAGAAAACGCAGGGAAACAAAAAGAAATTACAAAGCTATTCTTCTCAGTTCAGAAATCTTTCTAAAGAAAGCCCCGCGCCCACTCTGCCTTTCTCGCCGCAGTGAGTCAAAGTTCTCGGGAACACGTTCTGTCGGGGAGCGGCGTGTGCGGTCCGTGGGCGCGTGGCAGCGCGTCGTCGGGCGCGTCAGCGTGACGCAGGCTGCTGAGACACGTGTTGCCGCGTGGGAGGAGAAGCCGAGGCCCTGGAGGGAAAGCTCTAGAGAAGAGCTGTAATTATACACCCAGAAAAATATTACCGCGGCCACACAAACTCTCCAGCCGCTAATCAGGGTCACTCCACTCCGCAGCCAAGAGATCTGCTCCGGGGAAGGGGGGGGGGCAGCAGACCATGTGATTCTCACTTAAGATACTTACAGGACCTGATATTTAGTTAAGATGACAAATTAATGTGAAGTTATGACTGACATCTCCCTTAAACTGATCTCTGTCTTTTTCCTGGTGTGTGTGTGTGTGTGTGTGTGTGTGCGCATGTTTGTCTTTCATCCACAGGCTGACAGACATGGTCCACTGTCTGTATCAGTGAAGCATCAAACCCTCCATCCAAGATCCACTTAACAAACAAAAGAAGTAAACAAACAACCCACATTGAATACAGCAGAGCCACAGAAAGGCGGACTGTCAGGCAGAGTGTGAGGAAGACAGAGAAGAAGGAGAGAAGCATCGTTCACGTGATTCTTTGGTGAGGAGAGAAGATGGAGCGGAGGTTCCTTTCTTTCCCTGGCCTCTGCTTGGCCTTATTTGTGTTGGTGGGCGTGGCCGTGGCCACACCCTCAGGCCCAGCATCCGACACCTGTGCCACGCTGGAGCAGAGTCGATTCTTTGGCGTTTTCTCCTCCACGACCGCTCTGCCCTCCATGCCGTGCTCCTGGACCCTTCAGAACCCCGACCCACGTCGCTACACGGTATACATGAAGATCACCAAGCCCACCGAGTCCTGTGTGCCACGCCAGGTCCGCACCTTCCAGTTCGACTCCTTCCTCGAAACTTCTCGCACATACCTGGGAATGGAGAGTTTTGATGAGGTGGTTCGTTTGTGCGACGGCACAACCTCCGTGGCGTACCTGGAGTCCAGCAAACAGTTCCTCCAGCTCCGCAAGCTGCCCCCCCGCCCTGCCCTGCCCTTCACTGCCGCCGACCAACAGGAAGTGGAGGATGTGAGTGAGTTTAAGGCGGAGTTCCTGGTCGTGGGGAAGAGAAATCCCAGCATGCCCGCCTGTCAGATGCTGTGCCAGTGGCTGGAGAAATGCTTGGCGACCAGTACCCATGCCAACCCCTGCGGTATCATGGCAACCCCTTGCCAATGCTGGGAAACGCCCAAGAGGAAGGCGGGCGGCTGCTACAGAGGAGGAGTGTACGTGGAGAAATGTTTACCCGCCCTGAGAGACAGCAGCCGCGACGCGGAGATCATGAGTAAGTGTGTGTGTGTGTGTGTGTGTGTGTTCTCAACCTAAAGTTACACAGAGTAAGACCGTCTTCAGTAATTTGAAAAGTGTAATATTAGAGAGAGTGTGTGTGAATACCTCCTGTCTATCCTGGGGCTCTCACCTCAGGAGCCAGAAATGTGAAAAAATGAGTTGCTGATAAAGAAACTGGGGAACTGATTGAAAACCTGTCCCTGAATGTTCAGTAGTCATAAAGTGCTGATTTTACGGGCGCCCGTCTGAAGGAGAGAACAGGCCTCCCCTGCTCTCACAGACGCTGTCTGAGCAGCTGAATACACCAATGTTTTTCAAAACAATATTCAGCCCATTGCTGTCTCATGTCTGACCCCGAGCCGCCGCGCACCCCCAGACACGTCCAAATGTTAGGGAGAGTGAGACGCCGAACGATGTTTTAGCGCTTTACTCTTACAAAAAAACCCCGCTGGCTCCCAGGCACAGGAAATCGATTCTCGGCTCCCGTGGTTTCCATAGAAACCTGCCAGCCTCAGACAAAACCCGGTGCAGCGAACATGGTGGGAAGCGAAAGGTAAATTGAAAACATCGTCTTGAAGAGGAGCTGCCTCCCATGGTGCCCTGGCATTTCGCCGTTCAAAGCCACCCCCCTCGACTGTTTGTTTTTCTAGAATGTTTTTCTCTTTCATTCTCTGTCGAGACACAGTTCTTTTGCCCCGATAAAATCAGTCTCTTAATGAGGCCAAATGTTTGTGCAGCATACAACAGAAGCTTAAAGTCTCACAGAGTGAAAGTCATCTAACTTTGCTTTCCTCTGCTCTCCTCACTGCTGATTATGCAAGCCCTGTGACTGAGCATGCAGTTAGCCAGAATGTCCACAAGGTGTCAGCACAGCAAACTTTTACAAAACTGCGCTTTGGTTTTCAGTCTGTACCCTTCTGGAAAACAAACAAACAAACAAAAAACAGTCCCTAAACTTCACAGAACTGAAACAGATCACTGTACACTCACTGTCCTCCTGTGGAAACATTAAATGTATGTTTAACGAAAAACACTGTTTGACTTTGCAGGAGGCTGGAGCGGGTGGGGCCGCTGGTCAGAGTGCAGCACTGAGTGTGGGGGCGGAGTCCAAGTTCGCAGCAGGGCGTGTCACCCTGAAAACGAAATCTGTGAGGGTGTGGTCGAAGAGGGACGTTCCTGCAACCCACAGCCTTGCATTGGTGAGACTGGTTATCAATCACGGTTAACATCCAATGACTGCTCGCTGTGAGCGGCTGAGGGAGGGGCTTAAGAGCGGCATCTGAATGGTTGTGTTTTTTGATCTCTCAGGGAAAGTTCGCCAGCGCAGCCAAGCTCTGCGATCCATCGTCAGCCAAAAGAGAGACAACAAAGAGGAGGGCAGCCTGGCTCCTAAAACTGGTAAATACTGTCAGCTCACGGCCAGGAGTTCAGCACCAATGTTCCCCTCTAACAGATATTCAAGGGAAAAATAATAATAATCTATGACACTGATTTTGTGTGTGTGTGTGTGTGTGTGTGTGTGTGTCTCAGATGCCATGCAGGATGAATGGTCCTCTTGGAGTGCGTGTTCGGTCAGCTGTGGACAGGGTTGGCAAAGTCGGAGCCGTCTGTGTGTAACCTCATCCCACAGCACACAGTGTACCGGCCCTCTGAGGGAAAACAGGATCTGTAACAACACTGCCGTCTGCCCAGGTTAGAGCATGCACACACACATACGCACACACACACACACACACACATACACACACATACGCACATACGCACACACACACACAGACACACACACAGACACACACACACATACACACACACACACACACACACACACAGACACACACACACACACATGCATTACACTTCAGATCTTGCTTTACATCACACACTAACACATCTCTCTCTCTCTCTCTCTCTCTCTCAGTGGATGGAGCATGGGATGAGTGGGCGCCATGGAGTCTGTGCTCCTCCACCTGTGGGCGTGGTTACCGCGACCGTGTGCGTACCTGCAAACAGCCCCAGCACGGCGGGGAACCGTGCCGCGGCCCTGCTAAACAGACCAAGTTCTGCAACATCGCCGTCTGCCCCGGTGAGTCCTACGCCTGCGCGGTTAACACACGCGCACACACTGTGCCAAGACCCCTTTACACTCACAGCCCACTACTCACAGATGAGACTCTGACCAGATTAGAGGACAGGACAAATCGTATATCTCTGAGTGTTATCAAACTGCCCTGAGCTTCATCCACTCATTCTATAGATGTTTAGTCTAGAGTTAGATCATGTTCTTCTGCTTCACGCCTCTCATCAGACACTTTGAGCCTGTCTGCAGGTGTATATAGCACTTACAGCCTTTAGGGTGTAATTCTCTAATCTGACCACCAGGTGGTACTGTAGGACAGTTTATACAGTGTGTTTCTCCCAGTCCAATGTGGCAAAGAGGCAAGACAAATGATGAGCAGCCAAAAGAGTTTTCCATTACTTTGAGCATATTAAAGTCCAAAGAATAAATCAGTTAATTACATGACTGGTTCTGTTCCACTCGGGCTGGCGTTAGACAAGTCATCGTTATCACACCTTTTACGAGCTGAAGGGTTTTAATAATACTTTAATAATATAATATAGGTTTAATACAGCACACTCACGTATCGGCCCATTGTTCTGTTGCGCATTCACCCAGATACTCTCAGGTGATAGGTTACAGGAGTGAGGGGCGGTTCTTCAACGCTCAGAGGAACATACCGGAAAAGATGACTCGAGCCCAGCGTAAAAAAAAATCTAATTTGTGATTTGTGCTTTTCACAGATATGAATATTTCACAGACCACAAAACATTTTCGAATATCTGAAATAGTTCCCAGCCGTGTTGATTACAAGCCTGACTGTCTTATTCCTCTTTCTGTCTGTCTGTCTATGTGCAGTTGATGGATTCTGGAATGAATGGTCAGCGTGGAGTGCGTGTTCAGCCTCGTGCTCTAATGGGACCATGCAGCGGACCCGTGAGTGTAACGGACCGTCTTACGGTGGTGCTGAGTGCCGGGGCGACTGGCTGGAAACCAGCGGCTGCTTCCTGAGAGAGTGCCCAGGTAAGAGCTGCCTCCTGAGGGAACGCCAATGTCAGAGCTCTCTTCAGCTCTACGTCACAAAAACCTCAATGCCACAGGCACTGAGTGCACACTGTGATTTCTCAGTTTAATTGCGCAACTCTTTGTTCTGTCGCCCTCTAGTGGATGGGAGGTGGTTGTCTTGGAGCTCTTGGAGCACTTGTTCGAGGACCTGTGGAGGTGGCACCCAACAGAGACAGAGAGTGTGTGAGGGCCCGTTCCATGGAGGCCAGTCGTGTGTCGGTGATAAATCTGAGTCCAAACAATGCAATGAGAAGAGATGCCCTGGTAAGAGGCTTAGATCTTTTCTAGAAAAAATACCACAGCTTTCCATATAATTTGTAATCGTATTTCAGACTCATCTGTGCTCTGAGGCGCATTAGGATCTGCATTACTGAGCTGAGCGTATCAGTTGGCATGAAAATGAATTGGGTGGATGGTTGTTCCCTGCAGAACCCCATGAGATCTGTCCTGAGGAGAACTATGGCAGTGTGGTGTGGAAAAGAACCCCTGCTGGAGACACAGCGGCCGTGCCCTGCCCCGCCGATGCCTCAGGTACGCTCACACAGCCACGCCTCAGTCAGAGCCCGGTACCTTCGGCGCGGGTCGTCACCTGGCTCGCTGTTTGCCAACGCTCTGTTTTTACCGTCCAGAGAGAATGAAGCCCTGTTTTCTGTCTCTGCTCCAGGGCTGGTTCTGAGGAGATGCACTCTCGACGCTGTCGGCCTGGCCTTCTGGGAGAATCCAACGCACATCAAATGTGTCTCTAAAGTTTACGAGAACATCCAGGAGCTGGTGAGTTCAGAGTTCTGAGGCTAATGAAGCTAATGAAAAGGTCCTGACTTTAGACCATCCACGAAATGAACGCACGGCGTCACGTCCTCTGTCCCCCTCAGAGCCGAGAGCATGTGTCCAAAGCCGAGAAAGGTCTCCTGGTGGACGGGGTGTCGGACGCTCTCTCCAGACTGAGGATGACGTCCGACGAAGGCACCAGGTACAGCGGAGACCTGCAGGCCGTGATGGAGGTTCTCAGAAACACCACGGGGATCTTCAGAGGCGCTGGCTACAGCCTCAGCAACGCAGACGTGGAGGTAAAACCCGCCGGCCTCTCTGCCGAACCAGACTTAGTCAAGTTCCCCCGTTTTTCAGTTTCAATACAAACAAATAGTAAGACAATGGTTCAGACAGTTGGTAGAGAGATTTTCAACTTGAATGAACGTGACGGGGTCTTGTTTGGATTCATTTTTTTTTGTTTGTTTGTTTTTCTCATTTTCTGTCTAAAACAGAACTATGCACAGACCATTAGCAACTTACTGAAGGAGGAGCACCGTGACAAATGGGAGGAAGCACAGTTGGTGAGTTTGTGAAACTTGTTTGTTTTTTGTGTGTGTGCGTATCTGTGTGTGTGTGTGTGTGTGTCCCAAACCAAACTTCACTCTTTCATATTATCACCTCAGGCCATTCACACTGTTATGAGAGCACATTAGGCAGAGAAAAAAAAAAAGCATAGCACATTTTCTGCGAGAGAAACTTCTCAAGTGCAGCTCAGTGCAGAGCATGTGTTACACTCTCTCTGTCAATGTTAAAATGTGTTATATCTAAAAGAGGCTCGGACGCAGTGTTCTCAGGCAGGCTGCGCTTGCTGGGATCACATGGGCATGTCTGAGTCAGCCAACCGTGGAGGACCGGGACACATTTTAAACGCTAATTGATTTTTCTCAGAAATATGATTGAGTCAGAGTTTTATTTCTGGAGCAAATCAAGCAGAAACTTTACCAAGACACATAGCGAAGAGGTGAAAACCGGCAAACCTCCCGCACGGCCGTTTCCCTATTCAGCCCGCGGGGTCTGAAGGATCCGCTTCAAGAACCAGAGAAGAAAAACAGTGAAACAAAGAGAGAAAAAGAGACATAGAGAGAAGGGAGGGGGGGCTTTACAACACCCACACAGCAATCTGTGCGTTGTCATGGCAGCAGATGGACAGCAGTGGTTGTATAGACAGTGGAGGCAGAGAAATACACACCTTGCACCCACATTGCAGAGTCTGTGCGTCAGAGAGACGCGTGAGATCCTAGTGTAGCGCACACTCACACAGAGATGTAAGTCAGCATCTCCATTTATGGCGCTAAGGAAGCCGTGAGACATACGTACTCTTTGACTGCATCATCCATTCAGAGCCTATAGTTAGTCTGCATTCACACAGAAACGCTCTCCACATGACCTGGTCTTATTCCTCTCATACAAGGCAACAAAACTAACTTAATTCTTCTAGTTGTTTAAATTTTTTCTTTCTCTCTCTCCCTCCCTCTCTCTCTCTCTGGAACAGATGGGAGGAAACGTTAAAGAATTTTTCAGCCTGGTGGAAGACTTTATTGACATGATCGGGAAACAGATGAGAGATTTCCAGGACATTTATGAAGTGACGGAGAACTTTGGTGAATAAACATTCTTTCTCTGTCTCCACTGAAGCACAACAACACACACAACGCATACAGTGCTCAGTATGCTCTACTGTTTGACTGTGTTTGTTTGTTTGACTGTTTGTTTGACTGTGTTTGTTTGTTTGACTGTTTGTTTGACTGTGTTTGTTTGACTGTGTTTGTTTGTTTGACTGTTTGTTTGACTGTGTTTGTTTGACTGTGTTTGTTTGACTGTGTTTGTTTGACTGTGTTTGTTTGTTTGACTGTTTGTTTGACTGTGTTTGTTTGACTGTGTTTGTGTTTGTTTGTTTGACTGTTTGTTTGACTGTGTTTGTTTGTTTGACTGTTTGTTTGACTGTGTTTGTTTGTTTGACTGTTTGTTATCATGTTCTCTTGGCAGAACTGAGCATCCAGAAGCGTCCCAAGGCCATGACCTCAGACGTGACCTTTCCCATGAAGGGCTGGAGGGGTATGATGGACTGGGTCCGAAACTCAGAGGAAAAAATCACAGTGACCCGCAGTGCGCTTAACCTGGACCTGCCAGGTAACACACACACACACACACACACACACATACACACACACACACACACACACACACACACACACACACACACACACATAACACACACACACAAACACATACACAAAACACACACACACAAAACACACACACACAGACACACGCACACACACATACACACACAAAACACACACACACACACACAAAACATACACACACACACACACACACACACACACAAAACACACACACAAAACATACACACAGAAGAGTCCTGCCAGTTTAAGCCAGTCTCCTTTAAAATGTTTCTCTTTTTTTGCAGAAGCTGAGGAGAGTACTGGTTTTGTGACTGGCATTGTGCTCTACAGAAACCTGGGTCCCATTCTGTCCCTGCAGAGGTAAGATCACACACACACACACGCACACACACACAGTGCCAGAACGTTTTTTTGTCTGATTGTGTTGTGGTCTGACAGTAAACGTCTCTCTCTCTCTCTCTCTCTCTCCCAGTAACACTACACTGCTGAACTCTAAGGTGGTTACTGTAAGTGTGAAGCCAAACCCAGGTTTCCTGGCCTCCCCAGTCGAGATTGAGTTTCCCCACCTTCACAATGTAAGATATCAGTCCACCCCGCCTCTCTCCCTCTCTCTCATTCTGTGTCAGTAACAGTCAGAATGTTAGATGGCTGTCTGTAGTGTGCCAGGTGACATAGAGGAGTGTGTGTGTGTGTGTGTGTGTGTGTGTGTGTGTGTGTGGAGGTGGCTCTTGTTAAAGTGACTGAACGTTGATGAATGTTTCTATCATGTGACATGGGGATCTGCCTCTAAACACTTACAGTTCTCTCATTACCCCCTCCCCCCATAGGGCACAATGAATGAAACCTGCATCTCCTGGGACGAGAGCGAGAGGTGAGTGTAGTGATTATGTAAATAGACAGACCATTAAAACGGTGTGTTACTGTAACAGTGGCACAGAGGGTGATGGAGCTCCTGCCCACGTATGGTGTGTGTGTGTGTGTGTGTGTGTGTGTGTGTGTGTAGGCAGAGGTGTCTGAGGTGTATGAATATGAAGGTTAGCAGGCCATTTGGCTCTAACACTGTAGCTGTTCAAAAAGGGCACACACACACACACACACACACACACACACACACAGGCTTTAGCAAGCTATTTGTCATCAGATAATCAGATCAAAGTCATGCTGTCACTTCTCCCCCAGACCAAACCAGCAGCAGCAACACCTTCCCCTGCATCACACAGCAAGAGCACAGTGCCCTCTAGAGGACAAATAGAGGAGCAGCTCCTCACATAACTACCCTTCCTAACTGCGCACAACAGTGCAGTTCAGTGTATCCTCTCACACACGCACGCACACACACACACACACACACACACACACACAAGCCTCTAAAACACACAGTGCAGTGCATTCATTTACATCACCATTCCAGCCAGGCAGGCCCAGCCAGACAGACACACAAAGCGTGTGGTCAGAGGAAATGTAATGAAGCCCAGCCACTGCAGGACCCTACAGAGACATCATATCCCAGTCAGCCTCACAGGCGGAGGGGAGGCAGAGTAGAGAGCGGAGCATGTTTGGCACAGAGCAGTATTGACTCTCCTCGTGGCACTGCTAACCTGTAACATTAACTGTAGATTGATCAGGACTCAGGTTGGACTGGGCACTGCATTCTTCACACTGATACTGATAGTGTCCTCAGAGCTCAGCGTAACTTACTACACAGTTCACATGTCTAGTCTAGGGATTTTAACACACTCACTGCCCTCACGGTCAGAGAACAAAACCTTTGGCGAAGTGAGCCACGGACCAAGCCATCAGGAGGAATACTGAGACATCTGTTGATGGGTTTCCCCCTGCTGGTGTCTGACTTATAACTTCCACTCACACACACACACACACACACACACACACACACACTGTGGTGCGGGACTGGCACAGGCACCGGCATAGGACTGCCCCTGTTTACTGTGTCCTTTTCCCCTTACAGTTCACGCCATTCCCTCTCACTCATTCTCTCTGCTCTCTCTCTCTCTCTCTGTCCTTTACTCTGAGAGATTCATCCCTCGCTCCATGGGATGCTGCATGAGGTCATCCAATATCCTTCCACATCAACCAGTCGCCATGGCAACACTGGTTGTCAATGGCCTGGCCCTCTTTTTCCTTCTGAAAAGAAAGGATGATGGCAAACTTTTAATGAACAAGGAGAAGGCTATGAATACTTGTGTTCTTTGGGCTCTGAGTTCTCACTCAATCTCTCACACTGAACACAGAGTTCTCACTCAGTCTCTCACACTGAACACAGAGTTCTCACTCAGTCTCTCACACTGAACACAGAGTTCTCACTCAGTCTCTTACACTGAACACAGAGTTCTCACTCAGTCTCTCACACTGAACACAGAGTCTCTTGGGCTGACAGTCAGGATGAGTTTGGACATATAAGTCAAGCTGTCCCTCGTGGCTATTCTTATTCATTCTATGAAAAATAACTGAACTTCTGTTTGAAATGTATTCTTGATTTTTAACCTGTGCGATCGACTTGGTCATAAACTATGGATCAGAACTGTGGAAAATATTTTGAACAATTCCCATACTGAGGAAAATACATTATTAGAAGAAAAACGCACTGATTTGTGTGCACAGTTCTTGTTGCGTTTCGGTCATTGCGCAGCGCACAGGAAGAGTGACACAGTGAACTGCTCTAGGATTGAAATTAAATGTTCAGAGCATGCGAGTGAGAGGCGTAAACCCCAGGGGAAGGCTTGAAAGAGGTTAATTTGAGCCATTTTGTGTGAAAATGTTCTCTTGTCTCTAAACGCGCTGCTCCGTTTCGCTCTGCCTCTCAACAGCTCGTCGCTGCTTGGATCGTGGACTGCGCGTAGTTGCAGAGCGCTCCCCGTCGACTCCTTCAGAACCAAATGCGTGTGTGACGGACTCTCCACCTTCGCCATTTTAGCGCGGCCAAATCCTGATTCGGTAAGTCCAATTCTTATGCGTTTTCGTTGTCCGTTGCTGGAAAAGTACATTTCTGTGTTGGCGGAGGCGAAATGTTAAAAACGTAGGCGTTGTTTTTCATGTGTGAGCTGTGCCTCTCTCTCTTTGTGTTGCTATGTGCAGGTGCCGTTGAGTGCCGCTTTGATCGCTTAAACCTGTTAATGATATGATTAAACACATAAACGGAACATTAGATCAAATGACAGTCGAGAAAAAAGATAAATTGGTCTCATTTGAAACCGATCAGTCATCTTGTTTTGATAAACATTGGTTTAACAACGGATTGCAGAGGGTGGATTTTTTTTTCAACGACATGCAATGTAACTCGTACATGTTTGCATGTTTTAATAGTCAGTTATTGATTCGTAAGAAGAGATGTGTGTGGTTTTAATCAATCGGGGGAGAACATTACGTGGAAATAACTGGTGTCGAAAACAATGAAACGCTCGACATCGCAGTCATTTCTCCCCGAGGCTAGCCTTTTGAAATTAGGTTTACGGGAATTTGTCTGAGTCTTTCTCTTTCTCCGACCAGAATTTTTTTTTTTTACTAATATCGTTTTAGCATAGCCTGTAAGATTGCCCTTTCCGTTAAATGGACAGTTTTTTAACATGGTATTGACTGGCTTTGACAAAATGTTCCAGTACATCTACTTATTCTTATGATCCCTGTCATTATTACAGTCTTTATTTTATTCTTTATTTATTTTCAGAAATAAACAACTGTTTTTGCGCAGAGGCATTGTGCCTGTATTTGGGCATTCTCCTTGGCGGAGACAGTCTTTATTTTATTCTTTATTTCTTTTCAGAAATAAACAACTGTTTTTGCGCAGAGGCATTGTGCCTGTATTTGGCCATTCTCCTTGGCGGAGACAGTCTTAAGTCTTTATTTGATTGGAAGGTGCCTCTAAAGCATTTTGCTCGCCAGTTGCCTTAGCAACGGCATCTGCAGCGCGCGTACTGTGTGTAAGATTCTGGTTTCTGTGGAGTAGAGAAAAAAAGCCCCCCCTCCGGCAGAAAAAAACGAGTTTTTTCGATGCTGTGGACTTTGCTGCCGCAGAGTGTGTTTTATAACACACAGCAGATGAAATTCTTATTACTTTACACTGCACGGAGTTTAAGACATTCTGACTTGATAAAATGAAGGAATGTAACATGAATGAATTGGGGAGAGAGGGGCGGATGTTTTTGAGAGACATAGCTGAAATGTGGTTGTGTTTATGTCTGTCAGTCTGTCTGTCTGCACGTACAGTATCAGCTCTGCGACCCACTCTGTGTGTGTGTGTGTGTGTGTGTGTGTGTGGTTGATTGGATTAGTTCCTCTGTGGTGTATATGAGAGTGAAGCAACAGCGCCCCCTTTAGTCACATCTCAACCCTCCCCCCAAGGAAACACCCGCTGCACCGATCAGTCCTATAGCATCTGCCCATATCAATTCCTCATTACCCCCCCCCCCCCCCCCCAGGCCAGCCAGCCAGCCAACCACCCCCCCATCCTAACTAGACCCCAGTCATATTGCCCCCTCTCCCTCACTCAGCTAACGCAAACACACACACACACTGTGTTTGATGTGTGCTGTAGATGATCTTAATACTGTTTTCCTGTAAAACTGTGAAATCACTGCCTGGGAGACATAGACACTGAGATAAAGAGAGAGAGAGAGAGAGAGAGAGAATCACCAGACAGATATGTATTTTCTCTCCTCTCTCTCTACATATACATTTATATATGTATAAATAAATGTATATGTATACACACACACACACACATATATATATATATATATTTATCAAATTAGTAAAAGGAAGAGAAAAGGACAGACATAGACATGTATAAATATACTATATATGTCCTTTTCTCTTTCCTTTGCTTATTGGATACAGTCTGTTCTGTTTCCTGTTTGACCAGTGCAGCTGCTCTAATGAAGGAAGCTCTCCCATCATCCCTGTTTAAATGCCTTTAACAGTCAGTCAGAGCCTCTCTCTCTCCGAACTCATACTCCTCCCTGGCACTGGGGCCCTGCCTGGCCTGGATTTTCAGTTTTGGGGTAAAGTTAAAAAAAGCACATTCAGTCTGTCAAGGACAAAAGAGGGACTTTTAACTGGGTCACAGTCTCTGGATTAATTTTCTACTCCCACCCAGACAGACCAGAGACTATATTAAAGAAAAAGAAAAAAAGTAGGAAGAGTCTGGCATGATTGTCTTTATACGTGCACCAGAGTCTAGATTTACTCCTCAATAAAGAATAAAAGTTTATTCATCTGAAGTGATGGAACCCAATTCAGTCATGGAGGGAAGAGCAATTGGAGGGAAGAGCAGTGGAGAGGAGGGAGATAGAGGTCTGGACCTTGTGTGTGTTGGGGGGCGGGGGTGGGGGTGCAGATGTTGGCATGGCTCAGTAGCACAGGGAGGGTTCCATGCCAGGGCTGTGCCCAGACATGGCCATTGGCACAGACTAGGCACTTGGCTGCTGCTGTTGCACAGCGGCTGCCTGATAAATGGAGAGGTGAGAATCGCCCACCTGTCGACATCACTCCAGGACACACACACACACATATACACACACACACACATCACTCCAGGACACACACAGGCTCATACACACACACACACACACACATATACAAACACACACACACAGGCTCATACACACACACACACAGGCTCATATACAGCTGCAGGGAAACAGTAGTGTTTTCAGCTGGAGAGGTGGAGAAGCAGTGGGGGTGCTGATGGTGTAGTCTGGTGGATGTACAGTGTTGGATTGTGGCTGATTCCAAACATGAGCAGTGAAACTGTGTCGGCTCTGTGTGTCTTCCTGACCTTCAGATCTCTTTCCCTTACAGCAAGCCTACTTCTGTCAATCAAACGCCACACACACGTACACACTCACACACACACGTGCGGGCTCTGGGTGTCTGCAGTGGTGTGTCTAACGCGTGTGTGTTTGTGTTTTTTCTCTCGTGTCTCTGTAGATGATGGATAAGACACTGCTTCCCTCCGTGACTCTGATCGTCGGCTGCGGCGTCTCCTCTCTCACGCTGCTCCTCCTCATCATCATCTACGTCTCCGTTTGGAAGTAAGAGCCTGTGAAATAAAACACACACACACACATAAGCCATGCCCTGACACACCAGCACACTCAGCTGAAAGATAAATTGAGTGTTTGAAGTTAAAGTGCTGTTGTTCTTGTCCTCACGTTCCTGTTCTCGTTTTTCTCTTGTTTTGTCATTCAGGTACATTCGCTCTGAGCGGTCTGTCATTCTCATCAATTTCTGCCTGTCAATCATCTGCTCTAATGCCCTCATTCTGATTGGTCAAACTCAGGCTCGCAATAAGGTATGATATCATCTGACCACACCCCCTATGTAAAGAATATCCTTGAGGTTGATTACAGACTGAACATCTCTCTCTCTCTCTCTCCCCCTGTAGGTGATGTGTACTCTGGTTGCTGCTTTCCTGCATTTCTTCTTTTTGTCGTCTTTCTGCTGGGTGCTGACGGAGGCATGGCAGTCATACATGGCGGTTACTGGGCGTTTGAGGAACCGTATTATTCGTAAGCGCTTCCTGTGTCTGGGCTGGGGGCTTCCTGCCCTGGTCGTGGCTGTTTCAGTGGGCTTCACCAAGGCTAAAGGATACGGCACTGTCAACTAGTGAGTGTCTTCTCTTCACCGCTTTCATTCTCCCTCTCTCTCTCTCTCTCTCTCTCTCTGCGTTACACCTATAACCATATGAAATCTGTTTTTCTCCTCTTTAGCTGCTGGTTGTCTCTGGAAGGTGGCCTTCTCTACTCATTTGTTGGACCTGCTGCAGCTGTCGTCCTGGTAAATAAAACTCAGTCCTTATCTCAGTTATCATAACTACTGTGTTTACATGGTTTTGTCCAGTGTAAGAAAACTGACAGTGAAACTGTGTCACTGTGTCTAAATGTCACTAAGCCAGTGTTACTGTGTGGTCTTACAGGTGAACATGGTCATTGGTATTCTGGTCTTCAACAAACTCGTGTCCAAAGACGGCATCACTGACGTGAAACTCAAAGAGAGAGCTGGGTGAGAGAGTAGTTTCAGCCACGACACAAAAAACCTCAAACAAGATTCTCTCAGAAATAAAATAAAAAACTCAAAAACTCAGACAAGATTCTCTCAGAAATGACAATTGAATAAGGGTTGATGCACAGAGACGGCCTTTCACGTGTATGACCAGCTGTCTCCTGTTGAACAGGGCGTCTCTGTGGAGTTCCTGTGTGGTTCTGCCTCTCCTGGCTCTCACCTGGATGTCTGCGGTTCTGGCCATTACCGATCGTCGTTCCGCCTTGTTCCAGATCCTCTTCGCTGTCTTTGACTCGCTGGAGGGATTCATCATCGTTATGGTTCACTGCATCTTACGCCGAGAGGTGCGTTACAACAAATTAACTATTCACAAGTTATAACAAATGACTATAACAAGTCACTCATTGCCAGATCATGAAGAGCAGAGGAAAGCGTAAGAAAGAGAAATGCGTCGGAAATATACTCCTCATACTGATGACAGAGCAATGGTTTCTTTCATAGAAATAAAATGACAAGAGAATATAGTCATTATGCGAATGTAAGCTAGCATGTTTGGGCTAACAGGGGAATGGACAGAGGGTTTGAAGTTTATTGTGTTTTATTGATTGTGTTTTGCTGACTGTGCTTTGTAGGTTCAGGAGGCGGTTAAGTGCAGGGTGGTTGATCGTAAAGATGATGGAAATGGCGATTCAGGCAGTTCCCTCCAGAATGGGCACACCCAGCTAATGGTCAGTCCTCTCACCACGCTGTGTTAGCATTAGCAGTGTTCATTTGACAAGTCAACCTTAAGCCTTTACAAATACTTGATGGGTTTTTTTTCTTCTTTTTGTCTGTTTTTCTGCAGTCTGACTTTGAGAAGGATGCTGATTCTAGCAGACCAGGTGAGAAAAAAAAAAAACCAGCCTCACTTTATCTCTGTAACTCTTTATCCCTGTTTGGTTGAAATTTTGGCTAATGTTAGCATTCACAAAACTTTGCTTTTGGACATAACCCTGACCCCCCGTTGCTCTCTCCTAAACAGGAGGCATGAAGAGTTCCTCTGAGGAGAAGATGCCCCCCCCTCAGATGCCCCTACCCATGGGCCCAAATTTCCACACCCTCCCTGCCAACACCAGTACCAAGGGCCACATGCAGGCCGTGCCTGACTACTCCAGCCACACGCTGACACTGCGCCGTGAGAAGGGTCGCGGGTTGGACCCGGCCTGCGGGAAGCCCGTCTACGTGTGTGACAGCGAGCTTTTCAAACAGCTGGACGCGGACCTGGCCCGTGGACAGGCCGAGGGAAGCGCTCCCGACGGCAGCGGCTACGTCCTTATGCCCAACACCACGTCCACGCTGCGGTCCAAACCCAAAGACGACTCTTCTGCTGCCACAAAGTACAACATCAGTGTGGAGCAGCTTCCCCAGACACGCCTGGTCCAGCTGGGTGGGGCCTTCGCCGAACCCCAGGCCAGTTTCGGGATGAAGTCTCTGCCTGCCGACCGTGTTAGCGTCTCGTACTCTGAGCGTGATTCGCCCATCCAGAACCTGCACAACATCTCCAGCGAAAGTCACATGACCAGCAGCCTGGGCGACACCTTCGACTCAATGAACTCCATGATGTCGAAGAGCGAGACCATTTCCACGCTGTCCATGAGCTCACTGGAGGTAGGAGGCAGAATGGCGTGGTGGTCGTTGTAGAATAGCTGTAATGTATAAATAGGGCATTTAGAGTAGGGATTAAGGACATGCTTGTTGAAAGATTTTGAATATATTAAGAAGTTAAAATATTTGTATCCAACTGCTGCAATGGACTGGCGACCTGTCCAGGGTGTTTCCCCGCCTTTCACCCAATGAACGCTGGGATAGGCTCCAGCACGCCCCGCAAACCTAATTAGGATAAGCGGCTTAGAAAATTAATAAATGAATGAATGTATCTAACTCACCCGTAAATACCATGAGAAACAAATCTCCCAACATCTTTTTTATTTCACCTTAATGCAATTTAATTCACTCATGGATGTAATTGCTTGTTTCACTTCACTTCAGACTAAATATCATGATTTTTCCATCTGTTCTTCACAGAGACAGAAATCCCGTTATGCTGAGCTGGACTTTGAGGTAATTACTTATTTCATGTATCTGAAATAACATAAAAATACCTGTACAGTCACACTGGGTTTAAATGATGCTGGAATGTGGAGCCACTAGCTATTTCATTGTTTGTGTCGTTCAGGCAGAATGACATGCTTTATGTAGCCTGCCAGGTATTAGCTACAGAAAGCCTGATATTTATTTGGATTGGTGCTAATCTGACAAAAACAATCAGCATGCGTGATGAGTGACAGCAGTATGAACAAGTTTGTTGCTACGGTGATAAAGTTCTTATCAAATGGCTGATGGGATATCTGTTCTTTGTTTTATGTTCCATGTAGAAGATCATGCACACACGGAAACGCCACCAGAACATGTTCCAGGATTTGAACAGGAAATTACATCATGCAGAGAAGGACAGAGAGTCACCCGCCTCTGACAGCAAGGTAACAAATAAATAAAAATTTATGAACAAACAAATCAATCAGTCAAAAAAAAAAAAAGGCAGGGGTAATGTTGTTTTTTCTGTATTTAAAAGAGAAACAAAGTGACAGCAAGGTGTAGGACTTGTTCTGGTTGGAAAGCTCAAGGAACCAAAAGACCCGATTCTGTCAAAAATGCAGCTCTCAGAACTTAAGCCTGATTACACGTAGAGCAAAAACGAACCAATTTCTATCAACTCATGAATCAGACCATCCTAGTGAAAGTCTTTTAAATCAAAACCACTCCTGCGGAGAGACTGAAGCGTTCTCCGTGTCTCTGTGCTTTAATATGGAAATGAGACTGTTATGTTTGTAAAAGGTCATTAAAAGAATCGTTTCTTTTTCACAGTCTGTAAGATGGAGCGTATCTTCTGGAGGAAGCGACAAAACCAACCACAGCGTAAGTATCATTTATCATGTGTCTTTAGTCTTAGCAAGAAATAAATGGAACATTCCCTGCTCTCTACTGAAATGTTTGCATGAGGCTAGTTAAATAGAATGATTTGACTCTCATTGTTAATATAGCAGTCAAGTGCTAAGCAGCTGTGTTAATGTAAGCTCACCTCCACATCTTTAAACCATTAAAATTGGTAATCACCCATTTAGGAAGTCTTAGACTATTTTTTAGGCTTTGTATGATCTTAAAGGAACAACACAGTACCCTCACTGCTGTGAGAAGTGGTAGGACCGACTCGGGTATGATCTTCAGCAACTAATCCTCTTCTCGCTTCTCCTCTTCTCCAGGACAAGCAGCAGATGCCAGGGCCGTGGGATGGTGCTCCCAGATCACAGCACTCACCTCCCGCATGGGTCCGCAAGGATCTGGAACCTCTGCAACCATCTCCTCTGGAGCTTCAGGCGGTGGAGTGGGAGAAGGCTGGCACCCCCATTCCCCTCGTGGGCCAAGACATAATCGACCTACAGACCGAGGTGTGAGATGGAGCTTGGAAGGCATCTTTTTGCACCTCGGTCAACTTTTGGTTTGGGAAAGAGCGGATTTGGGGATGGATAAGGTGAAGACCAGTGGGAGGGAGCTGGAAAGGGTGAGGTAGGGGAGGAAGAGGGATAGAGAGAGAACAGAACCCCAAATCCATGTTCTGAAACCCACAGAGAAGAAAAAAAAAGATAGACATCAAGATAGTAAGGAAGAAAGAGAGGTTTGTCGTTTGATTTTGTGTTTCCTCAGACTTCATCAGCAGTTATCAGGATGTATGGCAGTGCAGGTAAAGCTGGGGGATGAGTGCAGAGTAGAGGATGGACAGACAGACTGGGTTTGGTTCTGTTCTGAGGTGACTGTTCCCTATTAGTCCGCTGAGAGCTTTTCCAATACTCTTCCGTCTGGGTTCAGGAAAAGTGTGTTCCACACGCCTGTGCCTTTTTTAAGTTTTCCTTAGACTCGCGCGGAAAGGGCAGGTTCTTCCACAGGGAAGGACCTACTGATCGCTCGACCGCGTAAGCTTGGCCTGCCCACGGCCTCTTCCAGCCCGCTGCTCCAGAGGGGAGGTCCGGAATCCTCCAGCGGATCTCCCATCAGCACATCGGGGGTTAATTTGACGTTCTGTGGTAGATGGACACAGTTCTTTTGTGCTGTCGTTATGGTTTTATCGCTTTGCGTGAAACTGCTTCATAAGAGCTTTCGAGGACTCTTCCTCTGTGACTCACGTCAGAGACTCATCTGGATATTACAAGGCTTGAACACTTGAACATAGAACTGCTGCTTACAGAGCTGGCTCATTCAAACTAGTGTCATTAAGTTATTATGGCTTTTTTTCCCTGTTATTTATCTTCCAGTTTTGTTTGTTATGGTCATTACTGTCATTACTCCTATGTACAATACTGTTATTGTCTTTTGATTTTTCTTTTTTGTCATTATAATTTTTATGATATTTATGTTTTATTTGCAGCACTATCTTTGCCTACAAACAGGCACTGAATGAGTTGTTAGATGAATGTATTCATTGTAACTTTGTTATGTCATATGCTCCCCACCCCCTAAAAAAACTCAAAGCTGTTTACCATGAAAGGAACGGTAACCAAAATTCTCAACCCAACAAACGTAACAACCCCGGGTGATGTCACGGCCACGCCCGCAGTGGCACCAGTGCATTCTGGGGTCTGGTGGATGGATGGCTGAGTGCCAGTCACAGCGCTGCAGTGGACTCATCTGAGGGCTAGATGGCGCTGTCACTCAGCTGATCGCTCCATCGGATCATTTCACTGTGTCCTCCATTTTCGCTCACACAGCTCTAAAAATCAGCCTTGATAAAGGGAAAAAAAAAAGAATTCCAGGCCCCAAGACTGGCCCCCACCATCGCTCGGGCAGACACTCTAAGTAGGTGGGGGCCTCTTGCCAAGCTCTGAACTCCAACAGAACTTCCACAGTGCCAGCGATAAACAGACTCCTTAACAGACTCTCGCCTGGCGCCAGGCAGTGTGGACGACTCCAGTGCAATATGACAGTGCTTGATGCTCAAGCAGAAACAGTATCAGGGTCGTGGAAGGCTTTCTGTGACATCTCTTTGAAGAATTTTATAATGTGTTCCTAATTTACAGAGTGTCTAGAAGAAGAAGGAGGGAAACTGGGATGGCCATGCAGTATGTGGCCGGGGGTTAGGATCGGAGAGGAGAACTGGACCTCAGACAGATCTGATTGCATTGGAAGGGAAGACAGATCTGATTGCATTGGAAGGGAAAGCACACAAGCTAATGCGCTGCAGCTGAGAGACAAATATCCATTTTTAAAAAAAATAAAGAAATAAATAGTTATGTTATATAATTCAATATAACAGATATTAGCCTATAGACATATTTGACTGTACATCAGGATGTTTTTTTACTTGACAACCTGTTGAAATACTGAATTCCCTTTGTCTTCGGTCCTGTTGTCTGTTTTATAGCCCTGTCTATACCTCAGTATATACCAACCAACTTTCCCTCCCAAGCTCCAGTCCAGGACGTGCTAGAGATACGGCAGGTCTAACCGTGTGATGTCTTTAGTTTTGATTTTCTTTTTATTGTCCACATTCCTTGTATGTGTTCCCTTTCTTGTAAATGTATAGTTTTCAGAGCACAAGATGAATGTGTCTCATTTTTAATAAAATCTCTCTATATATATATATCTCTGTATTATAGCTTGGTGTCATGCTTCATGGTGAGCTTTATTTAATATGTTTCAGGTAATGTCCACAGATGTGGGCATTATTATAGTAGTAGTTGTAGTAGTAAAATTAGTATTAGTAGTAATATCAGTATTGGTATTAGTACCAGTACTAGTACTAGCATTAGTATTATTCAGTCTTACAGTAGTCAGCTCAATGTGACATCTCATTGCTGACATGAACCCTCATTGGTGTTTTTGGGGTCACAAAAGTTACTGTGAAATTTCAGTTTAGAAACAGGCACTGTGACCGGTTTTAAAGACATCTTTTTAAAGACGTCTTTCATTTTAAAGACATCCTTTCTATTTGATCAAAATCCAGGCCTGTTTATTGTCACAACCCATCACTCTCCTCACATCCACTCAGGGATGTTGCATAACCAGCAGGAACAGTGAAATTAACAACAAACACCAATAAGAACTAAATTTCTTCCATTTCCAAAAGTCAATTACCTGACAGCACATTTTCCCTGAAAGCCTTTTTATGCCTCCACGTGGTAATAAATGAAACTAGAGTCTCTAGAACCTTTTCAGTCTCCAAGAAAATAAATGAGTAATTTAAGACAAAAACAGAAGTGTGTCTGTCTTCCACTGCTGCAGTGCAGTGTAAACAAAAGGAAAAATTAATTTAGGTCTGAGAAAGCCTGGATACCATTTGGAAAGCAAAAATGGTAGAAATCAGTAAAAAATAAACAATTCTTACCAGATCGCTCCAGTCGTGAAAGACTGCTCTCACAGCGGAGCAACATCCTTCTTTTAAATGTCATCCCAAATGGAGCTTTCTCAGGCACTGGCAAAGGTTGCCTGGGTTTATGCGCATGTAAGGCACTTCCAACCTTATCTTTCCTTCAAGAACATGGTCGTGGGACCACACACTCACCACTGCAGCATTACTGCCATTTGTGAATGTTCACAGATTAAATGAAGAGTCAGACTTCAGTAGTCTTTGGCTATGAGAGTCAAATCTAAAGGTTATGGTTGGGTGCCGGTCTGCAGGTGAGGGTCGTTTCTCAGGGCCTTTATGAGAAACCAGGTCCTGACAGAGGTCCAGGAAAGCAGAGCCATCTCCTCATCACTGGCACCAAGCCTCCAGATGGTCTGAGGATGAGGAAAGCAGAGCCATCTCATTATTGGCACCAAGCCTCCAGACTAGGGATGCTCTGATCAGGGTTTTTGGGGCCAGTCACCAGAATCACAATCGACAAAAGTCAAGAACATGACTGCAGACCATCTCGAAAAAATAAACCCACTGATTGCCAAACCCGTGCAGTCATTGGCCTAGTCAGGTAGTGTGGGAAAGTGTGTGGCTCTGATAGGCTACTTTTCACAAGGGACCGCCCACTGAAGCAGAGGGAGCACAGCAGCGGGAGAATTCGAAGCCATTACACAGTGACAGCCGACTAAGTAACGATCATCCGTCAAAACCAACGCCACGAGGATAACGCTTCGAACTAGCCACGGTAAAATCAGGTGAGTTGATGATAGATGAAACATTAACGTTATCTAATGTAATGCTCAACTGTAAGTTAAGGTGTTGGAACGTATGTGTACCAGAGCCGGCCCGTCGCATAGGTGGTAAAGGCGAATGCGGGGAGCCGTCCATCCATAAGAGTTCACCCCAAATGAGGGAAGAAAAAACAATCAAAATTTAAAAATTTGATTTAATTTTTGCTAGTACTTTTTTCTCTTTGTCATGACAAACTGACAACTTAGTTAACAGGGTGTCACAAAGGTTCGCGCTCTAGGATCTCTTACTGTACGTTCACACTGAGAGCGGCGAGAGCGTCAAGAGTCGCCCAAACCTCCCTGCCAACGACGCTGTTGAACACTGTGGACGCTCTGCCGTTGATGAAATAGGCGGGTACAAGTTCCTTCGGAAAGCTTGGTTATGCAAATGTTTTTAAAGCAAACAAACAGGTCGAGCGGTATCTCTGTGCTGACTGACCACCAGTAGGCTATAAGTTAACCTTATGAGATATTTTAAATGAGAAGGTGTGAATCGACCGATGACAGAAATAAATAAACAATGCTAATTACATATTTCGTAACAAAATAAACTAATGAAAAACACTACTTAAAAGCTTTTTTTTGTTGTGTGTGTTTTGTGTTAATGATAGGCTAGGTCAAATTCCAGCATGGAGTTTATAGGACACGTTTACTAGCCTTGGTCTTTAATTAACACTAACGTTTGTGCATAACCTACATTACAGTACAACATGGGGAAACCCACCACCGATATAATCAGTTTCTCCTCCATTTTGCTTAGGACCAAAAGTTTTGTGGGAACAACAGTTTATACTGTTGTGTTCTCTACAATTCTCTAGAGCGGAGCACTTCCAAGTTTCTATTGGTTGCCGCCCAACCGCGTCATATCTCATTACCATAAAGTTAACCGAACTTCAACTGTATTTTAACGCCCAAACCACCCTCGCCGCGACACCCTTTGCCGCGATGCTCTTCGCCGCTTAAAGACGCTGGCTCTCATTAAAAATGAATGACTTCCGGTCACTTTGACGCTCTCGCCGCGCTCAGTGTGAACGTACAGTTATGATGTTTTAACTCTCATTAATTCAGTCATTGGACCGCAGCCGTAACGAATAAGTAGTCTGTCTTGTCCGTGTGATCAGTCTAGACCTGGCTGTAACTTCAAAAATGTGTCTATAATACTTCACACACCTATTTTAAATGACAGACAATTACGACAAAGACACATTCTCGTATCTTGTATACTGGTATGCATATTTTTGGCGCGCCCCTATGTGCTGCATATGTTCAGTACCACCTTCCTGAATTCAAAAGTATATATGGTCTTAAAAAGGCCAAAGCCCTCTGATGCCCAGGGAAGAAAAAGAAGAGAAGGGTGTGGGGGGAGAGACAGAGGTAATGTGATGAAGGGATGAATGAATAGTTTATTGCACAGTAGCACTGCATAGTAGTAACCGTTGGTGCAGAGTGTAGCTCCTTTGGACTATAGTAACTATAGTAACCTTCGTTCCGAACGCCATTATCGGCGTTTTTTCTATAGCTCAAGGCATTTTTTTCCCCAGTTGAAAAAAGTTAAACTCAGAAAAAACATCTATGTCAAAGCGCTCATTTGACAGCTGACCAATCACAGGTGGAGTAGTGAGACCTGTCGTCTCTCATAACAACGAACGAAAACGGAGATCGAGGCGGAGAAGTTCATTGCCAAGCACAATGAACTGTAGGACAAGACAGCAAAACTGTCATAACAGTCATCGTAAAGAGGCACAATGACCTGTAGGACAAGACAGTAAAACTGTCATAACAGTCATCATAAAGAGGCACAATGAACTGTAGGACATGACAGCAAAACTGTCATAACAGTCATCATAAAGAGGCACAATGAACTGTAGGACAAGACAGCAAAACTGTCATAACAGTCATCATAAAGAGGCACAATGAACTGTAGGACAAGACAGCAAAACTGTCATAACAGTCATCATAAAGAGGCACAATGAACTGTAGGACAAGACAGCAAAACTGTCATAACAGTCATCATAAAGAGGCACAATGAACTGTAGGACAAGACAGCAAAACTGTCATAACAGTCATCATAAAGAGGCACAATGACCTGTAGGACAAGACAGTAAAACTGTCATAACAGTCATCATAAAGAGGCACAATGAACTGTAGGACAAGACAGCAAAACTGTCATAACAGTCATCGTAAAGAGGCACAATGACCTGTAGGACAAGACAGCAAAACTGTCATAACAGTCATCATAAAGAGGCACAATGACCTGTAGGACAAGACAGCAAAACTGTCATAACAGTCATCGTAAAGAGGCACAATGACCTGTAGGACAAGACAGCAATATGTGCACAAGGCCATTCCACACTCTTAAGTGATACAGGGGTATATAGTCTATCTATTGGCGTTATTAAATAGTCTAGGCTTACCGCAATCTTCAAAAGATTTTAAGTAGCTTTTATCATACGCTGCCAAGTGCCACCCCAATAAATTGACTGGACCTGGCTGGCCCCCCAGTAGAAAAGTTCTGGCTACGCCCCTGGGTAGTAGTAATCTTCCATTTTAAGTGTTCTATTTCTTGTGTAGCATTAAGCATTATTCACTTATTTACTATTTATAGCAATAAAAGTAACCATCCTTAACAGAATTGCAGAATTATTCTAATTAAGAGCGGAGAAAATATTTTAAATTGACAACTATTTACGTATAGACAACATATGCAACGTATTCCATTCTCTTATTTCACGTAGATTTGGAGAAACGGAAACCAATGTAATAGCCTATGCTCGGCTAAAGAGTAGCAAATATTTTAGTCTTCGTATGGAGTAAAAGCTAAATGTGCTCAACACTATGCACTGTTTCAAAGCATAAGAAAGTATAAGGAACCATTATAGCCTAAATAAGGTAATACATTCCATTGAATTCCATTATCTTTGCTGATATTACTTTTGACTTCTTACCGTCGCTACTACAGCGTTCCTGCCGTTTAAATATCTCCCTAACTGACGACAAAGTGACGGACGACTGAGTTGCTAAAGGGTTAACTCGCTTTACTGACTTTGCGCTGGCTTGCCTTTCATACTCACCATATTCTTCGACGTGACGAATTCTAAAATGTCTAATGAAGTTCGTGGTATTAAAATGTCGTTGTTGCGTTCTACCACGAGTGACTTCTGCTTCACACACATTGCATATTATTGTCTTATTCAGACACCTTGTAGAACTGCCGGACCGGTGAAGCCATGTTAGCAGCTACTTTTGCCGTGCACAGAGAAATGTCTGGCGTATTGCGCGTCATCTGATCGGCTCCTCTGATCGGCCTTTATAGAGCTCCAGTAGTTAATGTCACGCAATCTGGTATTCATCACAACACCGCCATGTTGGCGGGCAAACCGTGAGAAAAAGTGAATGGTGCCAACGTATATTTTAAGCCGTCGGAGTTCACTTGGCACTTTAATTCCAAGGACATTGAACACTATATTGCAAAACCGGAGTCTACCGGCTAAAAATTACTTTGTCGTCACTGGAAGGGTAGGTGTCACTTCATTTTAGCAAACGTTAGCATAAGCAACGGGCAGCGTAATTGGTTGGCTAATGCAATGTAATGGGTGTGCTGTTTGTAGCGTTAAGATAGTGTGTATCTTTGATTTACCACACCGACAGCATCGGTCAGTGTAAGGTAATCGGTGTAGTAAACTGAAGACACAGACTAGTTTAACGATTCGCGCAAGCTGGCACACCGATTACATAACATTGCTTATGCTAACATTAACTAAGGTGATGTGACACTTACCCTTCCAGTGACGACAAAGCAGTTTTTAGCCGGTAGAGTCCAAAGCTGAATATTCATCACGAATCCAAATTTCGTCCATTTGAACCCCTCCAGGCTTTTGTAGGCTTTCAAAGACTCTCCAGATTAGGATGAGGGAAAGTTGAAAGTAATTGTAGACTGGATACTGCAGATCTGGAAAGTTGTCCATTACGGCTGTTTCAATACTCGTGAAGAGCACCCTGGGGGCATTATGAGGGACAATAATGTTTAATCCATCAGGTTTTGCAATATAGTGTTCAATGTGCTTAGGATTAAAGTGCCAAGTGAACTCTGACAGTTTGAAATCTACACTGGCACCATTCACTTTTGCTCTACACATAACGAGTCCCATGGTATCCAGAGCGCTACTGAGAGCTCCGATCAAACTATTTAAAATGAATATCGGCCGATAACGATCGGCAGCCAATCAGTCGGAGCATCCCTACCATGGACGGCCTGAGGATGAGGCTTTGCGGAGGGCCTGGCCGAGATTCAGGGCAAAGATCATTGGAAGTTTGAATTACTGTGCGCTGTGGGCGTATAATCAGGGGTTGGGGAGTATGTAAAATTTCCTCTGTTAGCGATCAGACCAGTTGGGTCAGTCTGGTGTCTTTCTCCTGCTTGCATCCCTCTTTTGATCCATCCAACTTACAGCTAATGTCTGTCCAGCTAAAGACCAAGCTTGTGCAGCGGGTAGAGAAATTCTGTAGGGCATCAGTGGCATGTGGTGTCACAGCATTACCGTAGACGTCTGCAGCTAGTGGAGATACACATTTTGTTTCTGCTCGTGTGGAATCGTGTTACTGTTCTGTCCTCTGTATTGAAGGCTACGCATGGGCTGACTCTGGGGTCGTGACAGCAGATACCACACTAGAGCCCCACAATTTATCTCAATCAAGGGGGACATTTCCGGGCTTTTTTACAGGTATTGGAAACCTATGAGTGCTGATGATCACATGAATAGCCCTACTATGTGAATCTAAAGAAATGGATATAAAACTATCTGTGGTGTAGGCCATCTATTTAGCCTGGCTAAAAAAAGAAAAGAAAAAAATCAATAGGCAGACAAACAAAAAAGAAAGTGAAATGAAAATGAATGAAACAAACTAAATTAAAATGTTTATTTAAGCTGTTTTCTGTAACCAAACCATCCAACCAGAACTGAGAAAGAACATTAGATGAAAAGAAAAGGCAATGTCATTTCTAGGGGGGGTCCCTCCCTAGCTCTGTTTAGAACCAGCCCTGACTTTAACCTGACCCTAAAACCATGTAAATGTATTAATAAATGTATTTATGAATATGTTTTGAACAAAACACTCATAAGATTGTGTTGACAATGAAAACGTTGTATGAAAAGGGAGAAACAGTGGCCTCTAATGGATGGTGAGTGGAAGTTCAGCCATGTCAAAGATTGACGATGTGTCCCCACAAAATATATTGATCTCTGACGTTTGTTCTGTTATTAATATTTGACATCTGTTTTATGAGAGCACAGTGCCTCACCCACCCCTCCACTCCCTGAGCCCAGAGAGACATCGTCAGATTACGACTGAAAAACCAGAGTCTGCAGCCTTCACATCTGATTAATGAGCAGATCCTGGTGGTTATTAGATGTCTCTCTCTCTGTCTCTGCACGCTGCCTGAACCTCACTATCAATTATCACTTCTGTGCCAACACCGGCAGGCTTCAGCCTCTGCGTGTTCATCTGGGGCTGTTTCCATGGCAACCAAGCACACAAACTGTTCAGCGCTAATCCAAAGGATGTGTTGAGGGGTTTGGGTTGGGGTAGAGTTGGAGCTGTCAGGGGATTTTAGGAGGATGAGGAGAACAGTGAGGTTTTTGGGTGGGGCAGTCCTGTTCATCGTTAAGACAGTGGATGGGAATTGGTGGTTACTAAATCGGGTGAAAACGGGGAAAAATGCACAAAAGAAAAACATATTTCCATAAATGTTGATATCCATTATTATGCAATTGAGGTAACTGTTCTGAGCACTGCAGGGTTTCTGTATGAAGCAGACAGACAGTTCTCAAAGACTGACCTCAACCACACAGGAGCTGAAGAATTCCACCGCTCTGAGGCAGATGGAGATCCACTGATGTTAACACATAGTGCTGAGGACAATCAGATTTAAAAATGCACCTGCTGACTAACTGTTTAGTCTTGACAGATGAGTGCAGTCCTTTGTGTTTGATGATTAGTGTCTTTGTCACAGGGCTGACCTGTGGACAAACGTCAGACGGTTTTGTTCCCACAGGTGGAGTGGTTACAGATTTATCGAGCGATATTTTCAATCGGCAGGCCTGAGTTACACCACTCTGTAAAAAACAAACCGATAAAAAAAAGAAATTTGAGAGGGGGGCACTTAAGTATCTACAATGCCAAACTCATTCTCTCTCTCTCTCTCTCTCTCTCTCTCTCTGACTGACTGACTGTGAAAAAACTAATTGCAACATTGAAAATTGCCTCCCACGTGATGACAACTTCACCCATGAATGAGAAAATGTCGGCGGCACTGGATCACAGCTGAGTCTGTGCGTCACTGCCAAATGCCAGCGGTCTCTTGAGAGCAGCTCCCCGTGGGGAAGGGGCTCTTGCCCGGCTTTCAGCCGCGCGTGTCAGCGGCGGGGCTGCCACAGCGGGGGCTGGTTAATGAGCGGCTACAGGGCTAGTAGGCTGCTGAGAGCTCACTCTAATGGAAAAGCACACAGTCTCTTGCCACCGAAGGGCCAAAAGGAGAGGCTAAGCGAAAGCTGAATAGAAATGATTTGGAATGAAGTAGATAAGTGCGTATGGAAGTTGACGGTCACAGTTCATGGCGGCTGGATGACTGTGATGTAGACTCTGTTTTTTTGTTTTTTTTATGAATGGAATGTGCGTAAGCAAGTTTCCATTTTTACAGTATGGCAATAGAACCTCATCCTGTTACTCAGCAAAGAAAACTCATAACTCACTTTGGCTGCAATTGTTTTTCCTTTTCTTCCCCCTTCCCTTCCTTTCTTTTCCTCATGCTGTATCCCTCTCCTCCTCTCTCACTCGCTTTCCACCCTGTTATGTCCCACTCTGTTTGTCCTGGGGACAGGCTAAACACAGAGGAGTCTGGGGAGGAGAGGTGGGGCAGTTTGACCTTGGAGAGTTCAGATGAAGCACTAGATGTTGAGGAAAAGACCTGAGTCAAGAAAAAATAGTTCATTCAAATTTCATTCAGAGTTCATTCGGAACGATGGAATGAACAGGACCCTGTCACTGTCACATGAGTACACCCCAGATTTATGCATCAAAATGTGTACACCCCAAATTTATGCATCAAAATGAGTACACCCCAAATCTACACAAATCTACCCGCCGGCTGCGGGGTGTAATGATTGAGGGGGCATTTGAGATTTGCAAGGGTGCAAACGTGTCCATTATGATTAGGCAACAGTTAAAACTGAGGGGGCAAAGGTTTTTTGCCCCCCCTTAGCACCGGTCCTGCAGTTAAGTGTTTTGTTTGTGCTCTGAGTTAAAAAAGAAGGGGAAAAAAACAGTGGCTTTGACCATTATGAGAACAATATGTTAATCCTGGTATTGAAACAGTTTGCTGAAAACAAACTGCTACTGACATGTTTCTGTCAAAGCAAGATTTGACTCATTGATTCAGCTGTTTTTAACATTTTCATTGTTTTAGGAGGGGATAAGAGGGGAACAATGGTCAATTGCTCTTTTCGTGCTGTTTCTTCTCAGCATTATCACCCTGACAACACCACAAACCAGTGCCTCCACTGATGCTGTGTTGCCATAGAAACAGATGCAGCATCCCTCTACTGTCTGACCAAGGTCATTGCTGATGGGCTGTGAAGTGACAACACAGTGACACAGTTTGTAAAGCTTAGGTCCAACTGGTTTAACACGGTTCGTAAAGCTCAGGTCAAACTGGTTTAACACGGTTCGTAAAGCTCAGGTCAAACTGGTTTGACACTGTTAAGAAAGCTCAGGTCAAACTGTTTTAACACGGTTCGTAAAGCTCAGGTCAAACTGGTTTAACACGGTTCGTAAAGCTCAGGTCCAACTGGTTTAACACGGTTGGTAAAGCTCAGGTCAAACTGGTTTAACACGGTTCGTAAAGCTCAGGTCAAACTGGTTTAACACGGTTCGTAAAGCTCAGGTCCAACTGGTTTAACATGGTTGGTAAAGCTCAGGTCAAACTGGTTTAACACGGTTCGTAAAGCTCAGGTCAAACTGGTTTGACACTGTTAAGAAAGCTCAGGTCCAACTGGTTTAACACGGTTGGTAAAGCTCAGGTCAAACTGGTTTAACACGGTTCGTAAAGCTCAGGTCAAACTGTTTTGACACGGTTGGTAAAGCTCAGGTCAAACTGGTTTGACACGGTTCGTAAAGCTCAGGTCAAACTGGTTTAACACGGTTCGTAAAGCTCAGGTCAAACTGGTTTGACACGGTTAAGAAAGCTCAGGTCAAACTGGTTTAACACGGTTGGTAAAGCTCAGGTCAAACTGGTTTAACACGGTTGGTAAAGCTCAGGTCAAACTGGTTTAACACGGTTGGTAAAGCTCAGGTCAAACTGGTTTAATACGGTTCGTAAAACTCAGGTCCAACTGGTTTAACACGGTTCGTAAAGCTCAGGTCAAACTGGTTTAACACGGTTAAGAAAGCTCAGGTCAAACTGGTTTAACACGGTTGGTAAAGCTCAGGTCAAACTGGTTTAACACGGTTGGTAAAGCTCAGGTCAAACTGGTTTAACACGGTTCGTAAAACAGGTCAAACTGGTTTAACATGGTTCGTAAAACAGGTCAAACTGGTTTAACATGGCTCATAAAACTCAGGTCAAACTGGTTTAACACTGTTAAGAAAGCCCGGGTCAAACTGGTTTAACACGGTTCGTAAAGCTCAGGTCCAACTGGTTTAACATTGTTCACAAAGTTCAGGTCAGTCTGGTCTATCAGTGGTTTTGAGCCTGTTCATAAAAATCACTTACAGGTGCTGACTTATGTGTTTGAGAGATGTCCGTCAAAACCATCACTGGGATGGGCTTCTCATCAAACAACAAGTCG
>NC_044506.1:1087500-1097500 GCF_902362185.1 Chanos chanos | reverse complement strand
AGTTTTGGTCCTGAAAGAACAGATCTCATTTCTTTCCCCGCCTCTAAAACTCCTTTTCAGTTCTTGTTTTTTTCATCTTGTATAACCCTTTATCTGAAAGAGGCAGAAGAGAAAAGAAAAAGAGGGGTGGATGGAGATTGGGTGGGGGAAGTGCTTTTACTAAGCTGTTAGTCAGAATGTTCAGATGCTTGTATTTGTCTGTGATGGCAAAGTGAAATGTCAAGGTCAAAAATGCTTCCGGAATGGAAAGCATCTACGCACAACACTTTAGAGCCTGTGTGTGTGTGTGTGTGTGTGTGTGTGTGTGTGTGTGTGTGTGTGAGTCACCCTTGCAGAACACCCACAACCGTCATTCTCCTGGTGTGGATGATCATTTGTGGGAGCTGAAGCAAAGCCCACTGAGTGTCTCTGCTGTGAAGCCCTGAGAACCCAGAGGTTTCTGAAATGGAGGTTTGATAGAGAGAGTTCTGTGACACCCTGCATGTCAGGGAAAGGAAAGGACACTGGGTAAGCATTTGCCATGAAAGGGCTGTGTGTTTGTGAAATGTAAAGAAAGTTGATCTCTAAGGGCAATGTTTGCTTGTTAGGAGACACAGTGTGTCACAGTACTGTACTGTCCTTGACCTTGATTTGCTCCAAGCTGTCTTACCTTCCACAGCTGACCCAAGCAAACAGAGCATCCAGAGAGAGAGGACATTACACCCTTCACAGCTCACAGGTGAACTTACTCAAACCTGAGCGATATTCCTTACCTTCCTCAGATGAATTAGTGCTTGACTATAATAACAGTGATTTCATGTTGAGTTGGAGCCTTAGCATTACTGCGTCATAATGGACACATCAGGCCATGTCCTGAAACAGTCCAAACACACGCACACACACACGCATACACACACACACGCACACACACACACACACACATACACACACACACACGCACACACACACGCACACACACACACACATTCCTCCTGCCCTCACACTCCAAACAGCTCCTGCCTCCTACACACATACACATGTATGAGTCAGTGAACAAAGTAAAACAAATGAACCATAGAATAAATGAATTCACATTACTGATAATACTAAAATGAGTCAGCACACAGAAGTCACATCTTAAATGCCTTACAGACGAGGGAAAGTGTGATCTGACTAACAGAGCAGTCTTCTCTGATCCAGCCATCCAGAGCGTTTTCCACCTCATTCTCTCTCTTTTCTAAACTGAAAGACATGACTATGGCTTCGACAGAGGACGATCGTGAATTAAAATATGAATTGTGCCGTTACATGTCGGAGATGAGAAAGAGGAGCCATACCTCCTCATTTTGGGAACGAATAATCAAAACCATGTGGGTCGTTCCATAACAGATCACCCAATCAAAGGACGCCCAGATGTCAGCCGTTATAGAACATAGACTCAGTTTAGCAAATAAAAGTAAAGAGGAAAAGTTTACCAGTAAAAATACTGACTTTCATGTATTAATTGGCTTCTTATGTTTGTGCAGTTTATTTGGCAGTGGGATTACGTTTCGGTTTGGGCATGTTCCTCGCCAAAACTCTAGAGGACAGTACATGACGTTAACGCTCAAATATTCCCGTTTATTCGTGGAAGCGCATGCTGCCCACCCTTTACCTATTTCCGTGTTTAGATCTGACAAGGACGTACTATAACTTGGCTTTGCTGTTTGATATCGGAAAGTAGAGATGGCCCGACTCCTACGGACTAGTCTGAGAAGTTACTTCACTTCTCAGGTTCGCCTGGGATCTGACCAGGTATTAGAGCTAAAACGCTGTGTGTGGAACGTGCGGTATATTGATTTCTCGTTATATGAAAATCGACTGTTTTCACTGTTAAAAACTGACGCAGTTTGGCACTGCTGATTTTTAAGGCGTTGAAACAAAGGCCCTACGGCCACCTTGAGAAATCCGACTAGCTAATTTCATCATGCTCCAAATGCTTCGTCTGAATGAGCCCCTGTGCAGCTGGTGTGTTCTTAATTACTCAAAACATTTTATGCAAAGCATCGGATATCTAAGAATGTTGCAAGCTAATACAGTAGTCAATTTGACGCACGCTCAATTAGTCCCAGAATACTGGACTACGGAAATCTACAGAATAATGTTAATTCGTATATTATTTTTTTCTTATTCACGTCAGTCTTGCTTTGATGTACATGTTATAATTAAGGCCGTCGAGTATCAGGATTAACCTGGTAGGAGTAGTTCATACATGCACTTCGAACTTGAACTCTGATAACACGACCATGTATGTATGGGTATAAAATGTAAGCGTGCAGGTTGAGTGAGAACACACGTAAACAGGAAAAATGTGGGTGGTATTTTGAATGTGACCTAATTAAAGCATCTTTTTCTTTTTAGCTGGGTGAACTGGGTAAAGGAGCCGGTAAAGGCGGCGGCGGTGGCGGTTCGGTTAGAGAATCTGGAGGAGCGTTTGGCAAGAGGGAAGCAGCGGAAGAGGAACGCTATTTTAGGTAACTTTATACGGGTTTTAGACATGCTTTGGTTTGCCTGAAAATGCTGTGTACATTTTGAGGTCAGAAACATTTAAGTGGTGAGTGTCTGAAATGCTTCCTGCGAAGTTTCAACAGATAAAGTACTTATGTATTGCCAAGATGGCAGTGTACATCTAAGGAAAGAGACAGTACTATAGATGGACGGCCGCAGCTGTGGCTGTGTGAGGATGCTGCCTTGTCGAGTTGGTGCACACACACATAAGCCTGTCAGACAAACCACAGTAACTGATCCACTCTGAGAATAATGAAATGATTCTGAACTGATACTTTGCCATTACAAGACATGATGGCATCAGTTCGCTCTCTCCATCACACTACATTCTGATAAAATAACCAAACAGATCTTTGTAATATGCTCTGATTTACAGAAAAGCCCTTGGTCTCACTTCATCATCTTGGATCAATCTTGCTCTTAACTAAAGTCCCACAGCCATCATATTTCACTATGAACAATGAAAAATGCTGTAATCACACGCTGATATATGTATATGTGTGTGTGTGTGTGTGTGTGTGTGTGTCTGCACATGCAAATCTGAGTATTGCCCTCAAAGCTCCCACCCACACCGCCCTGAACACCCTGAGACTGGGGCGCGTGCGTGCGTGTGTGTGTGTGTGTTTGTGCGCGCGTGTGTGTGTGTGCGCGCGTGCGCGTGTGTGTGTTTGTTTAAATGACTGCTGAAGTAAAGACTCCTCTTCCCGCGTCTCCAGGCAGAAGGAGAGGGAGCAGTTGGCGGCTTTGAGGAAACATCATGAGGAGGAGATTGATCATCATAAGAAGGAGATCGAACGTCTGCAGCGCGAGATTGACCGCCACAAAGGCAAAATCAGGAAACTCAAACACGACGACTGAAACTCTCACCGCGCGCTCACGGCTCCCTCCGCGGCTGTGTCGCACCCGTTCAACTAACGCCATTCTTCACCTGTTGCCTGCTGTGTGGCCCAGGCTGATCTCTGAGTGTCACTGTGTTCATGTCTTAGGCATAGTCAAATCCTAAATAAACTATGACGCTGGTTTTGCAAAAAGGTGCACTATTTATGGCCTCTTTATTTAATTTGCTCAGAAATATTGCAACATGTCCATAAGTATGTTAACATGTTAATAAGTAAAGGATAATGTTCGGCGAGTTGATTTCGCTATAATAACCAGTTCACTGTGCATTATCCCGCTCATTACACGGCTAATCACTAAAGAAATCAATAGTTTGACACAAAATATGGACCTAAAATGATTTGATTTAAAAATTATTTTATTGCTTCCGTTAAAAAAAAAAAAAAAGTTCCATAGCAACGGCCTGTTATACATAGCGGTGGTTTGCTATACAGAAATAACAAACCGTAGAATGCCGTAACTGACCAATCAGAATCAGAGTATTCAACAAAGCCGTGAAAAAATATTTTTTAATATCATTTTTAATTTGTAACAGAACATCAGTGATGGTCTGCTTCTCCAGTCAAATATGAAGCTGTTTCCATATTGGACATGATGATCTGTCAGAGTTTGGGTGACATTCAGCTGCTTCAGTATCTAGCTACTTTAATGCTTAAATAACGTAGCAGGTCATTAAAGGTTGAACTGAAGCCATTCTATACCATGATTTCTGTCTTCTGTATGCTGGGAGGACTTGATGAATGAAACAGGAGTGTCAGAATGAGAGTTATACAGTCCAGCTGGTGAACTGAGCCGTGGGGTGATGGACGGAAAGACTGCCAGTATGTCCAAAACATCTGAGTCTCGGTCAACCACGGCCAAATCACAGAGTCTCACACAAACCTCCAACCACGGCCAAATCACAGAGTCTCACACGCGCCTCCAACCACGGCCAAATCACAGAGTCTCACACACCTCCAACCACGGCCAAATCACAGAGTCTCACACAAACCTCCAACCACGGCCAAACCACAGAGTCTCACACAAACCTCCAACCACAGCCAAATCACAGAGTCTCACACAAACCTCCAACCACAGCCAAATCACAGAGTCTCACACAAACCTCCAACCACGGCCAAATCACAGAGTCTCACACAAACCTCCAACCACGGCCAAGTCACAGAGTCTCACACAAACCTCCAACCACGGCCAAATCACAGAGTCTCACACGCGCCTCCAACCACGTCCAAGTCACAGAGTCTCACACAAACCTCCAACCACGGCAAGTCACAGAGTCTCACACGCGCCTCCAACCACAGCCAAATCACAGAGTCTCACACAAACCTCCAACCACGGCCAAATCACAGAGTCTCACACGCGCCTCCAACCACGGCCAAATCACAGAGTCTCACACGCGCCTCCAACCACGGCCAAGTCACAGAGTCTCACACGCGCCTCCAACCACGGCCAAGTCACAGAGTCTCACACGCGCCTCCAACCACGGCCAAATCACAGAGTCTCACACGCGCCTCCAACCACGGCCAAATCACAGAGTCTCACACAAACCTCCAACCACGGCCAAATCACAGAGTCTCACACGCGCCTCCAACCACGGCCAAATCACAGAGTCTCACACAAACCTCCAACCACGGCCAAATCACAGAGTCTCACACGCGCCTCCAACCACAGCCAAATCACAGAGTCTCACACGCGCCTCCAACCACGGCCAAGTCACAGAGTCTCACACGCGCCTCCAACCACGTCCAAATCACAGAGTCTCACACAAACCTCCAACCACGGCCAAATCACAGAGTCTCACACGCGCCTCCAACCACGTCCAAATCACAGAGTCTCACACAAACCTCCAACCACGGCCAAGTCACAGAGTCTCACACGCGCCTCCAACCACGGCCAAATCACAGAGTCTCACACAAACCTCCAACCACGGCCAAATCACAGAGTCTCACACAAACCTCCAACCACGGCAAGTCACAGAGTCGCACACAAACCTCCAACCACGGCCAAATCACAGAGTCTCACACATGCCTCCAACCACGGCCAAATCACAGAGTCTCACACAAACCTCCAACCACGACCAAATCACAGAGTCTCACACAAACCTCCAACCACGGCCAAATCACAGAGTCTCACACAAACCTTCAACCACGGCCAAATCACAGAGTCTCACACAAACCTCCAACCACGGCCAAATCACAGAGTCTCACACAAACCTCCAACCACGGCCAAATCACAGAGTCTCACACGCGCCTCCAACCACGGCCAAATCACAGAGTCTCACACGTGCTTCCAACCACGGCCAAATCACAGAGTCACACACTCAAACCTCCAACCACGGCCAAATCACAGAGTCTCACACAAACCTCCAACCACGGCCAAATCACAGAGTCTCACACGCGCCTCCAACCACGGCCAAATCACAGAGTCACACACTCAAACCTCCAACCACGGCCAAATCACAGAGTCTCACACAAACCTCCAACCACGGCCAAATCACAGAGTCACACACGCGCCTCCAACCACGGCCAAATCACAGAGTCTCACACGCGCTTCAGTGTTTTCAGAACTGCAAACTGTCAGTCCTTTTTTTTCTCTCTTTCATCAGATCCTAACAACATCTTTTTAAAGCCTTATGAATGAAATTATAGATTGGTCATGATGAAGAAACACTCTGAGTTTGGGGGTCGAATAAAGATAAACTGAGATTCAGTTATTCTTATGAATGATCCCACAGCAGAAACCGCAAAGTATTCCAGTATTTTTTAACTGTCATATTGAGATGTGACAGAAGTAGAATGATTTTGTAATTCTTTGTCTGCAATGTATGCTTGTGTTCGCTGATGTCTGTGAATTCAGATTATGGAAAGAGATTGGACGTACTGATGGTTTTTACTGGCTATCAAGAGTCGACATATATTACATTTACGAATATGACAGTTTAATGCAAAATAAAATTTGACCCCGACGTGATTTGAACACGCAACCTTCTGATCTGGAGTCAGACGCGCTACCGTTGCGCCACGAGGTCTACATGTAGTACTGCATGAATGACTGATTATACCCCTCTACGTAGACTGCATCGATGGTTTTTCTAAAATTGTTTAGAAATGTGTCGTATGGCTGCATGAATGTTTCGATACATAGCAAACTGTCATAGTTTTCTCTGTTTAATAAATTTCCTTATCGACACCTTGAAGAGCGAAAAGGTGCGTGAAATAAACAAAACGCAAAAAGACCATGATTCCACCCCTCCTCTTGACTTAGGGGAGCACTACCGATTGGGCCTACCGTTTGAACGACATCCTTAAATTGGACGAGGAAAAAAATTGTTGAGAATATAAATACACATATGGTATATTGTATTCTCTTGGTTTATTTATTATCCTCAACACCTACTCCTTAAACTAGAAAAGTCTGAAAAATGAAATAAAAAAAAAAACAAACGACGTACCTCACAAAAGTAGGAGCAGGGAAATGAAAACGACACGACCTGAACAATATTATTGCGCATATTCTGCTACGTTTAAAGGACATTCATTTACTTTGCCAGTGCAACAGATAAGACGGGGCTGTGGAGATCGCTGTCATTCTTGTGGTCATAGAGAAATGGCAAAGGACGGCATGTAACTCCAGCTGACAATTCATTTTAACATGGATTGAAACCCGTCTAATGAAACTAGGCTAGTTAAACTAGCCCATATAAGGCATTTCCAAGTTATACTCCTAACTATTAATGACTTAATACATAATACTTACATGTCATGCTACCATCAAACGGCTTATGCGCCGCATTTTGATGGAAATATTCTGTACAATGTGGCTGCGCATTGAACGCACCCGTGTAAACACAGCGCTCTAAATGTATCAAGGCCTTGCTCCAAAATTAAAATGTGTTGATACCACCACAAGAATAAATATAGATGATCATCATTTTGATTAAAGTAAACACCCAGAAAAATCGCAATGGTCTCTTTGGCAACATTAAAGGCTTGCTCTGCTTCCCTTGTGGTTTATTAGCTCAACCTTACCCGTGGTTAATTATGTTATCATTTTCAGTCTCAGATGTGTTATTAGTGTTATACTAGGCTGCCCTGCCTATGATGAATGTATCGAAGTATGTATAATTTGAGTTCTCTCTCTCTCTCTCTGTCTCTCTCTCTCAATGCTGTGCCTAACAATGAATATGGTCATTTTACAAGTAGGACAGATTTTACGAGCCAACTAATTAATTCCTGTTCAAGTCAACGAAATATCTACTTAAAATGATCTGGAAGCTCTAGCCTGAGAATTTCCACTCAACTGCATGCCCGCTGCAGTTACACCCAAAATATTGTCTAGGCGATACAACCTCACCAACAATGCATTTACCCAGTCAAAAAAGGCTGCGTTATATGATACGAGAAATTACTAAAATGACTAAAATGAAAATTATTTGGAATTATTTGTCACATTTTTAAGGTTGCTCTTTGCCTTTGTCGAAATAAACAGATATGAAGAGAGTCAGGGAGGTATGAATAGGTTTTGCTGACATTCCCTGCTACTGTTACGTACATGCGTGCGCGTGTGCCACCCGAAGCCAGGGACTTGCCTCCGCGCGAGGAAGTGGCGTTGTTTGAGCGAGACGGCGCTGTCTGCGTTTTTGTCTCGTGGTTTAAGATCCTTTAATATACTTTTCATATTTTATCTGTATCTCGGGTGCTGCGAAGAACAACGGGTTAAGATAAAGACTAATCTAGTGCCACTCGGTGAGAAAATATAGGTAAGGTTTTGCTGTAAGATTTATCAACCCTTTCTTTTGGCGCGTGCTTCATTTGAATTCTGAGTGGTGCCCAGTTAGCTAGGCCTCGGCTAGCAAGCTAGGCTAGTAACCATATAGGATTTATAAACACCCGATCAAATAGCTGTGTATAAAGATTTTTACTGGACTAGCTGAACTGTCTTTTAATCGAGTACACGGTCAAATCGTTAGAGCGAACGATCTTAAGGTTCTTTTCGGCCAGTTTTTGCCGGGTGATTCGGCGCCGGATTGTTTAACCTTAACACGCGAAGGGGGCGGAACGCTGTTTGGGGTTAGCATTGTAGCTAGTTAGCCAACTAGCTAAACAACTCCGACGAGACATGTAACGTGTGGCCAGTTTATCTCTCTTTCTATGTGAAGGTATTGACCAGGATAATGCACATGATAATCAGAAATTTTGATAATGGTGGCATTAGGTTGACGTTAATAATAAGGCATTGTTTTAGTCTTTATTCGATAGTTGCGCTAGCTGAGACTTGGTCAGCTGTAGCTATATCGAATTTGGATTAGGTGATATTGTGACATCTGTTGTTTTGCTTTTATTTATTATTTAAAAACGTAGTAGATTACTTATAGGCCTTGAATGACCCAATTTTTATCAGACAAATAGTTCATCGGATGCAGGTATTTCTGAATCGGGTTACGCTTGTGTCCGAGAAAACACGTACATCTGTCATAAGTGGAAACAATCACAGACAGTATACTGTTGAGCTGAAACGGATTTTTTGGCGAAGTTGCATTACGGTAATTAGACGAAGAGCGAGTCCAACATCGTGATACATATCTGACTAGGTGAAACTTGATATGTTGGACTGGAACAAGTTGAGTGAAATCCTCTGAAAAACCCGCGAATAAAGAAATGAGATATTTTGTGGTAGTTTGACAGTGGGGCAGAACAGGAGAAGAGACGAGCTTTCTGTTTCTTTCAGAGGAATGGCCGCCGAGGTAAACGGCAGCTCCGCTTTGGCGAAGGAGGAGGAAGAGCCGATGGACGTGTCCTCCACGCACACGGAGAATTATCAGACTCTCATTGACGCTGGGCTCCCCCAGAAAGTAGCCGAGAGTTTGGACACAATCTTTCAGACCGGTGGGTAGCGCTCACGTCTTTACCGTTCTCACGGCTTTCTCATTACAGTATTACCTCAGAAAGTTACGCCCACAAAATCTGAAGTCCTGCTGAATTTTGCCCTAGTCTGCTAATGAAGTGTTTAATTTACCTGAATAAGGTGTGTGTGTGTGTGTGTGCGTGCGCTGTAAAGCCAGTGTCAGGTCTGTTTCAGCTGTATGTAAGGAGGTTCACATCTCTGAGACTGGAAATCTGTCTTTGTAAACTGAGGCCCGGAGAACACACAGAGAGCAGGAGAGTGGTTGTCATTTTCAGAGAGTACTAACGGGCAGTTTTAGGGCATCAGTAAAAAAACCCCAAAAAACACGTCAGCACTGGTTGGACTGATGCTGTGTAAGACTGATAACTCTGTGTGATAAGACACAGGATCAGTGTTGGTGTTTGTTTGTGTTTCAGGGCTGGTGACCTATGCTGACCTTGATGAGAGGGCTATTGATGCGTTGAGGGAGTTTAATGAGGAAGGAGCCCTGTCGGTGCTGCAACAATTTAAAGAGAGTGACCTGTCCCATGTGCAGGTGAGCACTACACTCCTTACCCCTCACTCTTACTCCACACTCAACACTCCTCACTCTTACTCCACACTCAACACTCCTCACTCTTACTCCACACTTAACACTCCTCACTCTTACTCCACACTCAACACTCCTCACTCTTAC
>NC_044506.1:1022500-1082500 GCF_902362185.1 Chanos chanos | reverse complement strand
TAACTTATTGACTACATAATAACATGTCCAGTCCTGATGTTAATTATACATATACATATGATACATGCACAAGCATATAGATGATTTAGTTAAAGACATTTATGTCCTGTTGACTGGTATGTAGTTCCAGAGTAAACCCGGGCATTGAATGTGTTCTCTGTGTTTGTGGGGGTGTTTCAGTGTGATAACTATGAGATCAGGCCGGGGAAGTACCTGGGCGTGTGCATCTCTGTGGCAAACAACCGCCTGTTTGTCGGATCAATCCCAAAGAACAAGACCAGAGAGAGCATTCTGGAGGACTTTGGAAAGGTCACAGGTCAGAGTTCAGAGCTCTTACCCTTAAATCGTCATCTGACACACAGTTAATCCAGGTCTCTAGAGGCACCAGACATACATTTAATCCAGGTCTCTAGAGACATCTGACACACAGTTAATCTGTGTCTCTAGAGGCACAAGACATAAAGTTAATCCAGGTCTCTAGAATCATCTGACATACATTTAGTCCAGGTCTCTAGAGACATTTGACATACATTTAATCCAGGTCTCTAGAGACATCTGACATACAGTTAATCCAGGTCTCTAGAGACATTTGACATACATTTAATCCAGGTCTCTAGAGACGTCTGACATACATTTAATCCAGGTCTCTAGAGACATCTGACATACATTTAATCCAGGTCTCTAGAGACATCTGACACACAGTTAATCCAGGTCTCTAGAGACATCTGACATACATTTAATCCAAGTCTCTAGAGACATCTGACATACAGTTAATCCAGGTCTCCAGAGACATCTGACATACAATTAATCCACGTGTCTAGAGACATCTGACACACAGTTAATCCAGGTCTCTAGAGGCACCAGACATAAAGTTAATCCAGGTCTCTAGAGACATCTGACACACAGTTAATCTGTGTCTCTAGAGGCACAAGACATAAAGTTAATCCAGGTCTCTAGAGACATCTGACATACATTTAATCCAGGTCTCTAGAGACATCTGACATACAGTTAGTCCAGGTCTCTAGAGACATCTGACATACAGTTAGTCCAGGTATCTAGAGACATCTGACATACAGTTAATCCAGGTCTCTAGAGACATCTGACATACAGTTAATCCAGGTCTCTAGAGACATCTGACATACAGTTAATCCAGGTCTCTAGAGACATCTGACATACAGTTAATCCAGGTCTCTAGAGACATCTGACACACCGTTAATCGGGAAGAGTTGGAACATACTGCTCTGTGTAACTGAGGGACGAGTTTGTGCAGATAAATGTCATAATAAGTAGGGGTGCACCGATACGGCTTTTTTGGTCCTGATACCGATACCGATACCGATACCAGGGCTTTGGGTATCGGCTGATACTGAGTACCGATCTGATACCAGTGTTTAATTAATAAGATGTATGCCTCACTGTGTGGAAGAGACTGGGATCATTGTTTCAGTAGATCCCAGAGTCATGGAGGGTGATGTTGTGTAAGGCAACATCTCTCAGGCTTGACTTAAACATTACTTTCCTAACTATACAAATACACACACACACTCACACACACATATATATAGATATATAAAGTACATTTATTGAATTGTTATTTATTATTAAAAATAAATAATCTTGCACCAGCAACTGAATTCAAGAACGTTTTCTGTTATTTTGTCACTTTCACACTGTCACTGGGAAGTTTATCGTGTCTTTGCGATGCACCCGACAGAGTTAATCAGTTCTTCTAATCGTCCCATTTTTTTGTTTGGTGGAACTCATGTTCTTTGGCATGATGCTTCTGGAGGTGCTCGCACCGTCCACATAAACCCAGGTAAATCTGAAAACAAATAAATATCTCTCTGTTTAGCTCCTCCATCCGCTCTAAAACAGCGTTTTCCGCCACTGAAAACGATGCTTTTCGAAAACGCTCTCTGAGGTGCATCAATTTGAAAACGGCGGTTTTACGTTGTATTCGGACAGGGAAAACGGAGAGTTTGAGAAATGACGATGTATGGTTGCCAAAAGAGAAAGTTTAGACATTGAGCATTTGAAAAATGGTACGAAAATGATAGTATATACAGAGAATTGGATTGAATATGTCGGCCGCATAGTTTGGCCCTATTGTCACCAATACCCGATCCAGCTATTTGAGTTAGTATCGGACCAATATCAATATCAGATCGGCGCACCCCTAGTAATAAGTGATGTTACTGGGGGTTTTTGGTTATAAAACGACATCATTTGTTTTCTTACACATGAGTTCACCAGACTGTTGACTTATTTTGTTGAGTTTGTCTTGAGGCGGTATGAAGGTCTTGTTTGACATTATAAAGCTGACTGACACTGGTTCCACCTTTTCTCTGCTCCACCCTCTCTGTTATGTTCTCTGTTCTCTGGCGCTCTCAGAGGGACTACAGGAGGTCATCCTGTACACCCAGCCTGACGATAAGAAGAAGAACCGAGGTTTTTGTTTCCTGGAGTATGAAGACCATAAGTCTGCGGCCCAGGCCCGTCGGCGGCTTATGAGCGGCAAAGTGAAGGTCTGGGGGAACCCCGTCACAGTGGAGTGGGCCGACCCCGTCGCAGAACCTGACCCAGAGGTCATGGCAAAGGTCAGTCAGCTGTTTTCCTGATACAGTAGTGAGAGAGAAAGCCACACACTGAACTCTGATCAAAGCATTACTCCTTTGCCAGCCAGAGGAGAGTGGGATCTCCCTTCATGAGTGTTGGTTTCTCTGGATGTCATTTTCTCTTTATAGTCAGAGGAGGCTCTGTGTCTTCAGGCAGATTTAATGGCCAAGGATGCAGTAAAGCTGCTCTGTGACCAAAGAAAACATGAAGCAGTATATGACTAGACACTCAGTATCTGACCTCCAGTCATGGCACCATAGATTGCGTTTGAGCTTTGGCTCCTCTGAGATTTGTGCTGGAGAGAAGCTGATTGTGAATTGTGTTGTGTGTGTGTGTGTGTGTTTGGTAGGTGAAGGTGTTGTTTGTGCGTAAGTTGGCGACACCTGTGACTGAGGAGCTCCTGGAGAAAACCTTCTCTCAGTTTGGGAAGCTGGAACGGGTCAAGAAGCTAAAAGACTACGCTTTTGTTCACTTTGAGGAGCGAGATGCAGCTGTTAAGGTGAGTCATCTCTGCTCCGGACACAGGAAAATCCAATCTTCTATGGCTTCTTTATCCTCCTTTTGTTTTATCTATCAGCTCCATCATTCCTCACGCATGTCATTAAAGGAAAGTGTGCCTCGTGACTTCATCACCTACTCCATCCACTGTTTTAATGCACCCTGGCATGTGTTAATGCTGTGTGTGACGTTCTGTGTGTTATTCCGTAGGCCATGCAGGAGATGAATGGAAAGGAGCTGGGAGGAGAAGAGATAGAGATTGTTTTGGCAAAGCCTCCAGACAAGAAAAGGAAAGAGAGACAGGCTGCTCGCCAGACCAGCCGAAACACAGGGTTAGAGTCACTTCCCACTGTTACTACAGCATCACACACAACACTGATAATATGACTCCCACTGTTACTACAGCGTCACACACACCACTGATAATATTACTCCCACTGTTACTACAGCATCACACACACCACTGATAATATTACTCTCACTGTTACTACAGCGTCACACACACCACTGATAATATTACTCCCACTGTTACTACAGCATCACACACACCACTGATAATATTACTCCCACTGTTACTACAGCGTCACACACACCACTGATAATATTACTCCCACTGTTACTACAGCGTCACACACAACACTGATAATATTACTCCCACTGTTACTACAGCGTCACACACACCACTGATAATATTACTCCCACTGTTACTACAGCGTCACACACACCACTGATAATATTACTCCCACTGTTACTACAGCGTCGCATACAACACTGATAATATTACTCCCACTGTTACTACAGCGTCTCACAACACTGATAATATTACTCCCACTGTTACTACAGCGTCACACACACCACTGATAATATTACTCCCACTGTTACTACAGCGTCACACACACCACTGATAATATTACTCCCACTGTTACTACAGCGTCACACACAGCACTGATAATATTACTCCCACTGTTACTACAGCGTCACACACAGCGCTAATAATATTACTCCCACTGTTACTACAGCGTCACACACAGCGCTGATAATATTACTCCCACTGTTACTACAGCGTCACACACAGCGCTGATAATATTACTCCCACTGTTACTACAGCGTCACACACAGCGCTGATAATATTACTCCCACTGTTACTACAGCGTCACACACCACTGATAATATTACTCCCACTGTTACTACAGCGTCACACACAACACTGATAATATTACTGCCACTGTTACTACAGCGTCACACACAGCGCTGATAATATTACTCCCACTATTACTACAGCGTCACACACACCACTGATAATATTACTCCCACTGTTACTACAGCGTCTCACACAACACTGATAATATTACTCCCACTGTTACTACAGCATCACACACACCACTGATAATATTACTCCCACTGTTACTACAGCATCTCACACACACCACTGATAATATTACTCCCACTGTTACTACAGCGTCACACACATCACTGATAATATTACTCCCACTGTTACTACAGTGTCTCACAGCACCGATAATATTACTCCCACTATTACTACAGCGTCACACACAACACTGATAATATTACTCCCACGGTTACTACAGCGTCTCACACCACTGATAATATTACTCCCACTGTTACTACAGCGTCGCACACAACACTGATAATATTACTCCCACTGTTACTACAGCGTCTCACAACACTGATAATATTACTCCCACTGTTGGTACAGCATCTCACACACCACTGATAATATTACTCCCACTGTTACTACAGTGTCTCACAGCACCGATAATATTACTCCCACTATTACTACAGCGTCACACAACACTGATAATATTACTCCCACTTTTACTACAGCGTCACACACCACTGATAATATTACTCCCGCTGTTACTACAGCGTCACACACAGCGCTGATAATATTACTCCCACTGTTACTACAGCGTCACACACAGCGCTGATAATATTACTCCCACTGTTACTACAGCGTCACACACAGCGCTGATAATATTACTCCCACTGTTACTACAGCGTCACACACACCACTGATAATATTACTCCCACTGTTACTACAGCATCACACACAGCGCTGATAATATTACTCCCACTGTTACTACAGCGTCACACACACCACTGATAATATTACTCCCACTGTTACTACAGCATCTCACACACCGCTGATAATATTACTCCCACTGTTACTACAGCATCACACACACCACTGATAATATTACTCCCACTGTTACTAGTGTCTCACAGCACCGATAATATTACTCCCACTATTACTACAGCGTCACACACAACACTGATAATATTACTCCCACTGTTACTACAGCGTCACACACACCACTGATAATATTACTCCCACTGTTACTACAGCGTCACACAACACTGATAATATTACTCCCACTATTACTACAGCGTCACACACCACTGATAATATGACTCCTTAACGCCTTAACCTTCACTTTGACAATTAGTCAGAGTCAGAGTTAACGTGTTCTTTGACAGCCATAGTAGTTACATAAAGTTGAATGGGATAATTCGATTAGATTGATCTTCAGACGTCTGCTGTTGATGATATAAATGTATTGAATTTGGGATTCATACGAATATGGATGTGTTATACATGTTGATTTGGGGTTAGTAGGAACACATTTTAGTGCTAAACACATGAATTTGGGGTTAGTAGGAGTATTGTATGATGTGGGTTTTAACTGTCACATTGTCTACTGGTGCAGGTACGACGATTACTACTATTACCCTCCCCCCCGCATGCCTCCACCCGGGCGTGGCCGAGGGCGCGGCGGCCGGGGCGGATACGCCTATCCTCCCGATTACTACGGTTATGAAGAGTACTACGATGACTATTATGGCTATGATTACCATGACTACCGTGGTGGCTATGACGACCCTTACTATGGTTACGACGATGGTTACTCTATGAGGGGCAGAGGCAGCCGCGCCAGCCGGGGAGGGCCGCCTCCGCCCAGAGCCCGAGGAGTTCCCCCTGCCCGCGGGAGGGGCGGTTACGCCCTGCGCGGAGCTCCGATTGGCGCGCCAAGAGGCGGGCGCGGCGGGCGAGGAGGCCCGTTCCAGCCCCCCAGGGGTCGCGGAACCCGTGGGGCCAGGGGCAGTCGGGGCGGAAATGTGGGAGGCAAGAGAAAAGCAGATGTGTTTAACCAGCCTGATTCCAAACGCAGGCAAACCGCCAACCAGCAGAACTGGGGATCTCAACCCATCGCCCAGCAACCGCTACAGCAAGGAGGCGACTACTCCGGTAACTATGGTTACAGCAATGACACCCTGGAGTTCTCCCAGGATTCTTATGGGCAGCAGTGGAAGTAAGCACCACAAACAAACAAAGGTATTTGGCAGGAAAAAAAAATAGATGATGTTGAAAAACAAACACAGCACCCACCCACCAACTCCCGCCCCCTCCCCTTCTGAAAAACGATTGGTTGCAGCAGTTGATTGACTTTCTTTCACTATCTCTCTCTACCCGTCATCCCAACACTAAAATGTCTCAAAGGACACGCCTCCAAATTGGCCTGGTAATCCTGATTGGCTGGAAGTCAGTTTTGGCAGAAGATGAGAATGTAAACTGTTGGGATCTTTTGTTGTTGTTGTTTGTTTATGGTTTTTTGCCCTGGTTTGATCCCTAACTTCATGGGACATTTTGTCTTAAAATCACAACACTTTTATCCCATGGTTTTTTGTGTTTTATTTTTGTGTTTCTTTTTTTTTTTTTTTTTAATTTGTTTTTTTTGTTTTTTAAGCCAACGATGAACATTTTTTAAAACAAATAGAGGACATTGATTTGCAGAAATCTGAGAGGACACAGAAATCATGAAATGGCCTTGGAAGAAGCTCATGTCCATATTACCCCCCCCCACCCCCCCCTTTCTCTCTTTCAGTTGTAGTGGCATTAGGGACCTGCTTGTAAATAACGGCAGTTGGCTAGAGCTTCTTTTTCAATTGTTTGTCTTTTTTCGCAGAGGTGGAGAAAAGAATCCACTGGAAGGAAAAAAAAAAGAGTTTTGTAGCAGGACGTATCGTTAAAAGTGTATGTCTAGCATTTCTAGAGGTAGTTCAGTTGTGTTTTTTTAAACTGATATTATAACTTCAAACATTTTTTTCTTTGAAATTTGCTGGTTAGGTTTTGGTTTGGCTGACCTTAAGAGCCATCACGTTTGTTCTCTGATGTTTGTATTTATAACGTTTATTTTTTGTTTGTTCCGTTTCAATAAAACTCAATCGAGCAACAGAAATTGGTCACGTACCTCAAATTCAATGGTGTCATCGAAGTCTGATTACAAAATTCCTATTCTGAGTCTGGTTTAACTAAAGCATCGTGCCAACTGAGTTCCTGGACTGGCCAGGCATGTCACATGTGTAGTCCCATCTGAACTGGGCTGATTACAAATGAACTATATATTACACATCTTAATAAACAGTATTTTAACCCTTTGCTTTTCAGGAAAAGCTAAGTTGGAATCATAAACCATGTGAAACGACATTAAGATGAATCTGTATCCAGATTACACGGTTTGCTTCAGACGTTTTCTCTTTTCTTCGGAGTGTAAGATGATCTTACAAACCGTTGAATGCCCAACCTTCTGTTGGACTCCTCTCCAGTCTTGGATTGGACCAAACCCGACCGGATCCGTTTGAAATTCACTCCTCCATTCCAATACACGAGCAATTTTCATACCGAACATAACGACACACATATTCACACATATTCCTCCAAACTCGAACCTGTGACCTAATCACACCCACGCAAAGGGTTAAAATCCTCCCAGGTGCCAGAGCCGTCTGTTTGAATGTCCAGTGCGGTGTCTGAGTAAATCTGCGGCAGTCTGTGTGAGGTGCAGAGTGGCTGAGTGCTCTTGTGCAGTTGCTTGCGTTGGTAATGTGGTAAGTGTGTCTTCCTCTGTATCCGACTCCCCCAGGTGGCGCGGGGGCCAAGGGCGTGTTGCTAGCGTGTGAAGAACACCTCAGCTGTGTTCTTCTCAGAGGGTGAGCTGGCATTTCACCTTCTCTCTCTCTCTTACTCTCTCTCTTTTCCTCTCTCACTCGCTGTCCTCACTCGCCAATCAAGCACTACTCACTCCCTCTGCTGTGCTGCAGCTGGGTCTTTCTCTCTGTGGCCTTCCTGTTCTTCATACGGATCAGACTTCTCTACCTCTTCACTGCCTCGGTTTAATCCCTGTCAGTCAGAGCATTTCACGCTCTTTCTTTAGCACATACAGTCATGCTCCACCTTGACCTTTTTATTTGTCTATGCTCTGTGATCATGTGATTTACCACAGGTGGATCAGTTCAGTAACCATGGAAACCTCTCAAACATGCAGTGGCTGAGTACAGACCGCAGTTTGAGCCTAATCTTCCACCGTAAAAAAAATGAGCTGTGTATCTGAGAAATGGCCAGGTTGAGGAAAACATTTGCCCATACTTGCCAAAAAATACTCAGATGGACACTGACAGACCTATAAAAAAAAAAAAACCCAACCCCAGAACTGTCTGCCTGCCTGGCCCTGTGTGTCTGATAACCCAACCCCAGAACTGTCTGTCTGCCTGCCTGGCCCTGTGTGTCTGATAAGCCAACCCCAGAACTGTCTGTCTGCCTGCCTGGCCCTGTGTGTCTGATAAGCCAACCCCAGAACTGTCTGTCTGCCTGGCCCTGTGTGTCTGATAAGCCAACCCCAGAACTGTCTGTCTGCCTGCCTGGCCCTGTGTGTCTGATAAGCCAACCCCAGAACTGTCTGTCTGCCTGCCTGGCCCTGTGTGTCTGATGAGCGAAAGGACAGAGAGTGATGTAAAAGAAATCCCAATTCCCATTGGCCAAAGGACACGGCTGGTGAGTGTTTTCCCACTGGCTCCAGCAGTGAACAGGCATGAAAGGTTTATCCTGAACTTGTCCACAGGGTGGCAGTAGATGCCCTACAACTGAAGAGGTTGAAAAGGCGAAAGTATTGAGCCAAGGCTCCATCGTGCTGGCTCATCGTACAGAAGGTATGGTTGAGACAGGCAGCCGTCTGTGAGAAATAGCATCAGGATCTTAATATAATCTGTCACGAAATCCAGGGGTGAGCGACGTCTGTGGTCTCTGGGTGAAATGGAGAGTACAGACTTACATTACACAGAACAGGAGCACCATGAAGAGGAGAAACTCAAATCCCGTTAAGAAAATGTGATTGTTGGCAAAGGAGGTTAGATTCCATCGTACCCCTCTCGTGTTAGAGCGCTCTTACATGACTCCCATTTCCCAGTGGACTGAGAATTCAAACGCAGTGAGACCAGGGAGGGAGCAATGTTGGATGCCTGTTAGATTGGCTAATGGCATTCAAATCTTTGGCCTGTATTTATGTCAGTAGTGTACCACTGACACACACAGATGCAGATGTTTATGTAAGTATTTATGTCAGCCTTGTACCACAGACACACACAGATGGAGATATTTATGTCACTAGTGTACCACTGACACACACAGATGGACATGTTTATGTAAGTATTTATGTCAGCCTTGTACCACAGACACACACAGATGGACATGTTTATGTAAGTATTTATGTCAGCCTTGTACCACAGACACACACAGATGGACATGTTTATGTAAGTATTTATGTCAGCCTTGTACCACAGACACACACAGATGGACATGTTTATGTAAGTATTTATGTCAGTAATGTACCACTGACACACACAGATGGAGATGTTTATGTAAGTATTTGTCAGTAGTGTATCACTGACACACACAGATGAGGATGTTTATGTAAGTATTTATGTCAGCCTTGTACCACTGACACACACAGATGGACATGTTTATGTAAGTATTTATGTCAGCCTTGTACCACAGACACACACAGATGGACATGTTTATGTAAGTATTTATGTCAGTAATGTACCACTGACACACACAGATGGAGATGTTTATGTAAGTATTTGTCAGTAGTGTACCACTGACACACACAGATGAGGATGTTTATGTAAGTATTTATGTCAGCCTTGTACCACTGACACACACAGATGCAGATGTTTATGTAAGTATTTATGTCAGTAATGTACCACAGACACACACAGATGGAGATGTTTATGTAAGTATTTATGTCACTAGTATACCACAGACACACACAGATGGAGATGTTTATGTTGGTTTTGTCAGAGATGGAGGTGTTCATGTGAGTATTTATGAAACTATGTTGGTTTTGTCCTCTAATTGTTCCCAGGGGGCGTCTACACCCTGCTCCCCCAAAAGAGTAAAGCAGAATGGGGCACAGAGGACGGAGGAGTCTGGGTAAGGACTGATTTTATTTGCCTTTTTTTAACTATCGGACATAATGATTTAGGGATAATGCGCTGCTATTTCTCTCCGCTCCATATTTGAATGGTTTATATGAAGTGAGCTTGTTAGTCTGCTCAGACTGACCGGTCATATCTGATGTCATAATGTGTGAAGGTTCTATGGTGAGATTCCACTGAAATGTTCCGCTCCTTAGCCAACATTCTGTTCACTCGCTCACTGTGTCTCTCAGCCCTGCTTCTTCTCACACAGCTCTCTGACTGAACTAAACCACAATGGCTTTCCTCCAGTGGTCTTCGCCCAGACGTCTGCCTAAGGACAGGTCCTCTGGTCCGTCCCAAACCCCTGCCTGGGCCACACCGGGCAGCCACCTCTCTCTACACGGGTTCTCAGCTCAGACCGCGGAGAGGAGCTCTCGTCTGGGCCATACTCCAGAGCTGCTTTTTGCTCTGCTCTCCTTGGGCATTCTGCTCCTCTCTGTCACTCTGATGGCTCAGCAAACACGGCAAATACACAGGAAGAGGAAGGTGTGTGTGTGTGTGTGTGTGTGTGTGTGTGTGACATGACACGACACAGTAAACGTTACCCAGAACCAGTTGTCCAACCTGCTTTGAATCCTCTCTGTCTGTGTCGTCTGTCTCCACTGTGGTTATATGTATGTCAGAATGGATCTGAGCACTTCTCTCTGGGCACTAGGTGCAGATGAAGGTGATCATCTCTCTCTCTCTCTCTGCAGTGGAGGCGTGAGATGGAGGCTCTGGTCATGCAGTTGGCAGAGGTGGTGCTGTTGGAACAGGATGTGGCAGTGCGACTGACAGAAGCAGCACAGAGTCTGCACCTGTCCCTGAAGCCATGGTCCTATAGACCGCAACACCACACTCAGATCCACAGAGGGGCCACAGCCACATAGCTGTTTTATTTATTTTTTTTTTATTTCTGTCATAAATAAAAGTTATACATGTCATTTGAGTTTGGTTTTGATGTGTCAAGTCTGTCTTTTTTGTCAGGAGGGTCTGAAAAGTCATATATATTAGGCTGGATAAGGAGTTGGTGTTAATGTATTAAAACATTGAATATTCAGAGGTTGCTGTGAATATGCAACTTTATTTGGAATATTAAACTGATCTCAGAAGAATTTAAGTAACGCTTCACAAAAAGTTTTGATTTTTTTTGTCAGCTCACGGTTGCCAGGGCAACGTGTCCTGTGATGTCTTAAGTCAGGTGACATCACAATCGGGTGTTTGAGGCTATGTATAAGACAAGTGATTGAAGGCTGTCCTTCTGCATTCGCTTTATTCGAAGTCCATACACGCTTTAAACGGGCTGACTACCGGAGACGGCAACAAGAAAACGTCGCTTTGTCAGAGATGGCTTGTCTGAATCTCTGTGGGATGCCTGCGTGGTCACAGGTGGGCATCGAGTTCCCATCTGTGCAGTACACGGACGCTCCACCCAGTAAACTAGAGTCACCCAGTCTACACAGTGACCTGCTGTGCTGGGTCCAAGAGGAGTGGCCGAGCGTGCAGTTTGTTCTCACTGGCCTGGCTCTGCTCGTCTGCATCCTGAGTTTCTGTATCTGCATCAGGAGAAAGCTCCTAAAGGTAAGTTACCCTTCAAAACGGTCACATGCAGTTTGCTGTCCTCGAGACGGACGGGGCAGTGAGTGGCAGGCGAAAGAGGGTTGTGGTGTCCAATACGCATACGGTCCTACTTTGCCTTTTTTTTGTTTGTTTGTTTTTGTTTTTTTTTTACTGTGTAGACTGTTGTAGCTAGTTTCATAACAGCTGAAAATTGCAAGCTGAATTGGTTAACTTTGTTTAATGTTTTACAGGACGGTCTGCGATCGATGTGTCAGCTGAGCGACAAAGTGCAGATGACTGGTCCACAGAGAATGGAGCGACTAGAGCAGAGACTTGCAGCGCTAGAAAACATCATTTACCCCTGTGCGCACAGATCGCCAGTGGAGACGTGCGTGGACAGAGACCCGCTGAAGATCTCGGATGTGTCTGACTGAAACTCTCCTATCTCCGTTTTTTGATGAAACGCTGAGATAGAGTATTTTGAGCATCGGCAAGTTTATCGTAATAAAGAAAAGTCCAAATTGTGAGACATGCATGCTTTTTATTTTTAAAACTCAGATTCAATCTGTTGGAACCCAGGGAAAATTTCTGTTAGGTCCATGTTTCAACCCTGATGGGAACTGTGTAGGACTCTAAAGTGTACAGGAGCGCATTTACACGATAAAAACTTGAAATAGCCTATGTAAAAATGATGGGTCTAGATTCAAACGCGGGTTTTGATAGATGTTTCTCCAACGCTGTAAAGTGCTGGCACGTTTAAAGCAGACCATATACTTTGGGCAAGAGCGGTTCATTACAAAAGATCTTCGTTACAAAAATTTCTGCTACCTTATTTAAAACACTCAGGTGCGAAAACAAGTATTATGGACACATCGAAATTAGAGGATCAACAGCCCGCCAGCTACGATAGTGCTGTCGTATCTAGTGAATGCAAATAACTGTATTAATCTGTGAGATCTGAGAACAACGTGTTTACATGCAATACAAATCTGCTTTAGGCTGAAAATTTATTTCGCAAATTCTCGCTACGGTTCAGTGAAGTCACGTGATCCTGCTTGCGACGTCACAGATTTGTGTTAGAACCAAGATGGCGGCTGCCGGTGGAGATTCCGCTGCCGAGGGTGTTAGCTGTGACGATGCGTTTCAGACGTTTTATTCAGAGGTGAGATGAATGAACAAGATTAGAACAGACTATACGGATACTAATGAGGAGAAATATACACAGAATAAACTGCAATGCAAACTTGAAATCTGGTCAGATATGAACGCAAAAATGCTCCAGTGGGCCTAGCGAGAAACTGTAAGATGCTATTTCAGCGTTAGCTTCTCTGGCGGCTTGTATGAAAACAATTGGCAAACGGGATAAAAGCCACATTTTCCGTATTTTTAGGTGTAACTGTTGTACTTTGAATGTGAATCGTAAGTTTAGGTACAAGCCTTTCAGATGCTCTTGTTGTGGTTTTGAAATTAAGGCAATGTTCGGAATATATGCTTAACTCATAGTCCTGACACCGAGTGCTTTATATCTGATAACGCCAGAAACACCATCCGTGATAATTAATGCTGATAGCTTTTGTTACGTATTCAGAGTGCAAAACAGAACTGAACAAGTCACCATGAATAGCTATGTATGCGTGTACCGTTTACTCATAATGTCAGTTGTATCGTTAATAACCGCTTGAGGCTCAATTCAGTCACTTGGACAAAGCCACGATGTGAAGATTTAAGACGCGACGTTTAGTGTTTGGAGACGCAGACTTGGAACTATCTTTCTGTCATCAGCTGATTATGTTTTTCTCCTTTGTGTTTATGTGTGTGTGTGTGCGCGTGTGTTTCTGTAACGGGGAACAGGTGAAGCAAATTGAGAAGAGAGATTCTGTGTTAACCCCAAAGCAGCAAATTGACAGGTTGCTGAGGCCAGGTTCGTCCTACTTCAATCTGAACCCGTTTGAGGTGAGTGGTCTTTCCATCACACCGCCGTCTCAGAGAGAGTGGAGCGGCTGAGGTGTCGAGACCCGTGTCACTGCTGACCCGTCTATCTGCACTGATGAACTGTGTTGTCTTTAATGGACCCTAGGTCTTACAGATTGACCCAGACGCGTCAGACGACGAGATTAAGAAACGGTTCAGGCAGGTGGGTTTGGGCCAGCGGCCTTCAGAGAAAGGGGGACTTTCCCCCTTGTTGCTAAGGACATTGTTGCTAAGGGAACTTGTCTCCCATTGGGTGACTTATATGTGTCCTGTGTCTGTCAGCTATCCATCTTGGTCCATCCAGACAAGAACCAGGATGATGCAGATAGAGCCCAGCAGGCATTTGAAGGTAAGTGAACACACACAGTGATACATGAGAACAACTCATTAACACACTCAGAACAGAGCACCTCATTAACACACTCAGAACAGAGCACCTCATTAACACACTCAGAACAGAGTACCTCAGTTTAGTGGTCTTCAAAACAGAGCGAGAACAGTCGAGATGGTGCCAAAGACACACCGTTTACTCTTTTAAAGTAGGGGGGGGGGGCATGTGCCTTTTTTAAAAATTATTCGTGTGTGTGTGCGTGTGTGCGTGCGCGTGTGTGCGTGTGTGTGTGTGCGTGTGTGTGTGTGCGTGTGTGTGTGCGCGTGTGTGTGCGCGCGTGTGTGTGCGTGCGTGTGTGTGTGTGCGCGTGCGTGTGTGTGTGTGTGCGCGTTTGTGTGTGTGTGTGTGTGCGTGCGTGTGTGTGTGTGTGCGTGCGTGCGTGCGTGTGTGTGTGTGCATGTGTGTGTCCGTCTGAAGCTGTGGACAAGGCGTACAAATTGCTTCTGGATGCAGAGCAGAAGAAGAGGGCGATTGATGTGATCCAGGCGGGGAGGGAGTATGTGGAGCACATGGTAAAGGAGACTCTACATTCTCTGTGATGTTTACTCTCTCAGTGTTTTAGTAGTTACACAATGCCTTCTCCAGTTCAGACCATTCATGACCATTCAGTCTGTCTTTACCCTCAGCCTGCCAAAGAGAGAGAACAGAACAGGCATCCATCAGGATGGACATTTCTCACAGAGAAACTCTCTCTCATCTTCAGATCTGATGTTGACGTGTTTGTTGAAAGATTGTTTGTGCATCGTGTTTGAATGACAGATGAAAGAGAAGAGGAAGCAGCTGAAAAAGGAGGGAAAACCGCTGGTGGTGGAGGAGGACGACCCAGAGCTGGTACTGTCCTGACCGACTGTTTACACATCAGTAAAATCACACTATTAACATGACCGACTGTTTACAGATCAGTAAAATCACACTATTAACATGACCGACTGTTTACAGATCAGTAAAATCACTCTATTAACATGACCGACTGTTTACAGATCAGTAAAATCACTCTATTAACATGACCGACTGTTTACAGATCAGTAAAATCACTCTATTTACATGACTGTTTGCAGATCAGTAAAATCACTCTATTTACATGACTGTTTACAGATCAGTAAAATCACTCTATTTACATGACCGACTGTTTACACATCAGTAAAATCACACTATTAACATGACTGTTTACAGATCAGTAAAATCACTCTATTTACATGACCGACTGTTTACAGATCAGTAAAATCACTCTATTTACATGACCGACTGTTTACAGATCAGTAAAATCACTCTATTTACATGACTGACTGTTTACAGATCAGTAAAATCACACTAGTTACATGACTGTTTACAGATCAGTAAAATCACTCTATTAACATGACCGACTGTTTACACATCAGTAAAATCACTCTATTTACATGACTGTTTACAGATCAGTAAAATCACACTATTTACATGACTGTTTACAGATCAGTAAAATCACACTATTTACATGACTGTTTACAGATCAGTAAAATCACACTATTTACATGACCGACTGTTTACACATCAGTAAAATCACACTATTAACATGACCGACTGTTTACAGATCAGTAAAATCACACTATTAACATGACCGACTGTTTACAGATCAGTAAAATCACACTATTTACATGACTGTTTACAGATCAGTAAAATCACTCTATTTACATGACTGTTTACAGATCAGTAAAATCACTCTATTTACATGACTGTTTACAGATCAGTAAAATCACTCTATTTACATGACTGACTGTTTACAGATCAGAGAAATCACACTGTTTACATGACTGACTGTTTACACATCAGTAAAATCACTCTATTTATGTGACTGACTGTTTACACATCAGTAAAATCACACTATTAACATGACCGACTGTTTACACATCAGTAAAATCACACTATTTACATGACTGTTTACAGATCAGTAAAATCACTCTATTTACATGACTGTTTACAGATCAGTAAAATCACTCTATTTACATGACTGACTGTTTACAGATCAGTAAAATCACTCTATTTACATGACTGACTGTTTACAGATCAGTAAAATCACACTATTTACATGACTGTTTACAGATCAGTAAAATCACTCTATTTACATGACTGTTTACAGATCAGTAAAATCACACTATTAACATGACTGTTTACAGATCAGTAAAATCACTCTATTTACATGACTGTTTACAGATCAGTAAAATCACTCTATTTACATGACTGACTGTTTACAGATCAGAGAAATCACACTGTTTACATGACTGACTGTTTACACATCAGTAAAATCACTCTATTTATGTGACTGACTGTTTACACATCAGTAAAATCACTCTATTTATGTGGCTGACTGTTTACACATCAGTAAAATCACTCTATTTATGTGACTGACTGTTTACAGATCAGTAAAATCACTCTATTTATGTGACTGACTGTTTACACATCAGAGAAATCACACTGTTTACATGACTGACTGTTTACACATCAGTAAAATCACTCTATTTATGTGACTGACTGTTTACCAATCAGTAAAATCACTCTATTTATGTGACTGACTGTTTACACATCAGTAAAATCACACTATTAACATGACCGACTGTTTACACATCAGTAAAATCACTCTATTTACATGACTGTTTACAGATCAGTAAAATCACTCTATTTACATGACTGACTGTTTACAGATCAGTAAAATCACTCTATTTACATGACTGACTGTTTACAGATCAGTAAAATCACACTATTTATGTGACTGACTGTTTACACATCAGAGAAATCACACTGTTTACATAACTGACTGTTTACACATCAGTAAAATCACTCTATTTATGTGGCTGACTGTTTACACATCAGTAAAATCACTCTATTTATGAGACTGACTGTTTACAAATCAGAGAAATCACACTGTTTACATAACTGACTGTTTACACATCAGTAAAATCACACTATTCACATGACTGTTTACACATCAGTAAAAGAGACTTCACAAATCAGCCATGAGCGTATAGCTAGAACTTTCAGAATGAACTCTCTCTCTCCAGTTATGAGAGTCAGAACCCAGACGCCGAGGTTCTGCTGGTCTCAGCAGTTTCAAAGCTCAGTCTTGAATGCCCAGAATGAGAACAGGCCCGTTCTCCCAGTAGAGAAGAGCATTTGGACAGGGTTTAATAATAAGATTTTTTTTATTGAGAAGGAATGTTTTGGTGTGAGTTATGCTGTGGCTGTCATTATAATGCCATCTAAAAGAACAGGGAGCAGACAGCCTGCTGATGTGAACACGTTCACCTGTACCGGGAGAGCACCACACAGTCAATACCCAGACATGCTCAGAAAGGACCTGGTTTTCTCCTTTCTCTCATTTCCCTGTGTTATGACCTTTTCTCTTAGTCCCCTGTGTTAGGACCTTTTCTCTCAGTTCCCTGTGTTAGGACCTTTTCTCTCAGTTCCCTGTGTTAGGACCTTTTCTCTTAGTTCCCTGTGTTAGGACCTTTTCTCTCAGTTCCCTGTGTTAAGTTCAAGTTCAAGTTCAAGTTTATTTAGAGCCCAATATCACTGTTTACAGTCTCAAAGGGCTTTACAGGCCACAACAGTCAAATCAAAATATGACGGCACCCCCTGACTTAATCCTCATGACGGGCAAGAAAAAACTCCCCAAAAACCCAAGAGGGAAATGGGAAAATGGGAGAAATCTTGAGGAGGACCACAGAGAGAGGAGACCCCTCCTTAGTCAGACAGGTGTGCAATAGGTGCCGACCACGTGGGCAGTTACAGCTGAAAGTAAATTGGGGCATGAACAAAGGGGATGGCGATGTAGACAGGAGGCTGACGGGGGATGGAAGATGATAACACCAGGATGGGTCAGTCCAGAGGGCGGGAGGAGTCAGGATCACTGGTGTCTCAGGAGTAGCATGTGTGGCTCGACAGAGAGAGAGAGAGAGAGAGAGGGAGAGAGGGAGAGAGGGAGAGAGGGAGAGAGGGAGAGAGGGAGAGAGAGAGAGCGAGAGAGAGAGGCACATTGTTAGATGTTCATTTCCACATAATGGTTAAGGTAAATATACATCGTGTGCCGAGTGCAGGCAGGGACTCCAGCAAGACTAACTAGTACAGCATAGCTAAAGGGAGAGCTAGAAGGTAATATGGACATGATGGCACTCTGGGACACAAGGCGGCCACCCACTCCACAGTCAACAAACCTGAGTGAACATGTTAAAGTGGGGGGGCGACAGCATCCAAACATCCCAGTTCACCAAACAATCTATGCCCGAGGACCCTCCAGATCTGCTCCTTTGCCTAGTAAAGAGCTATTAGCAAAAGGCTTGGCTAAACAGATAAGTTTTCAGCCTTGACTTAAACATAGAGACTGTGTCTGAGTCTCGAACATTAATTGGGAGGCTATTCCATAACTGTGGGGCTCTGTAAGAGAAGGCTCTGCCCCCTGCTGTAGCCATCATAACTCGAGGTACCAACAAATAGCCTGCACCTTTTGATCTAAGTAGGCGTGGTGGATCATAAAAGACCAGGAGTTCGCGCAGGTACTGTGGCGCAAGACCATTTAGTGCTATATATGTTAATAGTAAGATTTTATAATCAATACGAGATTTGACTGGGAGCCAGTGCAGTGTGGATAAGATAGGGGTGATGTGATCATATTTTTTGGTTCTAGTAAGAACTCTGGCCGCTGCATTCTGAACTAACTGTAGCTTATTTATACACCTAATAGAGCATCCAGACAGTAAGGCATTACAGTAGTCTAATCTAGAGGTAATGAAAGCATGAACCAATTTTTCAGCATCTTGAAATGACAATGCATTTCTTATCCTGTTAATATTTCTGTGTTAGGACCTTTTCTCTCAGTTCCCTGTGTTAGGACCTTTTCTCTCAGTTCCCTGTGTTAGGACCTTTTCTCTCAGTTCCCTGTGTTAGGACCTTTTCTCTCAGTTCCCTGTGTTAGGACCTTTTCTCTTAGTTCCCTGTGTTAGGACCTTTTCTCTTAGTTCCCTGTGTTAGGACCTTTTCTCTTAGTTCCCTGTGTTAGGACCTTTTCTCTTAGTTCCCCATATTTGGACCTTTTCTCTTAGTACCCTGTGTTAGGACCTTTTCTCTTAGTACAGTTTCATGGGGTGAGACGTTTTCTGTTAGTACAGTTCTGTGTGTTAGGACCTTTTCTGTTAGTACAGTTCTGTGTGTTAGGACCTTTTCTGTTAGTACAGTTCTGTGTGTTAGGATGTTGTTTACATTCGTTCACTCAGACTGATACTGACTCAGACATGGCTTTGGTGAGAGTTTGGTCTTAAATGTTTTGCGAGAGAGAATGAGGCAGGCAATCTGTAAGCAGTCTGTTTGCAGTAGACTGTGACGTTTAGTAACAGAGTTTGTGAAGTTTTGACGTTCTATGTTCTATGACGTTCAGAACACCAGCTCAGTCACGTCCCTATAAAGGCTTTGTGAGTAGTCGCAAGAGAGAAAAGTGCCTTATCTCCTCTCAGTTCTGCCATGAATGGACCATGACACTGTGTGTGTCTTTCAGTTCAGACAGGCAGTGTATAAACAGACCATGAAGCTGTTTGCTGAGTTGGAGATTAAGAGGAAGGAGAGAGAAGCCAAGGAGATGCATGAGAGGTGAGCACACAGCCAACTCAAACACTAACCACCACTCACTGCAGTCCAATGGCATCTCACACACTAACCACCACTCACTGCAGTCCAATGGCATCTCACACACTAACCACCACTCACTGCAGTCCAATGGCATCTCACACACTAACCACCACTCACTGCAGTCCAATGGCATCTCACACACTAACCACCACTCACTGCAGTGCAATGGCATCTCAAACACTAACCACCACTCACTGCAGTCCAATGGCATCTCACACACTAACCACCACTCACTGCAGTCCAATGGCATCTCACACACTAACCACCACTCACTGCAGTCCAATGGCATCTCACACACTAACCACCACTCACTGCAGTCCAATGGCATCTCACACACTAACCACCACTCACTGCAGTCCAATGGCATCTCACACACTAACCACCACTCACTGCAGTCCAATGGCATCTCAAACACTAACCACCACTCACTGCAGTCCAATGGCATCTCACACACTAACCACCACTCACTGCAGTCCAATGGCATCTCACACACTAACCACCACTCAATGCAGTCCAATGACATCTCACACACTAACCACCACTCACTGCAGTCCAATGGCATCTCAAACACTAACCACCACTCACTGCAGTCCAATGGCATCTCAAACACTAACCACCACTCACTGCAGTCCAATGGCATCTCACACACTAACCACCACTCACTGCAGTCCAATGGCATCTCACACACTAACCACCACTCACTGCAGTCCAATGACATCTCACACACTAACCACCACTCACTGCAGTCCAATGACATCTCACAGGATGATTACAGATAACACTTTGGATTATACCCAAGTCAGAAAATAAGAAACTGGATTATTCCCAAGTGAGAAAGGCCACGACCTTGTCCTTGGATGTCACTAACTTTGGTTAACGTCGGTTTAGTTGGACCTTTGATCAGGGCCAGACTCTCTGAACTCTGAATTGGACATTTTGTCAGTACCATGCGCCTACTCATGTATTGATTTGGTTGTTTATTTGTTTGTCTTCAGGAAAAGGCAAAGGGAAGAGGAAATTGAAACCCAGGAGCGAGCGAAGAGAGAGAGGGAATGGCAGAAGAACTTTGAGGTCAGTGTGTCAACTACTCAGCTTCAGTGACCATCACAACAGCCTGTCTCCCTGATGACGCTCCTTCATCGGCCCTGTGGCTAACTGCACATTTTAAACTCTCAAAGTGACTGGAGTTTGACAGTGCGACAGTCTTCAGACCTGTTCTGTGTGATGAGTGACTGGTCTGCGAGAGGAGTGACTGGTCTGCGAGAGGAGTGACTGGTCTGCGAGAGGAGTGACTGGTCTGCGTGATGAGTGACTGGTCTGCGTGATGAGTGACTGGTCTGCGTGATGAGTGACTGGTCTGCGAGAGGAGTGACTGGTCTGCGTGAGGAGTGACTGGTCTGCGTGAGGAGTGACTGGTCTGCGTGAGGAGTGACTGGTCTGCGTGAGGAGTGACTGGTCTGCGTGAGGAGTGACTGGTCTGCGAGAGGAGTGACTGGTCTGCGTGAGGAGTGACTGGTCTGCGTGAGGAGTGACTGGTCTGCGTGAGGAGTGACTGGTCTGCGAGAGGAGTGACTGGTCTGCGAGAGGAGTGACTGGTCTGCGAGAGGAGTGACTGGTCTGCGAGAGGAGTGACTGGTCTGCGTGACGAGTGACTGGTCTGCGTGACGAGTGACTGGTCTGCGTGAGGAGTCAGTGGAGTGGCATGGTTCAGTGTGTGCTCCTTCAGTCCGGGGTTCAGAGTGGTTTGGCCTGTTGTGCTTTAGGCTGTGGAGAGAGGGTGTGAAGATGCGATTTTTTTGAAACAGTGCTGTTACTTGTGTGTGTGCACGCACAGGAAACGAGGGATGGCCGCGTGGACAGCTGGAGGAATTTCCAGGCAAAAGGAAAGAGCAAGAAAGAGAAGAAGAACAGATCTTTTCTCAAACCCCCCAAAGTGAAGATGGAGCAGAGAGAGTGAGAGTGGTCTGGTCACACCAGAATGTGTGTGCGTGCGCGTGTGCGCGTGCGTGCGTGCTTGTGCGTGTGTGTGTGTGTGTGGGTGTGTGTGTGCGCGTGTGTGTGTGTGTGCGTGCGTGTGTGTGAGTGAGGACTTGTTTTGGATGGTTTGTCACAAAGCCCTGTCTGTCTTTCCCTGCTTTAGTTCCTCTGAGCTGACGTCACTGTGTCTCTGTCAGACAAGAGCACAGACTCCCCTCCACCTCTCCCTGGTTTTTTAATGTACATATTGATGGAAAAATAGTTGTCTGACAGATTGTTTTTTTTTTTTTCCTCGGCAGTATGTGTTGTGATGCTAAAGGTGTTCCACTCTGTTTCTGGATTCACTTCTGCAGGTTCCATTTTGTCTCCAGTTTTTTTTCCCCTCTTTTTTTCTTTTTTTACCCTGGTCACCCAAATAAAAGCTCCTTTGAAGCTCCTTTGTTGCATGTCTTCAAATGACTGTGTAAAGGTAGAGATCTAGGAAATTAGCATACTCCACTGCTGCACTTTCTGTAAATCGCTCCTGAAAAAGGCATCTGCTAAATGTCTAAAATAGTGTTGCAGATAATTTTGTATGTATTTGTGTTTTCAAATCACAAATTACTTGTATTTAAATACATTTTCTGACACCGGTATTTGTATTTTATTTTGATACATTTGATGAACCAGTATGTGAAATTTGTAAGAAGATTTGTGCCCATCTCTGCATGGCCGTCAGCCTCCCAATCAGCACGGTGTTACACCAGTTACACCAGTTAAACAACCTGAACCACAGCCTAAATTATAACCTGAACCACAGCCTAAATTATAACCTGAACCACAGCCTAAGGCATAACCTGAACCACAGCCTAAATTATAACCTGAACCACAGCCTAAATTATAACCTGAACCACAGCCTGAATTATAACCTGAACCACAGCCTAAGGCATAACCTGAACCACAGCCTAAATTATAATCTGAACCACAGCCTAAATTATAATCTGAACCACAGCCTAAATTATAACCTGAACCACAGCCTAAATTATAACCTGAACCACAGCCTAAGGCATAACCTGAACCACAGCCTAAGGCATAACCTGAACCACAGCCTGAATTATAACCTGAACCACAGCCTAAATTATAATCTGAACCACAGCCTAAATTATAACCTGAACCACAGCCTAAGTCATAACCTGAACCACAGCCTAAATTATAACCTGAACCACAGCCTAAGTCATAACCTGAACCACAGCCTAAATTATAACCTGAACCACAGCCTGAATTATAACCTGAACCACAGCCTAAATTATAATCTGAACCACAGCCTAAATTATAACCTGAACCACAGCCTAAATTATAACCATAACCACAGCCTAAATTATAACCTGAACCACAGCCTAAATTATAACCTGAACCACAGCCTAAGGCATAACCTGAACCACAGCCTAAATTATAACCTGAACCACAGCCTGAATTATAACCTGAACCACAGCCTAAATTATAATCTGAACCACAGCCTAAATTATAATCTGAACCACAGCCTAAATTATAACCTGAACCACAGCCTAAATTATAACCTGAACCACAGCCTAAGTCATAACCTGAACCACAGCCTAAATTATAACCTGAACCACAGCCTAAATTATAACCTGAACCACAGCCTAAATTATAACCTGAACCACAGCCTAAGTCATAACCTGAACCACAGCCTAAATTATAACCTGAACCACAGCCTAAATTATAATCTGAACCACAGCCTAAATTATAACCTGAACCACAGCCTAAATTATAACCTGAACCACAGCCTAAGGCATAACCTGAACCACAGCCTAAATTATAACCTGAACCACAGCCTAAATTATAACCTGAACCACAGCCTAAATTATAACCTGAACCACAGCCTACGTCATAATCTGAACCACAGCCTAAATTATAACCTGAACCACAGCCTAAATTATAACCTGAACCACAGCCTAAATTATAACCTGAACCGCAGCCTAAATTATAACCTGAACCACAGCCTAAGGCATAACCGGAGGCACAGTTTCTGAGCCGCCAGAAAATCACGATAATCACAGAAAAACTCTGAGGTCCTGGTAGGACTGATACTTCACTTTGTACTGGACAGGGATTCAGTACATTTCAGTACATCCAGAACAGACTGAGGCTCTGCCAGACTGAAGCTGTTTTCTCACACACATGAACACTGTGCACGCAGATCATTTCCATAGAGAGAGGAGACTTTGCATTGGCAGCACATGCTTCAGTGCTCTGGGAGTGTTTATAGCCCTGTGAGTTTAACACTTGATGACTGAGAGCTGCCTGCCCCACTAACTTAACACACAGACACCATGACTTTCATCACCATCTTCATCTGGACACTGACCTGCTGCTGTTTTAAAGGTGAGAGACAAATCAACATATTTTAGTCACATTTTTACATCATTTAAGTAAAACTGTTTTGACAGGGAATTATCATCAGTAAACACACTTTGGCTTGAATGGCTCATTGTGAATTTTTTATTTTTTTTTTTTAACTTTTTCTTATTTTAGAGTCCAGAGGACAGTGACTGTCCTGGAAGAGCAGATTTCACTACAGGAGTCTGAATCACTGTCACCTATCAGCTGTAAAACCAACATTGTACCAGGTGAAAATGGAAAAAGTATATGACACATACTGGTTTCAACTGAATCCTGGAGAAACTCCTAAACTCCTGATTTGGGTGGGAGATCGTTTACAGTCAGGAATTCCAGATCGTTTCAGTGGCAGTGGATCTGAGACTGACTTCACTCTGACCATCAGTAACATCCAGACTGAAGGTGCAGGAGATTATTACTGTCAGAGGTACCCTAAGATCAGTGTTAACTGGGTGTTCACACAGTGATATAGAGCCGTACAAAAACCTCCCTCAGTCAGACTGCACAGAGACTGCACTGCTGCAGCTGGGACCTACTGCAGGTGCTGAGGAGGAGGATGTGATACAGCACAATGACACACTCTGTGGAGGAGAGAAATCACACACTACACTAACTCTACAAACACACTACACTATCTCTACAATCACACTACACTAACTCTACAAACAAACTATATTATCTCTGATAACTATAATCATTCTGCAATAGCAGAGTTTGAGGTCAGTAAAACTGCTAAATATAGGCATACAAATGGACAGATATACTGATAGATAAAGGCATCCCCAAAAATAACACATCACATCACAGACAAAGCGCTTTTCATGGTCAGCTGGCTCTTTAAGGCAGCTGATGACAGTAAACAGAGTGTGTGTGTGTGTGTGTGTGTGTGTGTGTGTGTAGATGAGCATAGCCACGAACACTCTACGCATACAGTCAATCTATGATGATGATTTGTCTAATGTGATTGGACGTAAAGCTAATTTAATCATCTGGACATGCTGAGATCACTAAATTTAAGACTTTGTACAGGAACAGACCAAGTTTTTAGACCCATTATAGTCTGGCCTGCACTGCACTGCACTACAGCGCCCCCATGTGGCAATGTAGTACTTAACAGACGAGCTGATGATTTGATGGAGCCTGAGTGAGAGTGACATCAGGGTTGCTGGATGATTTGTTGGAATAGTCATGTGATCAGAATTCACTGCCTGTACCACAGTTTCAAAGCAGACAAAATAAAAAGGCTGTAAATGATTCATTGTTTCTTTACGAGCCTTTAAGTCGCCCATTGTCTGCCTCAGAGAATGAGTGAATGAAATGTGTGTCCCTGCCACGTGGTCCAGTCTTAGTTTGATCTTTATCAGATTAGCCTGAGATTTCTGAGGTCTGAGACCTAAGCCCTTAACCGACAGATTCTCTAAATAAACAAACTGCTGATTTTCATCACACTGTGAATTAAACAATTATCCTGGATATTCTTCACTGAGTCTCATACAAGACTAAACTCACAAACTGGATCTGCTTGTGAAGTTGCCTTAGTGACATGTATATGAATGTCTGTCAGTGTGTCTTCTCACCACTAGATGGCAGCAATGGCTGAATAATGGACGCTGTCCACGCCAGAGCCCTTCAGTCTAAACCCAGGAAATGACTCACAGGAAGCTGCCTGTGCACACGCACATGCGCGCGCGTGCACAAACACACACACAGTATGGGGCAGAAGACGATGTGTGATGTGTGCTGCGTTGATCTGGGCAGTGCAGGATTTCACTGATAAAGTAGCGCGTTTATCGCCTGTTTGTAGTAAGTCCAACGCAGCATGGCTGAGAGCTGAACACAGTGTAGTGGAATATGTGTGCAGGCCTCCAGGGTGCTGAGGTATTAAAGCCTCACGTTTTGCCTTTTCCACTGAGCACAGCTGTTATTTCAGTCCTCTCATCTGATTCCCCATACACCATCAACGTGTTACAGTGAATTACGTTTTTGATGGAGATCTCCATCTCTTTACATGTCTCTCTGTTCGTCTCTCTGCCTGTCGCACATCTCTGCCTGTCTCTCTGTTTGTCTCTTTGCCTGTATCTCTGTCTTCCTGCCTGTCTCACTGTATCTCTGCCTATCTATCTGTCTCATGGCCTCTGTATCTGTCTCATGGCCTCTCTGCCTGTCTCTCTATCTCTCTCTCTGCCTGTTTATCTGCATGTCTGGCTGTCTTTCTGCCCATCTTTCTATTGACCTGTCTTGCTGTCTCAGAGAACGTAGCACAGCTGTGAGAGAACAGGCTCGTCTGTCTGTTGTTCACCAGGTCACGTCGAGGACGTCTCCCTCTTTCTCTCCCTCCCTCCCTCCCTCCCTCCCTCCCCCTGTTCTCCCCTCTTCTGTTTTCCTCTCTCTTCACTGAGTGTGCTGCAGTCAGGCCTGACCTACATCTCACACTGCTCCTCTGAAAGCTAATGCTACAGTCAGAAGCTACTTCTGCATGACAGTGTTCTCTATCACACTAACCGTATCACATTATATCACACTAACCGTATCACATTATATCACATTAACTATATCACATTATATCACACTAACCATATCACATTATATCACACTAACCATATCACATTATATCACACTAACCGTATCACATTATATCACACTAACCGTATCACATTATATCACATTAACTATATCACATTATATCACACTAACCATATCACATTATATCACACTAACCATATCACATTATATCACACTAACCATATCACATTATATCACACTAACCGTATCACATTATATCACACTAACCATATCACATTATATCACACTAACTATATCACATTATATCACACTAACCATATCACATTATATCACACTAACTATATCACATTATATCACACTAACCGTATCACATTGTATCACACTAACCATATCACATTATATTACACTAACCGTATCACATTATATCACACTAACCGTATCACATTGTATCACACTAACCATATCACATTATATTACACTAACCGTATCACATTATATCACACTAACCGTATCACATTATATCACACTAACCGTATCACATTATATCACACTAACTATATCACATTATATCACACTAACTGTATCACATTATATCACATTAACTGTGTCACATTATACCACACTAACCGTATCACATTATATCACACTAACCATATCACATTATATCACACTAACCATATCACATTATATCACATTAACTATATCACATTATATCACACTAACCGTATCACATTATATCACACTAACCGTATCACATTATATCACATTAACTTTATCACATTATATCACACTAACCATATCACATTATATCACACTAACTATATCACATTATATCACACTAACTGTATCACATTATATCACACTAACCATATCACATTATATCACACTAACCGTATCACATTATACCACACTAACCGTATCACATTATATCACACTAACCGTATCACATTATATCACACTAACCATATCACATTATATCACACTAACCATATCACATTATATCACACTAACCATATCACATTATATCACACTAACTATATCACATTATATCACACTAACCGTATCACATTGTATCACACTAACCATATCACATTATATTACACTAACCGTATCACATTATATCACACTAACCGTATCACATTATATCACACTAACCGTATCACATTATATCACACTAACTATATCACATTATATCACACTAACTGTATCACATTATATCACATTAACTGTATCACATTATACCACACTAACCGTATCACATTATATCACACTAACTGTATCACATTATATCACACTAACCATATCACATTATATCACACTAACCGTATCACATTACATCACACTAACCATATCACATTATATCACATTAACCGTATCACATTATATCACACTAACCATATCACATTATATCACACTAACTATATCACATTAACCATATCACATTATATCACATTAACCATATCACATTATATCACACTAACCATATCACATTATATCACATTAATCATATCACATTAACTATATCACATTATATCACATTAACCGTATCACATTATATCACACTAACCATATCACATTATATCACACTAACTATATCACATTAACCATATCACATTATATCACACTAACCATATCACATTATATCACACTAACCATATCACATTATATCACATTAACCATATCACATTAACTATATCACATTATATCACATTAACCATATCACATTATATCACACTAACCATATCACATTATATCACATTAACCATATCACATTATATCACACTAACCATATCGCATTATATCACACTAACTATATCACATTATATCACATTAACCATATCACATTATATCACACTAACTATATCACATTATATCACATTAACTATATCACATTATATTGTACTAATTACCACATTATATCACACTAACTGTATCAACTGTATCAAACTGTAACAAGTCTGTCTCAAAGGTTTCAGACCAAACACTATCTCTGATCAAACTAAACCACCCAAGTGTGTCCACTATAATAATGTGACCTCTGAATACCGTGAGCTTAACTATGGTGTTCCTCAGGGATCAGTCCTTAGCCCTCTTCTATTCTCTATTTACATGCTCCCTTTGGGTGACATTATTCGTAGTTACAACATTAACTTCCATTGTTTCTGCTGACGATACTCAGATTTTCTTACCTATCAAGCACAATGACCGCTCTGAATTGGCTAACTTTGAGGTGTGTCTTTGTGCTATTAAGGGTTGGATGTCTTCAAATTTCCTGATGCTTAATGCAGGCAAGACTGAAATGCTGGTCATTAGTCTCTCTACACATAAGCATCTTTTTATTTATTACCCTACATTTTGACAACTACATCATCTCTCATAACTCTACAGCTAAAAGCCTTGGTGTGATTTTTGACTCTAGTCTCTCGCTGGTCACTCATATAAAAAAAACAACCAAAACTGCTTTTTATCACCTCCGTAATATCGCTAAAATAAGGCCCTTTCTAAGTATGGCTGATGCAGAAACCATTGTTCACACATTTGTCACGTCTCGCCTGGATTACTGCAATGTTCTGTACTCTGGCCTGCCTGCCTCTATTATCAAAAGTCTTCAGCTGGTCCAGAATGCTACTGCCAGAATCCTAACCAGAACAAGGAAGTTTGATCACATTAGCCCTGTCCTGGCTTTCCTTCATTGGCTCCCAATTCATCCAAGGGCAGATTTTAAGGTCCTCTTAGTAACATATAAAATTTTACATGGGCTTTCGCTGGCCTACCTATCTAACTTAATTACACCCTATAACCCACCTCGCACCCTGCGCTCTCAAGATTCTGGACTATTAGTCATTCCAAGAGTTAAAAAGAAGTCCGTTGGCAACTGAGCCTTTTCCTACCGCTCTCCCTTCTCTAACTTATGGATAATATAATTTTGATTTGACTTTGTTGTGGACATGTAAAGCTCTTTGAGACTACAAATAGTGATGTTCGGCTCTAAATAAACATATTATTATGATTATGATTATGATTATTATTATTATTATTATTGTAAAACGCACAAGCCACCATCTCACAGAAACCATAGAAAATCTTAGTGACCAACGTATACAGTATGTACATGAGTTTAGCTGTTAGAAATGTGTTTATTTATGCATTTAACTGTATTCTTTAGGCTGTGGACATTATTATATCACAGTTTCAAAAGACATAAACAGCAACAAAGCTGTCAATTTTGCAACTTAGATCTACAATTGAATTTTTTGACATTAACCATCCCAAAACAAACAAACATAAAAATGTGTCTCTGCCCTTAGGTTGCTGCAGCACTGCTCTGTCTAACATGGTTCACTGAAGAAAACAAAGAAAAACAAAACGAATCTCAGAGACAGAGAGAAAAAGTGTTAAGGTCCTGAGCACTGACCGTGGACCAGTCTAGAGCGGCGGTGTCTGTGATGAAAACCTGTGTTCACCACCGCAGAGAGACGGCACAGAGGACGGTTTAACTGGCCTTCCAAGACAATCCGGCGTCTCAGTGGGCTGTCATCAACCACGGCTCGGCACTGAAACTAAAGAAAACAACAACATGCACATGCTAATATCAGTTTAGGAATTTAATCTGTAAACGCAAACTCCATGACACCAGAACAGCTCTGTCCCTCCCAGTCATTAACGAGGCCAACGGAACAAAAGGGGGGGGGTCAGTCCAAACCTGAGCACATTTGAAAACCTTTTAGTGTTTTTAAAGCTAAATAACCATCAGTCCAAAACAAATCGTTTTCAAAGTTTCTGGGTGTTTTTCGGGGGGACTTTCCCATTTTTCGATCGCCTGGCACACCAGCAGGGGGCGCTAAGCATACTGCAGCCTCAGATCCACTCAAATAAACTGCACTCCATTAACAGACCATCTACACTCCATCCTGTGACTGCCCCTAGGCCTCAAGACTGATTTAAAAACGTGACAATCCATACACACACCCCTATACTATATCATATACTCCACCCATACACACCCCCCTATAATACACCATACACTAAACTCATACACACCCCCTATACTACACCATATACTCCACCCATACACACACCTCTATAATACACCATATACTCCGCCCACACACACCTCTATAATACACCATATACTCCACCCACACACACCTCTATAACACACCATATACTCCACCCACACACACCTCTATACTACATCATATACTCCACCCATACACACCCCCCTATAATACACCATACACTAAACTCATACACACCCCCTATACTACACCATATACTCCACCCATACACACACCTCTATAATACACCATATACTCCACCCACACACACCTCTATAATACACCATATACTCCACCCATACACACCCCCCTATAATACACCATACACTAAACTCATACACACCCCCTATACTACACCATATACTCCACCCACACACACCTCTATAATACACCATATACTCCACCCACACACACCTCTATAATACACCATATACTCCACCCATACACACCCCCCTATAATACACCATACACTAAACTCATACACACCCCCTATACTACACCATATACTCCACCCATACACACACCTCTATAATACACCATATACTCCACCCACACACACCTCTATAATACACCATATACTCCACCCATACACACCCCCCTATAATACACCATACACTAAACTCATACACACCCCCTATACTACACCATATACTCCACCCATACACACACCTCTATAATACACCATATACTCCACCCACACACACCTCTATAATACACCATATACTCCACCCATACACACCCCCCTATAATACACCATACACTAAACTCATACACACCCCCTATACTACACCATATACTCCACCCATACACACACCTCTATAATACACCATATACTCCACCCACACACACCTCTATAATACACCATATACTCCACCCATACACACCCCCCTATAATACACCATACACTAAACTCATACACACCCCCTATACTACACCATATACTCCACCCATACACACACCTCTATAATACACCATATACTCCACCCACACACACCTCTATAATACACCATATACTCCACCCACATACACCCCTGTAATACACCATATACTCCACCCACACACACCTCTATAATACACCATATACTCCACCCACACACACCTCCGTAATACACCATATACTCCACCCTCACACACCTCTATACTACACCATATACTCCACCCACACACACCTCTATAATACACCATATACTCCACCCACACACACCTCTATAATACACCATATACTCCACCCACACACACCTCCGTAATACACCATATACTCCACCCTCACACACCTCTATACTACACCATATACTCCACCCACACACACCTCTATAATACACCATATACTCCACCCACACACACCTCTATAATACACCATATACTCCACCCACACACACCTCTATAATACACCATATACTCCACCCACACACACCTCTATAATACACCATATACTCCACCCACACACACCTCTATAATACACCATATACTCCACCCACACACACCTCTATAATACACCATATACTCCACCCACACATACCCCTATAATACACCATATACTCCACCCACACACTCCTCTATAATACACCATATACTCCACCCACACACACCTCTATAATACACCATATACTCCACCCATACACACACCCCTATAATACACCATACACTAAACTCATACACACCCCCTATACTACACCATATACTCCACCCATACACACACCTCTATAATACACCATATACTCCACCCACACACACCTCTATAATACACCATATACTCCACCCACATACACCCCTGTAATACACCATATACTCCACCCACACACACCTCCGTAATACACCATATACTCCACCCTCACACACCTCTATACTACACCATATACTCCACCCACACACACCTCTATAATACACCATATACTCCACCCACACACACCTCTATAATACACCATATACTCCACCCACACACACCTCCGTAATACACCATATACTCCACCCTCACACACCTCTATACTACACCATATACTCCACCCACACACACCTCTATAATACACCATATACTCCACCCACACACACCTCTATAATACACCATATACTCCACCCACACACACCTCCGTAATACACCATATACTCCACCCACACACACCTCTATAATACACCATATACTCCACCCACACACACCTCTATAATACACCATATACTCCACCCACACATACCCCTATAATACACCATATACTCCACCCACACACTCCTCTATAATACACCATACACTCCACCCACACATACCCCTATAATACACCATATACTCCACCCACACACACCTCTATAATACACCATATACTCCACCCACACACTCCTCTATAATACACCATATACTCCACCCACACACACCTCTATAATACACCATATACTCCACCCACACACTCCTCTATAATACACCATATACTCCACCCACACATACCCCTATAATACACCATATACTCCACCCACACACACCTCTATAATACACCATATACTCCACCCACACACACCTCTATAATACACCATATACTCCACCCACACACACCTCTATAATACACCATATACTCCACCCACACACACCTCCGTAATACACCATATACTCCACCCACACACACCTCCGTAATACACCATATTCTCCACCCACACACACCTCTATAATACACCATATACTCCACCCACACACACCTCTATAATACACCATATACTCCACCCACACACTCCTCTATAATACACCATATACTCCACCCACATACACCTCTATAATACACCATATACTCCACCCATACACACCCCCCTATAATACACCATACACTAAACTCATACACACCCCCTATACTACACCATATACTCCACCCATACACACACCTCTATAATACACCATATACTCCACCCACACATACCCCTATAATACACCATATACTCCACCCACACACACCTCTATAATACACCATTTACTCCACCCACACACACCTCTATAATACACCATATACTCCACCCACACACTCCTCTATAATACACCATATACTCCACCCATACACACCTCTATAATACACCATTTACTCCACCCACACACACCTCTATAATACACCATATACTCCACCCACACATACCCCTATAATACACCATATACTCCACCCACACACACCTCTATAATACACCATTTACTCCACCCACACACACCTCTATAATACACCATATACTCCACCCACACACACCTCTGTAATACACCATATACTCCACCCACATACACCTCTATAATACACCATATACTCCACCCACACACACCCCTGTACTGCATCATGACCATAAGGAATCTCCTGCATCTCCACCCAGGCCACTCTAGCTCCATAAGATTGGGTGACTGGAAGCTTTATCCTGTTTTGGGTCTTTTTTAGCACAGAGGGATAGATGGTGTCATCCAACTGACCTCTGTGGCCTCACATTGACCGGACCCAGAACAGTCCGGCCCGGGGACAACACCACTCAGGACCTATTATGCAATAACTTGGGGGGGTGGGGGGTGCACAAACAGCTCATTCACACGCCATGTTGTCTGTCCCCGGTCTGCAGGCAGGTTTAGCATGTGTCAGCCACAGCGACATTGTTCTTCACTGGAGAAGCCTCTATTCAGACGGAAACTTCATCTCCCAGAATGACCATGGAGATCCTCAACCTGAGACAGAAACGGGTCTGAGGGTGGCAGTGTGGGGTGCAGTGGACTGAAATGCAGTGTGTGGAGAGGTGCAGTGGACTGAAATGCAGTGTGTGGCGAGGTGCAGTGGACTGAAATGCAGTGTGTGGAGAGGTGTAGTTTTTAAGAATGTATGACGAATTTAGATGTTTCAGACATTCGGAGTGAAACGACCTCTGACATCAGGAATAAACAAACATTCTCACTTATAATGTTGTATTGTACTCCATTTGCATGTCTGAAAACACACAGTGTGCCTAACATGTCTGAAAACAATACATTTCCCTGAATCTGAACCCTAAAATTCACAGTATTGTGTATAACCACCACCAGAATAAGAGCATATGTATGTGTGAGGCAAATCCAGTAGAAGCATACAGGCATAAACATCTACACAATCTCTGCACAAACTCACAAACTTAAGTCTTAGAACACGCACATCAATTAAATACATATTACTAAGTATATTATATCAGTATACATAGTATAAGAATGAAATGAATGATCCTCAATAGAAGATGAAGTTTAATGTAAGGGTTTTTGGGGAGAAAATATGATTGGCAGTGACAGGCTCTGAGATGAAAACACACATGAGGGTGTGCAGCCACTCATTCCAGGGGGCAGTGATGTATAACTGGGTAAGGATTTTATTTTGCATTTTGTCTTTTATACTGCTTGCAGTGATTATGACTTGCACTGTGATCACTGGCAGTAAGAACTGTTCTGCCTTTGTTTTTCTCTGTGTACTTGTGTTCTGACTGTGTAAAATAAACTACTGGATACTTAACTTTCCCTTGAGATGAATAAAGTATCTATCTATCTATCTATCTATCTATGGGTGATCTCTCCAGTTAACTGGAGGGAATTTGTTTGAATTTCACCCAAGGAACTGACTTCCTGTAATTCAAATTCAAATTCCAATTCTACTTCCTGTAGAGTGTGGAAAATTCCATTCATATTCAGAGTGAAGAACTGAAAAGGAGTTCAGTCCCAAATTCCAAACCTCAATCATAGGTCAGACAGAACATGATTCATGAACACTCATGACCCCATTCACAGGCACAGCGGATCTGGCGTTCGGGGGGGGGGGGGGTCTTTTGTGGACTCGTGAATTGTTAAAAGTGTGTATGATGGTAAATTCACTTGTCTGTTACACAGAGGGCGGGGCATTAACGTAATGTCACTGAAACAGCTCCTGACCTGTTTTTCAGATGTTCACTCAATGCAACAACTTAGTCAGGGTGTCCCTGAGGACACACACACACACACACACACACATCAGTACTGCTGTCTAATGTCATATGAGGACACGCACACACACACACACACACACACACACACACACACACACACACATCAATTCTGCTGTCTAATGTCACATTCTACAGATAATGAGTGATATGAATCAGTACAGCGTTCGAACTGTAGTGCCAGTGAGGCACCTCGCCAAATGTGTCCTTACAAACTGTCTCTCTCTCTCTCACACACACACGCAGAAAGAATGAGAGCGAGCTGTCCCATGCAGAGAGCAGGTTTATCTGGGTCACAGCTGACATGAAAGCGTTCTCTGAGCACAGACATGTTAATCATGCGTCTCTACCCTCTCTTAATGCCACATTTTTATTAAACCCCTACAGGAGTCATTTTTATTAAACCCCTACAGGAGTCATCCAGAGTGTGGGGGAGGTGTTTGATATTACTCTTTTTGGATTTGATGACTCGTTCTCACACGTAGCCGAACACACACACACACACACACACACACACACACACACACAGCAATGCCTCCGTATCACTGCTGTCACACCAGCTTCTCTCTCTCTCTCTCTCTCTCTCTGCTGTGCCAGAGCCAGCGTGTCCTCAGACGACCTGTAGTGTCCTTACACGCCCTCTGGCATTCTACACTGCACACTTCCTGCTGCGCGCTGCCAGGTTCTACACCAGAGCTCCAGCCCACTTTAGCTCATCCTTCCACTGAACCTTCCCCGCTCCTAACGCTGCGCACTACCCGACTATACGAAAACACCAAATCTGAGTGTCTGCCCCCCGCCCGTTCTCCGTGTCTCTCTCACACACAGCAAGATTTGATCTGCTTCTTTGTATGGCTACTGGAGCCAAAGCAAAAACAACAAATGCAGTTAAAAAACAAAGTAGAATGTAACTATTTCAGAGAGTTAACCTACATATCTCAGTGTTCACTCTTCAGGGTGCAATGCTTGGTGGCTGTTAGCTACGAAACATGGTAATGTTCATGGTAACTCATTTTTACTGTTAAATGCCTGATGAGCTATGCCTAACACGGTTGGCATAGCTGCACAGCAACACAAATGGCAAACCTCCCCAGTGATGTAAAGTGTGCAGAAATGTTGAGAACTGGCATATTTGCATGTGAAGTATTAGCATAGCTCTGTGGTATTTTAATGGGTAAGGTAAATTTTGCTTTGCTGTGCAGTAATGTAAGGAACTTAGTCAGCTTGTTAGCGATGCTAATGTTAGCCTTGCTGTACAGTAATGTAAATAATGTGTGTAAAGATATAAAATGTATCAGTGGTGAAGGGTACAGCATTAGCACAGGGTTAGCGCTCTCCTGTGGCACTGGGACAAGCTCACAGAGGACAGGGCACCTGCTCTTCTTCCCAGAGTAGTAGATCGTATTAATCCAGAGTTGGGATTAATCCAGAGCAGGTAAACCTGTCCAGAGTTTTTCCCGCCTCACCATCTGCATGTGTACAAGCGTGTGTGACGTGTGTTGCATTGATTTACCCAGTGCTTCATGTAACCAACAAACAAACAAACAAGCCATCACAGGTTGTCCCTGGTGTTTATCCCATCTCAGAAAGTGAAACACTGAAACCAGTTGGAGAGCGGCAAAGTGTAGTATGACAGTGCATTATGAAGTAAAAAAAAAAAAACAACCCGAAAGCAACATCCACAGAAAGGCGACTCTGCTTCACACAGCACAGCGCTCCTGGGTTTCTTTCACTCAGCCACACGTGTGCAGGAGGCTAAAGACTATTTGCCACATTCAGCCTCCTGTCTCCTCTCTTTGCTGTGGACGGTGTCTCACAAGCAGGGGAGGAGAAAGGAGCTGGAATTCTCCTTTTTTCTCCTCACTCTACAGTTTCTGGCTGGAGGCATTTGGGGAGGGCTGGACCCAGTACAACTAACAAATGTCCAAACATTCAGCGTGTGCTGGCCAAACCAGGCACTAACAAAAAGCTTTAAGCATCTAAAAGAACAGCGTATGTTTTAGATTCAGCTCTCGCTCTGTCACGTGACACCCCTCAGGCCTATGCACACAGACATTCAATCTCTTATGAGCATTCATCAGTATTAATGAAGAGCACTGCATTGTTCTATAAACTGATTCCAGACCTGTGTTTAACGAGGAGGGTCTTCTTCATCTGCTCAGAACTCAAACAGGATGTTCCAAGCAAGATCGACTCGAACCAAAACATGAAAGACAATTAACTCTAACGGAAATATAAAAGACAGTTAACTCTAAGAGAAACATAAAAGTGCAAAAACTGAATCTGGAGTCAGATGGAAGGCCCTTCAGAGGTGGAACTGTGATCTGGTGGATAAAGGAAGAGTAGGACACAGCGTAAAGGTGTACGCTCCAGTTCCGTTAGTCTGGGACAGAGAGCCAGTTTTCCTGTTCACACAGACAAAGGCCCAGTGTCTTCCCAGCCAAGTGGATCTGCTCACCAACTGTGTGTCGGACTGCATTCAGTTCTGCCACATACAAACCCTTCCCCGTTTGCTTCTCCTTGGCCTGTCCCATATGGGTTACACAGGCTTGGGTTTCGGTCCGCTCAGGGGGGACGCTTTAACTCCTTAAATCGTCATGGTATCAAAAGCTAGACCAGCAACAATAACTTTCGCTGGCCTCTAGCCAAACAGGACAATCTTCGGCCAAATCTTCATCTATCTCAGGTGGCCATTTAAAACAAGGCTCGGGGCCTGAAATAACATGGCGGTAAATACACCACGGTGAACAGAGGTGTGTCAGAGCAAAATGTTACATAGGAGAGGCCGAAAGAAGGGTCTTTTGACACATTAAATCCAATGTTATGTATGTTATGTACATGTTATGTAAATGTTATGTATGTTATGTACATGTTATGTATGTTATGTACATGTTTTGTATGTTATGTAAATGTTATGTAGTTCTGTATGTTATGTACATGTTCTGTATGTTATGTACATGTTCTGTATGTTATGTACATGTTCTGTATGTTATGTAAATGTTATGTAGTTATGTAAATGTTATGTAGTTATGTAAATGTTATGTATGTTATGTAGGATCACAGATGAGATCCAAAAGGACTGGATCTAAGTGAGCACAGCATCTGACTGCCAAATTACTCAGGAGTGTTCTTCAAATTAACACGCAAGAACAAAAAATAACCCAGATTACACAATTAGGCTCCCACTGGGCTCTTACTGTGAACCCAGTCCGTTTTTCGTTTGGTCCGCCGGCCCGTCGGCTGTGGGATAAGGACCTGTCCTTACCTGCTCCACTCTGCAGCTTGGTGTCAGCTCAGCAGTAGATCAGCCTTCCACCACTTCACTGCTTCAAAACGCAACCATTATCATTCCACTCGGAGTAAGAACAGGACCGGAGAGACAAAGAGGGAGCAGCAGTCCCTTCGTGGTGAGAACAGTATTCAGATGGAGGATTATTTAGCTGTCAGAATGCAAACAGGACACTGTCATTTCCATAACACTTCACAAACAGCAGAAGGATGCTCCAGTTTTTACCTAGGCTGTGTTTTATTGGATTACAGCACACAACACTGTCTTTTAGAAAAGAGTAAGCAGTACCTTGCCATAAGTACAGTATTTTTTTGATATATGTATTGAGTGATACATGTGTCAGATACCAGGTTTTCTACTGTCAGAGCTGAACTACCACTACAACTACAAAGCCAGAATACAAAGGCAGCAAGGATGCGTGTGTGTATGTGTATGTGTATTTGTGTGTGTATGCATGTGTGTATGCATATGCGTATGTGTATGTGTATTTGTATGTGTGTGAATGTGTGTTTGTGTGTACGTTTGTGTGTGTGTTTCATTTGCGAGACAGATTGAATCAGAGACGGTATGTTCACAGGACATGATGTAGGCAGCATGGTAGCGGACTGGATTTGATGTGTTTGTTGTTTATTGATGTGTTTATTGTTTATTGTTTGTCTCTGTGATTGTCCTTGTCTTCTGTTTTCTTACTGCGTCTTTGTGTTTGTTTATTTCTTACTGTGTCCTTGTGTTTGTTTATTTCAAATGATCCTCCGATGTTACTTGGTCAGAAAACGGGTGATCCTATTCGAGAACGACAACAGTGAATGTCCGAAAAGTACAACAGCACCTTGATACAGTCGTAAATGCATTCTGATTTGTAGGAAGTCCATCTGAAGAGAGAGAGAGAGAACTGCGGAGGAAGTGCTGTCCGTGGAGCTGACTGATGTATTGCCAATGCTTGTAGTGGCATCAGGTTACAAAACGTAAGACGTGTCCACTGTAAAGATGAGTCAGGAAAAAAAAAAAAAAAAAAAAAAAAAGACCAAAAAAAAAAAGAAGGGACGGCTTGCTCCCATTATAAAATGTAACAAAATTTCCCCCCACATTTTACAAATCTGTAGCAATACAGAGAAAAAATATATGTACACAAATCCTTTTTTTAAAAGTGTAGTAATGCAGCAGATCCAGCTTTGGCACCCGGCCCCGGACACCCCCACGGTGCCTCCACCACGCTCTCAGTGCGCTCACTTCGCCACCCGCAAGCCCAACTCACCCACAACGTTCCCACAACGTTTCAGCTGGAAGCTGCGTGTCGTGGAAAAAAAAGAATCATCTCACAGAACGCTGTGTGAGAGCTGGGATGGAGAGCAGCAGTGAAATCATTGGTTCCAAAAATACAATATTTAGTATTTAACTTCCATTCCTCTCCTTCCTTTCCTCCTCTGTGCAAATGGCAGCAGCAGCAGTTAACACCTGCAACGAAGAAAACAGAACAACCATCAGCGTTTTCAGTTGGAACCACACATGCACGACTCTCCAGTGCTGATAATCAGCCTACACTCTGACCCAATCCCACTGCTAACTGGGTCTAACCAGCACACAAACTGTTCTGATCAAAGACAGTTTGAACTTCACTGCTAACGCTGCGCTGTGGGTCCTTTTCTGTAGTTTTCCTCCATATTCACTTGGAAAACAAACTTCTTAAGACAGAACCAAACACTGGCCTTCTCTCTAAACAAACACATCTGCACACTAGTGTCCTCTATATCACTCTTAACACACTGAGCTCAGAAACTGTCAGATCTTCCCAAATTATTGTTAAGATGTGGAAAACTACAATGAACTTCATTGCTTTATTCATCAAATATTTTTACCCTAATATTCTCCTGCGCTTTGGGCATAGCTTGCATGCTGGTGTTTCATCCTGTTTACATTAGGAACATCTCTAAAGGGGCCTTCTCTGTGGACACCGTTAATCTCCGGATTATACTCACCCCTGGTCCTCCCCCCCACCCTCTGTAGACATCCTCTGTCACCTAATCAGTGTCTGAGACCAGCTCCTGTGACCTCACAGTGTCTTTCAACCAGTTCCCACAATCCTTTCTCCCTTCGCCGTTCTGCCCCACGTCCATCATGTTCTGGTTCAGTGTGCTGGTAAACCAGTCTTTGATCTCTTGGCTGCTCGGTTTGGCGTTTTCCCTCAGCCTACCTGTATCCTCCATTCTGCCCTCCTTCCTCTCCTGGCAGCTGTGTGTGGTGCCACTTTGCTCAGAGCTCACAGCCTCTCCGTGGCCGTTCTGCCCACTGCCACTCAGCTTGTGGAACAGCTCCTTCCACTCCAGAGCACCGCTCCTGAGGGCCAGACGGCTGTCTTTGAACCAGCGGACAAGGTCTGTGCGAGCCAAACCTGTCTGCATCTCCAGTTGGTTGTATTCTTCAGGCGAAGGCCATCGAGTTCGGACAAAAACCTCTTTGAGCAGGTTCAGAGTTTTGATGTCCAAAGGTACAGGAGAGGAGGGGGCAACAATTGGACAGAGGATGTTCATGGGAAGGGCTCCAGGCTTGTGAACTCCGTTTAGTATGCCATGCTGATGCTGTGAGTGCTGATGACGCTTCTCGGTGACAGAGTCCATCTTCTTGGAACCCATGGAGTTCAGAAGGGCTTGTTCGAGATTGTCGCGAAGTGCACGACGTTCGATAAACCAACTGTCGATTTCCTCTCTTGAAAGTCTGGTCGCAGCCACTAGCTGGTCAACCTCACTGTAAGTCGGAAAACTGTGCCTTTGAAAGCTCTCTTCTAAAATTTTCAGCTGTTCTGTTGTCTTCCCCTTCACCCTCTCAAGGAGAGGAAACTGAGTGGGGACTGTTTTCGGACGCTCCTTTGGAGCAACGTCATTGTTTGAGCGATTCGAGCCATTACGAGAAGGTGTGCTCTGATCAGTAGACAGATTTTTAACGTCCCCACGGGGGACTCCATTGGCATTGTGACTCTCTGAAAGCCTGCACTCAATGCTGACAGGTTTCTGCTCTGCTGGCTCCTTGGACGCCTTACACTGCAAAGGCAGAGTGGGAAGAAAGGAAGGAACCTTGGATGGAGCCCATGCAGTGTGAATGATGCTCGGCCTTTTCATCTGAGGTGGGACGAGAGGTGGAGCCATTGGTAACTTTAGGTCCGGGGCCAGCAGGGACTGTGACAGGGACAACTTGTCTTTAGGAGCTGACGGAGCGGCTGGAATGAGACTCCTGATTTCAGAGGCGGCTAAAGGCCGTTTCAGGTCTGAGGAGACGATGGGTGTCATAGAGAGCCTATCTTTGGGCAGCAGTGGAGGGGCTACCATGGGTAACTTGTCTTTGGGGGTTACAATAGGGAACGCCATTGGCAATTTTCCTTTGGAGGTTCCCATAGGTGCTACAATGGGCCTCTTCACTTCTGGAGCAACTAAAGATGGTGCCATGGTTCGCTTAATCTCTGGAGGCACTGGAGGTGGAGGCATGGGTAATCTGTCCAGAGAAGGAACAGGAGGTGGTGCCATGCGAAGCTTCTCCTTGGGGCCATCTGTTTGGGGTACCATGGGACGCTTCACCTCCTGGATGGTAGAGGAGCTCATTAAAGACCGTTTTAGAGCCTGTGCTTGATTGGCTGTTGTCACAGTAACAGTGGTACAAGTCACAGTCAGACCATTACTGCTGGTTGCTGAGACAAGTCTGGACTGCCCAGTGACGTGGGAGAAAACCTTCTGAGCTGAAGGCTGGCTGGCTTTGTCTGGCTGGCTAACAGGAACAGGCAGAACGGTGTACGTCTGGTGAGTGGGTGGGATAGAGCCATTGAACATCTTTTTGCGTGCTTCCTCCACCTCCTCAGGTGACCAGGTGATGCCCTGTTTCAGCCTCTGGGTGGTGAACCACACTTTGATCTGCTCCTCAGGGTGCTTCGACACAGCGGTCAGCCAGGACAGCTCTGCATGAGTCGGGTACGGGAACTTGTTGAAGGATGCGATGAGCGTAGCATTATTGTCCAGTAGAGGATTGTATTTGGTGGTATTGAGAGGAACAGCAATTTTTGGAACAGAGTTGAAATTGGGCGGCCGCTGCAGCAGAGGAGAGACGTGAGAAAGCCCTTGTAACATTGTGGGATCGGGGATAATGATAGTCCCATTTACGTTGACAGCTGTGATCTGATCCTTTGGCAGGATGTTTTCTAACTGGTTCTCTAACTGGTTCTCTGTGCAGTTGCCAAGGAGCAGTGGGATGTCTGCTAGCAAGTTGTCTGTAATTCCTGTAGCTGAGTTATGTGATGGGAAAGAATCAAACCCTTCCCCGCCTTGTGTGTCCTCAGTGTCCTGTGGCTCTTGAGTTGAACCGTCTGTGCCTTCGATTGTCTGCTCTAAGACTGTCTGGTTGTTGAGTTTAAGCCTCTTGAATTTGAAATTGTTCTCTCCTGGATGGACTGTCTCGTTGTGATCGGAGAGGGAGTCAAACTTCTTGGTGCTGAAGTTGCAGATTGTGCACAGGTAGAGGGGGTTGAGTATGACATTGGGATGGGTGCCGTCCACATGCTCTTTGAAGTCACTGAGGTTCTGAGTGGAGAAGGGGCAGTACTTGCACTCATACCCTCCACTCTGCTGTTTCTGTGAAGCTTTGGCATCGGTCTCTTCCTCCTCCTCCCTCTCTTTCCCCGTCTCCTCGCCGCTAACGCTCTCTTCATCCTTCCTCATCAAGACCCAGTCCTCCTCCAACAGGTGCTGCGGATGCAAGGACACGTTTTTGGCCACGTCGCCGGCCGCAACATCGTCCTCTGCCAACGCGTCACCTACTCGAATCATGCAGGGAGTGGACGACTTCCTCCGACTGGACATGGTAACCTTGGTAACCAGGATTGAGGGTTCAGCCTGACTGTGTTAGACAGGCGTTAAGTGAGCAAGCCAGGGTGGGAGGTCAGGTCAGGTCAGGTCAGGTCTCCTGTGCTGGTCCTCAAAGTGCAGCGCAGTCTCCCACTGGCTGCAGTCATCAGCTCCGGTGCAGGGCTTCATGGAACTTCATCAGAGACGACACTCACCTGGAGGAGAGCATGAGAGAGGAGAGGAGAAAAGAGGAGAGAGGAGAACAGAGAGGACGCTTAGGTGGTGAGCACATGAATTACAGAGGGAAGATTAACAATGCTGTCCAGTGAGATTTAGTCCACGTATTACCTCTGCCTGTACCCTTTTTAATGGAAGCTGCATTGTCACTAAAGTAATGAACATGGAACACATTGACTCTCTGTGCTGTCTAACATCCTCTGAATATCCTTTACTGCTGAGCTGATCTGAGCCACACTCTCATGTATATTTTATACATATGATCAAGAAAGTAACTCAAAGTGCAGAAACCCCTTTATATCCCATGTGTGCCCTCCTGAGGAACAGTGTTCTATTGTAATGGCGTCTGAGAGAGGTCTACGAGTTTGCTGAAGGGTCCATGAGTTCACACATTCCACGGAGCAGGCCAACACAACTCAGCACTGCACAGAGAGCTTATCAACAAGGCCAAAGAAAAAGACACACACACACACACAAGGTAGTGGGAGAGAAAGAAAGAAAGAGTGAGAGCAAGAGAGAGAAACAAAATAAATGAAATACAGGCTAGGAGAGAGAGATGGTGAAAGAGAAAAATACTCTCTGACAAAAAATGACAGACTGAAAATATTCTTTCGACAAAATCTGTCTTAAGGCCTGTGTCCACTCAACTCTTTAGTTTAATTTATGTAGCCTAAATTTCCCAGAAAACTTCACTGTATGAATTTCAGTCTTGCAGCAGTGCACAAAGCAGTGTTTCTCTCAGGGTGACAGAGAATATTTAGGTCAATAGACAGACAGAAGCCAGATACACTAACATGAACCTAATATTGTCAGTATCACTTTTCGCTGGGACCAGAGTTAAACACAGATTTCTCCTGCAGTACACAAAGACAGGCCAATGCCAGTGTGTGGTATAGTACACGAAGACAGGCCAATGCCAGTGTGTGGTATAGTACACAAAGACAGGCCAATGCCGGTGTGTGCTGTAAAGAACACAGAGTTGCTGATCAGTCATGAATAATTACTCAGGAACAATATTTGCCTGAGCAGTGAGATCTTCAGCTGTAAACGCACACGGCCGTTACAGCGAGGAAAAAAAAAAAAAAAAGAGAGAAGAGAAGAGAGAAAAAGCAGCAGCGTGTGGGTGAGTGCAAAACTGTGGTCATTAGAGAGAGAGTAATCCTGCTGTGTGCTTCAGCTCAACAGAACATCACATTCCTCCCAATCCAGCACAATCCCCATGTCACACCACACGTCACACAAACCCCATGTCAAACCACACGTCACACAATCCCAATGTCACACCACACGTGACACAAACCCCATGTCACAAAAACCCCATGTCACACAATCCCAATGTCACACCACGCGTCACACAATCCCAATGTCACACCACACGTCACACAAACCCCATGTCACACAATCCCAATGTCACACCACACGTCACACAATCCCAGTGTCACACCACACGTCACACAATCCCAATGTCACACCACACGTCACACAATCCCAATGTAACACCACACGTCACACAATCCCCATGTAACACCACACGTCACACAATCCCCATGTCACACAATCCCCATGTCACACCACACGTCACACAATCCCAATGTCACACCACACGTCACACAATCCCAATGTCACACCACACGTCACACAATCCCAATGTCACACCACACGTCACACAATCCCAATGTCACACCACACGTCACACAATCCCAATGTAACACCACACGTCACACAATCCCAATGTAACACCACACGTCACACAATCCACTGCAACAATGCAATCATCAGCAAAGCAATTCTGACCAGACAGCACAACGCCCCTAATGGCCTGCAGACTTCTGAGTACAGAGGAATAAAAAGAAATAAATAAAGACAGAAAGAAAGAAAGACAGAAAGACAGAAAGAAAGAAAGAAAGAAAGAAAGAAAAGAAAAGAAGGGCAGACAGATTCGTCAGACGACTCTACTGCTTTTGGGAAATGATGAAGCGTTTTAATAATGATGTGAATGAGCTAATTCTTCTCCCATATTCACCCTCTCCATATTAAAAACAAGGACTGGCTTCATTTCCATGCTGTTGTTATAGCAACAGCAGAGACAGTGAGGTGCCCTTCTGTTGGCTCTCTCCTGCATATTAACGATTTCTTCTTGCAGGTATTAATTAGGTGACACTGTCCTCCACAGAGCCGTCGGAACGATCCGTTCCAGCTACAGCGTGACTCTCACACAAGTGACTGGGCGCATGGTCGCGTGTCGCCCTGACAGATCCCAGGCTGATAAAACATGCATGAGATTCTGTCTCACGTCCTTAGTTCACTCCACACGCCCATCACACGGAGAGAGACAGACAGACAGACAGACAGACAGAGCGAGAGACAGATAGAGAGCGAGACAGACACACCCTGCTACACAGCTACAGTAAGCATAACATTCACCTCAGTTAACCTCTGTAAAAAAAAAAAAAGTCCTATCTATGCTATTAAATAAGCATATAAAACTCACACCCGCACACACCCACACCTACTAACAAACAGAGGCTCGCTCACACCCACACACACGTAAACACACACACACACACACACAAGTGCACTGCCACACATACAAAAAGATGCACAGAACCACACACAGACGGGCAAACAAACACACACAGATGCACACACAAAGCAAAAGTCTGTCACACAAACAGGCTGATAGACAATATGTGGCTACACCCATCTGAATCTTAGCTGATTAGAAAAGAAACGCTGAGAGTCTGACTTCATATTTGACTGGGGCAGCATTAGGAGGATGACAATGACTATGATGTGTGTGTCCGCAGACAGAGACCCAGGACGATACAATAAGTACACGCGCGTGTACGTGTGTGTGTGTGTGCGTGCGTGCTTGCGTGTGTGTGTGTGAGTGTGCGTGTGTGTGTGTGCGTGCGTGCGTGTGTGTGTGCGTGTGAGTGTGCGTAAGTGTGAGTGTGTGCGCGCGCGTGTGCGGGTGTGTGTGTGAGTGAGTGTGAGTGTGCGTGTGCGTGTGCGGGTGTGTGTGTGAGTGTGCGTGCGTGAGTGTGTGCGTGTGCGTGAGTGTGTGTGTGCGAGTGTGTGCGTGTGCGTGAGTGTGTGTGTGCGTGTGTGTGCGTGTGCGGGTGTGTGTGTGAGTGAGTGAGAGTGTGTGTGGGTGTGTGTGTGAGTGTGCATGTGCGTGTGCGTGTGTGAGTGTGCGTGAGTGTGTGTGTGTGCGTGAGTGTGTGTGTGAGCGGGCTGATGGAGGCCTGAGACGATGTGTGCTCTGTCAAGTGTCTGAGTGTGTGTGTGTGTGTGCGTGTGTGTGTGTGTGTCTGAGTGTGCTACATAGAAAAAGCCCAAGGACACATCAGTACATACAAACCATTCTACTCCTCTCAAGAACCCAGAACTACTATTAAACGTTTTTTTTCAACAATAATGAAGAGAGAGAGAGAGAGAGAGAGAGAAAATACCCACAGAAAACCGCAGCAGCCTTCAGGCTTCAGAAGGAAGAACTGCGGCCAAGACACAAACAATCTGTAAGGATCAATACCCTGTACTGCAGATGCAAAACACACACACAAACACACACACTCTGCTGCAAAGGACACCGACAGACACACATAATCACACATGCACACACACGACATTCAGCTCCTGGGAGAAACTGTTCTTAGTTTGTGCATGTCAGTCTGTGAGATTTAACTAAACACACAAAATAACTTAACTTGTCTTAAACCAAACTTATATTACTCTGGAAGCACAGCATCATAAAGCATCGGACCGGTTGGGTGGGTGGGGGTGGGGGTGGGGGGGTGGAGGCATGAGTGCCTAATAGAACCACTCCTCTCCACAGGCCAGGCCAATCTCAGCCAACTCACTGTTCATGTAAAGATGTAAAGAGTGTTTACTGCATTAACATGTAAAGAGTGTTTACTGCATTAACATGTACAGAGTGTTTACTGCATTAACATGTAAAGAGTGTTTACTGCTGTAACATGTAAAGAGTGTTTACTGCATTAACATGTAAAGAGTGCTTAAGAGTGTTTTAATATATAGAGTGTTGAAGCGTGCTGTAACATGTAAAAAGTGTTTAGTGATTTAACATGTACAGAGTGCTTAAGAGTGTTGTAACATATATAGAGTGTTTACTGCTGTAACATGTGAAGAGTGTTGTAACATGTAAAGAGCGCTGAAGAGTGTTGTAACATATATAGAGTGTTGAAGAGTGTTGTAACATATAAAGAGTGTTTACTGCTGTAACATGTAAAGAGTGTTGAAGAGTGTTGTAACATGTAAAGAGTGTTGAAGAGTGTTGTAACATATATAGAGCGTTTACTGCTGTAACATGTGAAGAGTGTTGTAACATGTAAAGAGTGTTTACTGCATTAACATGTAAAGAGTGTTTACTGCATTAACATGTAAAGAGTGCTTAAGAGTGTTTTAATATATAGAGTGTTGAAGCGTGCTGTAACATGTAAAAAGTGTTTAGTGATTTAACATGTACAGAGTGCTTAAGAGTGTTGTAACATATATAGAGTGTTTACTGCTGTAACATGTGAAGAGTGTTGTAACATGTAAAGAGCGCTGAAGAGTGTTGTAACATATATAGAGTGTTGAAGAGTGTTGTAACATATAAAGAGTGTTTACTGCTGCAACATGTAAAGAGTGTTGAAGAGTGTTGTAACATGTAAAGAGTGTTGAAGAGTGTTGTAACATGTAAAGAGTGTTGAAGAGTGTTGTAACATGTAAAGAGTGTTGAAGAGTGTTGTAACATATAAAGAGTGTTTACTGCTGTAACATGTAAAGAGTGTTGAAGAGTGTTGTAACATGTAAAGAGTGTTGAAGAGTGTTGTAACATGTAAAGAGCGTTTACATGTAAAGAGTGTTGAAGAGTGTTGTAACATATATAGAGCGTTTACTGCTGTAACATGTGAAGAGTGTTGTAACATGTAAAGAGTGTTGAAGAGTGTTGTAACATATAAAGAGTGTTGAAGAGTGTTGTAACATGTATAGAGTGTTTACTGCTGTAACATGTAAAGAGTGTTGAAGAGTGTTGTAACATGTAAAGAGTGTTGAAGAGTGTTGTAACATGTAAAGAGTGTTGAAGAGTGCTGTAACATATAAAGAGTGTTGAAGAGTGTTGTAACATGTAAAGAGTGTTGAAGAGTGTTGTAACATATATAGAGCGTTTACATGTAAAGAGTGTTGAAGAGTGCTGTAACATATAAAGAGTGTTTACTGCTGTAACATGTAAAGAGTGTTGAAGAGTGCTGTGACAGACAATCGCATTACACAGACACTCCTGTATTTTTCCCTCCACTCCTACACTCCACCTCAACACAGATGCTTTAAAACTGGCTGCTCACGTGTTAAGAGGGCTGAAGAAAAAAACAGGGACAGACAAGGAGAGAGAGAAAGAGAGAGAGAAATGTGTAACTGAGTCTATCAGTACAGACAAAATGACTAAATTAGGCTGCATGTTCTAACTTACTCATTCTAGAGCGTACCGGGATGCAGTGCTGATGGATTAACTTTAACATACAATCTACTCCTGGGCATAAACACCAAACTCCACAACAGAACCAGTACTGTGGAGTTGGAGTCGGAGGCAATTATTGGGTTACTGGAGTCGGAGTCGATAAAAATGTACCATAAATTGAGAAGTCGGAGTCGAAGGTTTTGTGTACCGACTCCACAGCCCTGAACAGAATGAAACTCACAACAACAAACAGCCACAGACGACATGAAAAACACAACACACGCACACAGAGTTCGAAAACCTGCTATTGCACTCACACTTTTTTGTTAGCACAGTGTGTGATTGTGTGTGTGTCTGAGTGTGAGTGTGTGTGTGTCTGAGTGTGAGCGTGTGTGTCTGAGTGTGAGCGTGTGTGTCTGAGTGTGTGAGTTTGAGTGTGTGTGTCTGAGTGGGAGTGTGTATGTTTGAGTGGGAGCATGTCTGTGTCTGAGTGGGAGTGTGTGTATCTGAGTGTGAGAGTAAGTGTGTGTGTGTCTGAGTGTGAGTGTCTGAGTATGTGTGTGTGTCTGAGTGTGAGCGTGTGTGTGTGAGTGGGATTGAATGAGACAGACCTAAACTGCTCTCTGAAGTACATAGGACAACCAGAGTGTATGGACATGGGTAAACATACTCCCATCCTGATTACAGTCTTCAGAGTCTAATGGCAGATTTCTCCCAAAAAACTCCAGAGGAGAAAACACTCACCCTTCCCGTCAGCGGGAGAAAAAAAGAGGAAGAAAAGAAACTGGTTGCCTTGGAAACCGGCAAACTTCAGGTACAAGTGGATAAATTTGTTCCCCTATGTTCCGATGGCAACATTTCAGCTCTTCAGTTCCTCAAAAAAAGAAAAAAAAAGGGAGATCAGACCAGAAAAGAAAAAAAGAGATGTACCTCTTCCATGACAAACCCATAAATTAGCCTGAATCTTTTCACAGCAAGTACAAGATTTGCATCACCTGCTTTTCCCAAAGAAAAAGAAAAAGAAAAAGAAAAGAAAGAGAAAAAAACAGGAGAGGAACACTAGGCTCTACAGCTGGTCATTGTCATTCACAGTAAAACATTCAGTATGATGTCAGCATGATGTCACAGGGTCATCAGTGTGATGTCAGAGTCTAACTCAGAGACACAAAGGTTTAGGGCACTGTTTTTAATTAAACCTTTAGATGTTATCATAGGGGTGTCTTAAAGCAAACAGCCTACAGAGCAAGTCTTTTAAGTCCTCAGACGTGCGCCCCGACATAAGAGCTGCCCCTGGTCACACACGCATTAACTATGCTGCACACTGAGGTGCCTCACTGAGGGACCAGATTTTACGCAACCTTCTCCTGTGTATTTGATCGGACCTCAATCCCACAATTGCCATATAGGTGTGCAAGTATGATTTTATTTACAGTTTTCCTTAAGTCACTGGTCATTTTACACATTTCAGAACATCAAGGATACTCACAGATTAACCCCACATTACTGCCTCAAATGGCCAACTACATAACTAAGTTAACTAAGATAACTACATAACTAAGTTAACTAAGACAACTAGATAACTAAGTTGATAGCTTAGCTAACTAGCGCTAGGTTGTTAAAATCTCTTTGCGAGACATAATTAGTTGGGTAGCTGTGGCTAGCCATCCTGGCTATGTGGCTTAGTCTTACATAATTAGTTACAGTTTTGTGTACTCCTGTGGTCCTGTAAATGTCAAGGAAAACAGCAGGAACTGGTTCTATGGGTGTTACCCTTTGACAAAAGCTGATGGCTACGGTAACTAAACACCGACTGTGTAAAAGGGGCGGGAACAATTGGTGATGTCATTATTGCCTAATGGGAGAATCCCAATAAGCTGTCTTTTACCGTTTCCGTTCGGCGGACCCAGACAGCTCCCTCTACAGGCGGTAGGGAGCGTGGCAGCTCAGTGGGGCCGGAGACACGCCCGTACAGTAAAAGACATGCAGTAGAATGGCAGGCGCCAAATCAGAGACATATACAGAGCGCTGGGACACAGATGACTCCCTCAGGAGAGAATGGAAGGAAGGTTGGCATGATATTACACCCACCTGTGTGTGTGTGTGTGTGTGTGTGTGTGTGAGAGAGAGAGAGATCTGAGCTTGCAGTCCCCCCGCCCCCCCCCCCCCCCCCCCCCCAACACCCCTCCCCTTCACAGTGCTCCACACATTAAAGATGTTCATTTCCCAACACCAGCCAAGCGGGGAAATAGTTTGGCAGCACAGTCTGAACTGCATGTTTGAGCGCTGATCTGGTGAACGCCAGGTTTTTTTTTCCCTCTCTCTCTCTCTCTCTCTTTCCCCATTCTTTCCTTCATACACCCCTGCGGACAAAGAGAGCATTGATCCATTTACACTGCAGTATAAAAACACTGCTCGCCAACACACTCAAACAAAAGAAAGGAAAAAAATAGACAACAAACAGAAAAACACAGAAGGTAACTCTCAGAAGAGAATCAATCCGTGTGATTAAAGTGCTGACAGTGATTGGGGCAGCTGTGTATGTGTTTATGGGCATGTCTGGGATAACACTCTATGTCTGTGAGCACATGCCTCTCTGTACACATAAAACAAAAACTGAACCCTGCAGGACAGAAACATATGAGCCCTGCCCAGAGAGAGAGGGAGAGAGAGAGAGAGAGAAAAGGAGAGAGAGAGAGAGAGAGGGAGAGGGAGGGAGAGAGAGAGGGAGAGGGAGAGGGAGAGGGAGAGGGAGAGGGAGAGGGAGAGAGAGAGAGAGATCATTCTTACGGTGTCTCCAGGGTAAAGGATAGAATGATACAGACACACCAGAACAAAAGGGAGTTTGAAAACTGATCAGAGAAAGCGAGAGAGAGAGAAAGCGGGAGAGAGAGAGAGGGAGAAAGAGAGGGAGAGAGAGAGGGAAAGTTAGTAAGCCATCAGTATTATCTGAACATGTAGAGGCTACAGACACAAATCACCTGATAACAGAGTCAGAGCAAAAACATCTCAGAACCCCCCCCCCCCCCCCCCAAATGTCTACCCCCCTCCACCCTTCTCCTACTAGCAGACAAAGTTCACAATATTATTTTAACTGGAATTGGCCTCATCAGCAGGGGTCATGGGTTCAGATCCCAAAAATGCCAATTCCATGCCGAAGCATGCCGGAGTAAGGCACTTAACCTCCAGCCGCCCCCGACTGCCGACATACACGGCGACGACTGTCGAATACTCCTGACAAGAGCGTCAGCCGAACAAACGAGAGACAGAGTGAAACTGTGATCAAAGCAGAGTGAGAGTGGGGATAAAGGCACGCAGAGTCTGGGCCAGCGTGTCCCGTCTGCTCCATAGAGTCTCCGGCAGTGAGAAACACACATGATCAGTTTTCCTGACATGAAACAAACCTCAGCAACTATTTATATGCAAATGCTCCAAGATCAGGATCCAAAGCAATAATCAGCTTCCCTAAACAAAAACTCCGTCTAATGCAGTTCTCTCTGCCCCACACGCAGCCTCGTTACTGACAGCGTGCAAACAGTGTGAAAAAAAACAAAAACCAAAATACAATAACCATAATAATACATCAGTGGTATGGTTAAAGTCTCTGCCAGTCGATATAAAAACCAGTGACGCGGCACATCTGTCGACAGTCAGCCTGCTGCCAGTCCAAATCTTTGATTCGCAAACACAGACATGATCAGAGCTCAGAAAACTGGCAAAAATGTGTGTTTGTCTCTAATCACAAATCATGACGGAAGACAGACGAGGGGGCGACATCATATCTGAAATCATCCACAGACAGCACAGTGTGAGGAGGCAAGAGAACCTGAAATTAACATTAAAGAGAAAAGATCAGCGTTCATTCATTCATCTCGTCACCCCCTTAAAGAGATAACCGACGTTACGTCAGCATTTAAGACACGGCAAGATTAAGAACCAACTCAAACTCAGGTTTCTCATTTACAGAGAAGCCATCAGGTCTGGAATATTATGTCATTTCAGGTTTATTTTGGGGTTGTTTCTTGAGTTATCCTCATACCAGAGTTAACCAGCTAATTCCACCTCAATGACACTCACCAGAGTTAACCAGCTAATCCCACCTCACTGACACTCACCAGAGTTAACCAGCTAATCCCACCTCACTGACACTCACCAGAGTTAACCAGCTAACTCCACCTCACTGACACTAACCAGAGTTAACCAGCTTATTCTATCTCACTGACACTCACCAGAGTTAACCACCTAATTCCACCTCACTGACACTCACCAGCGTTAACCAGCTAATCCCACCTCACTGACACTCACCAGAGTTAACCAGCTAACTCCACCTCAGTGACACTTACCAGAGTTAACCAGCTAATTCCACCTCAATGACACTCACCAGAGTTAACCAGCTAATTCCACCTCACTGACACTCACCAGAGTTAACCAGCTTATTCTCTCTCACTGACACTCTAACTACACGCACTGAAATGAACGTCCTGTAACGAACAGTACAGTACAAATATGTGTACCATTACATCTCTAATATTTACAAAATATACAGCTTGCCCTAACTTTAAATAGATTTACACGTGTTATAGTGTTAAGTGTGAAATAAAAAATGAGTTTTGTTATATTAGTAACGCAATGAGAGTTCAACAGCGGGTTGGGGGAGGGGGTCACAAGACTGTGGACGTTTGTATTGTGGTTTCAGTCTCAGTTTCAGAACTGTTACAACGTTACTAAACACATAAATAAATATGGAAATCAGAAAAGGAGCCAGATCAATACTTAACACAGATAAGATGAGAAGTAATTCGTCAGAGGTATAATAAAGATGAAAAATTCCAACAGAGTAAAGGATCAAACAGATAAAACAGAGATAAAACATTCCATCACTTATCCCGCTGTGTCAGCACTTACAATGAATGAAGAAAACCAGTCACCATTTTGTGTCTTAGCTGATGGAACCCTGTCTGGCTGCCAAATTCAGCTTCCATTACTGTGTGATCTGTGACGGAGCACCAAGATAGAGGGATCAGACGAAAGAGAGCGTGAAAGATGGATCTCAGCCAATCAAAGAGGAGAAAAGACCCCTGACAACACTCTGTAACACAAATAAGCTTATTCCGGATGCCCCCACCCCCACCCCCCCGGTGAAATCAAACTGAATTTATAATCCTCATTCGGAGAGGAGAGGAATTCCCAGCAGGTCCAGCTACAACACTGACCCATGTGGAGCGGAGTCTGCTGGCTGAGAGAGACAGAGCTGATCACACTGTTCTTCCCAAAACCTTTCAACACTGGCCTGACAACACACAGGTGCTGTCAGACATGCTGCTCAGCTTCCTGCTTTGCCAAGAGCAAGGTTGGCCAATTCTTTACCCTCTCTCCATTGAGTTCTTCCCTAAAACACTGTGGAGGTTTGGGGTTTTACCGCTGAAATTCAGCCTTGTTGACTTGAGCCCACTTCTCTTCACCACCGGCACATTTACTTACCGATGTTTTATGTTGTTTATAATGTTTCGATACTCAGTAAGTATATCAATGACTGGCTGACAGAGCAAAAGCACTTTCACTTCCTGTCTTATGGACCAATGGGAAGAGACATTGCTTGGTTTGTCCCACCTCCTGTGAGGACCAATAAGAGCAGTATTTCCATGTTTACATGTCACAAAACTGAAGACCTGCAATAAATCAGCCTTTTTTTTTTTTTTTTTTTTTTTTATTTCTTAACCAAACATAAGGTCAAAAGACGGTCAACTCATTCATGGATTTCACATGAACTAAGTCCTGAGCATAAATGCCACTGTAAAATATCCTGGTTTGGGTCACACTGTAGGTCAGTATGCAAAACGAAATTCCGGTTTACAGCTTTAAAATGAATGCGTATGTTAGCAAATGTTCAAAAACGTACATATCGAAATTAGGAAATCAGGACAAACCAGAAGAAAAATCCCTTTTTATATTAGTTCTGAGATGACACTTTAAGCTAAGAGTCCAATGTTGACAAGAGGAAAGACTGGTCGACCGAAATCTTCAGTTCACCCTTGGTCCAGTCAGTTTACCCATGGTCCAGTCAGTTTATCCATGGTCCAGTCAGTTCACCCGCGGTCCTGTCAGTTTACCCATGGTCCAGTCAGTTTAACCGCGGTCCAGTGAGTTTACCCACGGTCCAGTCAGTTCACCCATGGTCCAGTCAGTTCACCCATGGTCCAGTCAGTTTAACCGCGGTCCAGTCAGTTTACCCATGGTCCAGTCAGTTTAACCGCGGTCCAGTCAGTTTACCCATGGTCCAGTCAGTTTAACCGCGGTCCAGTCAGTTTACCCATGGTCCAGTCAGTTTAACCGCGGTCCAGTCAGTTTACCCATGGTCCAGTCAGTTTAACCGCGGTCCAGTCAGTTTAACCGCGGTCCAGTCAGTTCACCCATGGTCCAGTCAGTTTAACCGCGGTCCAGTCAGTTTACCCATGGTCCAGTCAGTTTAACCGCGGTCCAGTCAGTTCACCCATGGTCCAGTCAGTTTAACCGCGGTCCAGTCAGTTTACCCATGGTCCAGTCAGTTTAACCGTGGTCCAGTCAGTTTACCCGCGGTCCAGTCAGTTTACCCATGGTCCAGTCAGTTTAACCGCGGTCCAGTCAGTTTAACCGCGGTCCAGTCAGTTCACCCATGGTCCAGTCAGTTTAACCGCGGTCCAGTCAGTTTACCCATGGTCCAGTCAGTTTAACCGTGGTCCAGTCAGTTTAACCGCGGTCCAGTCAGTTTACCCATGGTCCAGTCAGTTTACCCATGGTCCAGTCAGTTTAACCGCGGTCCAGTCAGTTTAACCGCGTTCGAGTCAGTTCACCCGCGGTCCTGTCAGTTTAACTGCGGTCCTGTCAGTTTACCCGCGGTCCAGTTAGTTTAACCGCGGTCCTGTCAGTTTAACCCCGGTCCAGTCAGCAAATAGGACAGATGAACCAGCTCAACCATATGAACAACACAATTAAAGCTGGTGTGATCCCTGAGAGGAGCAACTCAGGCTTTTACTCTGGGCAAGGCAGACGACAAGACTTAGACTGCACTTAGACTGTCATTTAAACAGGCCATTCTCATCCTGGACCGAACCCACTGCGGTCCGGATTACAGAGTCTGATACTGGAATTCAGCACACAAACACTGTGCAGGAAGGCAAGAAGGAAAAAGAGAAAAAAAGACCATTACAGTGTTTCAGAAGGTGTTTACACACACACACGCACGCACACGCAAACACACACACAAACACACACACACACAAACACACACACACACACACACACAAACACTGTGCAGGAAGGCAAGAAGGAAAAAGAGAAAAAAAGACCATTACAGTGTTTCAGAAGGTGTTTACACACACACACGCACGCACACGCAAACACACACACAAACACACACACACACACAAACACACACACACACACACACACACACAAACACTGTGCAGGAAGGCGAGAAGGAAAAAGAGAAAAAAAGACCATTACAGTGTTTCAGAAGGTGTTTACACACACACGCACGCACGCAAACACACACACAAACACACACACACAAACACACACACAAACACTGCAGGAAGGCGAGAAGGAAAAAGACCATTACAGTGTTTCAGAAGGTGTTTATGTGTTTGGGAGCTCCAAAGCATCTTCATGCCAACAGTCATTTAGCCTCCTCATTCTGCTGATTCACACACACACACGCACGCACACACATACACACACGCACGCACACACATACACGCACGCACACGCAGACACACACGCGCACGCACACACGCGCACGCAAACGCAAACACACACGCACACACATTCACACACACACACACACACGCATGCATGCACGCACACGCAGACACACATGCGCACGCAAACACACACGCAAACACACACGCAAACACATGCTCAGAGACACGCACTGCACAGACACACGCACTCGCATGCACACACGAACGCACGCACAAACACACAAACACAAAGACAAAACACACACAGATAAACACACACACACACACACGCACGCACATACACAAACACAAAGACAAAACACACACAGATAAACACACACACACACACACGCACGCACATACACAAACACAAAGACAAAACACACACAGATAAACACACACACACACACACGCACGCACATACACAAACACAAAGACAAAACACACACAGATAAACACACACACACACGCACGCACATACACAAACACAAAGACGAAACACACACAAATAAACACACACACACACATGCATGCACATACACAAAGACAAACACACACACACATACACACACACAGTAGTACACTGGGGTGGAGTTTTTGCCAGTCATACCTTACAGTTTTTTTTTTGTAATCGTTCTGAAAAACGAGGACTGTTTCGCAAAAGCCTGAAAATTTCAGCTGTATCTTTTACATGTGGCTGTGGGTCCAGCCCCCAACTCCACCATCATCCAATGAGAAAAAAAGCAGTTAGAGGGACAAGAGGGATTTGCTACTTCTGTCTCCACAGTTTCTCTCTCTCTCACTCTCTCTCTCCCTCACTCTCTCTCTCTCCCTCACTCTCTCTCTCTCTCTCTCTCCCTCACTCTCTCTCTGTCCTGAAAGGGCACACAGCACTCTGGTTGACCCTCCAATGAAGTCCAGAGACGAACAACAGAAGATGTGTGTGTGTGTGTGTGTGTGTGTGTGTGTGTGTGTGTGTGTGTGTGTGTGTGTGTGTGTGCGTGCGCGCGTATTGGTCAGCTCTGAGTCAAAGCCCGCAAACACCAATGAATCAAGGCTTCTGTTGGGTGAGGGAAATGGAAGGTTGTTACCTAGGTAACTCTCGTTGCCAATTTTTTTAGGGGGTGGCGGGGCTTTGTCAAAATCTTAAAATACAGCAAAAAAGAAAAAGGGTAACGCAACATTCATAACACACGCATTCCTCTGTAGGGTCTGTTCATATTACACATTTCTATTGGGCAACACTATGTTCCTTATAAGTTAGGTAATATTCAACAGTAATCTGAACTGTGTGTCACAGGCACTGGGCTGGTCTGGCTCTAAGCCTGTTCTCTGCTCAGCTGTAGGCCTTTATTTACCTTCAGCTCTTCAACTCCTTCTGTTTTCATCAGAACATTAGGAATAGAGGAGAACCTGCTGCCCTCCACTATACTCTGAACTTACTACACACCCCGGAGTCTGCGTAGCAACAAGATTATCCAATAAACCAAGACCGGCTGAAGAGAGAAACATTCAGGGCATACTACACACAGTTAAAACTGTTTTTTGGTGTGTGTTTTTGTGAATGCTTTGTGACTCCCAGTACCACATAAACTGGTTTTCCCAAAGCCCTGTCTCCCGGTCCGTAATGAACTGGTTTTCCCAAAGCCCTAGTTTTTCAGCTCTTTGTGTGTGATCTGTCACGTGCCCTTAATCATCCAAATCTGAGTGTCCCCTCAAGAACAGCCGCTTAAAAAACAACAACAACAACAACACCACCCAGTGAGTCTTACACTGAACTCACAAACACCAAGCTGAGAGCGGTCCACTACAGAGATTCAGAACCAGCCAATGCCAATGTCTCAGTCGAGTCTGTGTGACAGGACGGGCTTCAAAATCTCCCTCCTCACTTACTCAAGTGACATCTGACCTTAAACACTCATCTGAAAACAGCTTATATCTGAAACACAATGTCAGTGTCACCCAATCACACCACCACTTTTACAATGCTATAATTTCTTCACAGGAAAACAGTCTGAAACATGCGATTGTGTTTCACGGGTTGTGAGGCCCTAGTTATGCGAGGCAGTCCCGGAGTGGGGTGTGTGACTGGGTCAGGCTGAGGGTGTCTTGACTAAAACACTGCTCTAAATGACATCATCTCTACACGACAACACAAAGTCACTCAGTTCCCACAGAGGCCTGTGCTCTCTGGAGCGATGATGTCATCAGTCCAACTGCTGATGTCACCCAGGGCTTCCTAAACAAAACTGCCTTTCACGGTAAGGCAGCAGGCAGCGCTCACACATCGCCACGGCAACACACGGCGTCTGATGTGAGCTGTGATACTTCTCACTGTGGAAAACCAAAGTTATGGTCAGGATGGAGACCAGTGGAGACCACGCTTCCCGCCTCTAAAGTCATCCATTGCTGTCTGTTCGTGTGTGTGTGTGAGTGTGAGTGTGTGTGTGTGTGTGTGTGAGTACAGTGTGTGTGAGATTGTGAGTGTGTGTGTGTGTGAGAGTGTGAGTGTGTGTGAGAGTGAGTGTGGCCTCCGATATTACAGAAAAATCAGTTGCTCCTCTTGGTAAGAGAAGAATCAGC
>NC_044506.1:1005000-1020000 GCF_902362185.1 Chanos chanos | reverse complement strand
TGCGTCAGATTATGCTGGATTACACAAAGTGTACACTGAGAGACCGACAGTAAAAAGTAGAAATGTAACTAGGGAAATAATTATGGGATACTCCAACAGTGACAGGAGCTGTGCGGAAAGAGAGAACACGGCTAATGAGCTTAGCTAATTAACTGTTCTAACAGTGTGATCTCCTGAGATAACGCGTATCACACTGACGAGATTCAGGTGGACACCAGGAATTACCACATTGAGTTTAGAGCTGGATTACCTCTTCAATAAAGTGGATTATTGTGGATGTCAACAGTCCCGATTCAATAGCAAACTCTCAAAATACAGGCTAAACAGAGTTTAACTGTCCCAGTACAAACAGTGTGACAGTCGCCGAGTTCAGGGTTGTCTTTCTCGAACTGCGAGAGAAAACAATCACCCCCGTCAAAGTCTAGACATTTTTGACACAAAGTTGAGATGTCACAAAGTTTTCCGATGAGTCGAATATTAGCTGACCGCTAGCTAACTAGCACAGTATGAAGTACTAGCGAGCTAAGCTAACTAGAGAGATACATGGATAGCGGCTGAAGCCGAATTGGAGATTGAGGCCAAATATCTAATCATTTATCTTTAACTTCGCAAACGGGAATGAAACTGAAATTCAAGAAAAGAGGTGTCATGCCGGGGTTGGGTCGTACATACGCCCCGGCCACATGAAACCGGTCTAGTCGAAATTAAAGCCCAACACCTCGGTGACTCGGCCAGTGTATTCAGGTGTCCAGTCCGGCAATCAGGGACAGTAAAAGTTTCTCGATTATGCTGACGCTGTCTGGAAATAACTGAACAACTCCTACGTACTTATAAAGATAAAGTAGCATAGAAGTTAGCCGGCAAGCTATCCTTGGATTCTGTGCCAAATACTTGACGGTCGGTCATTATTATTGTTGCCCGACCGAAAGTGGCAACGCACCAGGATGATGATGGAGAAGACGGCGGTGGACAAGCCTTCTTTCCAAACGCGCATAACTTCTCATCTCTGGATTGTTCTAACCGTTATGCTTGGGCAGTCACTAAATACAGAAGTTAAAAGGACTCTTACCTGCCTGTGACACCCCCCTTGTGCTTAAGATAACAAGCTGGACGATAAATTCCTAAATTCATTAAGCGTTTATGGGACCACCGATGCGTAGGAGATTGGTGATCCTAAAGATTGTAGCGAAACCTAAAGACAGTGTAAAAAAAAAAAAAAAAAAAAAAAGAAAAGAAAAAAAGTCGTGCATGGGGATCTACGACGAAAACCACATGATCTTTTACGTCAGCATATATTTACATACGACAGCAATACTATTTTCATTCAGTTGCGAGTGGTAAGTATTGACAGAATATTTGTAGAATCGGAAAATATAAATACCATACACTGATAAGTCCCTCATTCCCCAAAGACTACAACTAAGACAAATTAATGAACACATTCACGATCCACCAGTAATTCACTTTAAGTTGTCCACTAAATTATTCATATATTCTGTAATTTTAATAGCGGACAGTTTTAACTCTCTGAATGGCTGTCGAAAGAAAACAAATATTGTGCGCTTTCTAGCATGCTACTTACACAAACAAAGACCGCTTCATCACAGGGGAGCGTTCAATATGAGGAAAATGCATGTACATTGTAGTTGTTTGAGAAAGAATATTCCATAATTTGGCTTCGTCCATGAACATTACAGATAGTATCGAAGTGACATGATTCTGAATCCAAATGTATAGTTTACAGTTTGGTCCGAGCAGAATGTTGCAACGTAATCATAAATGATCTGGATGTTTAATGCTGAATTTCTCGATGACTTAATATATGTTCACCATACTGTATTTTAAACTGAGAGACAGAGAGAGAAAGAGAGAGAGACAGAGACAGAGAGCTAGAGACAGACAGACCGACAGACAGACAGACAGAAAGAGAGGGAAAGAGAGCAGTGACATCTTCTGTCCAATTGTGTTACAACAAAGGACTTTCATATTTATTTACAGTGGAGTGCAGTTTATACCAGTGATCAGTGCTGGGATAGTTACTCAAAAAAAGTAATTAGTTATAATTAACAATTACGTATTTAAATTGTAGTGACATTACTCGTTACTCCTTTTGAAAAGAAATCACACTACTCATTACTTTTTCAGTCACTCTCTAAAACTACAAATTCCCCAATTTAGCACATGAAAATACCAGGACAAACATCATAGTCCTTACATGACTTTATTTTCAATGCAACAGTTTTGCGTCATGCTTAAGAACACCCCTGAGCTGCTCCAAAATAACTGTAAAGCACGGCCTCATTCAATTCACATTTTTGACCAGTGACAAAAAACCAGAAACACGAGTTTAGCCATCTAACGATAACTATAGTTTAGCTACAGTAATCGGGATGTTGTCATTTAACCTCCATGGTTAACTGCAGGCAGTTTCTGAGGTAGCTAATAATACGTTTTGGTATCATCATCAATCGACAATGCGTTATCTGTATTTTGTGATTAAAAGTAACATTAAAGCTCTCCATATCATTGTCCTGGTTGGCTATATTGTATTTTCGGTTTTTCTCAAATGTAACAGACCTTGCTAGCTAGCTAACTAACAAGTTGCTGGTTTTGTCCAATTGAACAGGAGCTAATGTCAAGGAACCAATCTCTCCTTAGTGACAGTGGGTAGTCATATTATAGATAAAAAGTTAAGGTGAACAGGTGTGTGTCATGTCATAGCTGCTTCTATAATCATGTATTTTAATATCGCTGGATCACCGTGTTGACCAATGAGCATCTGGAACTGGGACTTTGCGTTTTATAAGCTAAATTGAAACATTCAGCACAAAACATTCTTTGGAAAAGGCGTGTGTAATGCAGTAAAGGACAGTTTAATAATCCAGTAACTGTAATGCTTTACTTCATTATGGAGGAAAGTCACTTGATTACAGTAACACATTACTTTGTAACCCGTTACCCCCAACCCTGGCAGTGATTCTCAGCACTTGTCCTGGAGGCCACTGTTCTGCATGTCTTTAACTCAGGAATGACACACCTGATTCCACTGATCAATTAATCGTCAAGCCCTTGATTAGCTCAATTAACTGTGATTATGAAGCGTTAAAACAAAGAAGTGCAGGACAGTGAGCCGTCAGAACTGGCGTTTAGAATCACTGGTTTGTACCATCTCCTCGCTCGGGACACGATGACATACCACACCAGAACTCAGTGGAGTGCTTAAAGGAATCAGTTAAAAGAATGGTTTTGAATCTAATGAATCTATCTTGCATCCAGAAAGCAGATTTAGTGAAAACTCTGAGTTAGTTAACCCAGAGCAAGTAGTAAAAACCTCCTAATAGAAGAGCCCTGTGGCTTTGTTTTGCTAGGAGAATGAGGCCATAGGGCTTCTCTATTAGGAGGTTTACTACTTACTCTGAGTTAACTAATTCTGAGTTTTCACTAAACCCGCTTTCTGGAATATCCCCCATGAAAGATGCAAGATAGTGTTTGCAGGTATGTGTGTGTGATATAGTCGTGTGTGCGTTTGCGTGTGTGTGTGTGTGATATAGTCGTGTGTGCGTTTGCGTGTGTGTGTGTGTGATGTAGTCGTGTGTGCGTTTGCGTGTGTGTGTGTGTGTGTGTGTGTGGCTTTCATTCAGGTGGTAGCTCAACTCTCTGGAACCTGTAGAGCAGTTTTGGGATGTTAAAGTAGACTCTCAGTTTTGCATAATCATGTTCTCATACGCAGGGTGACAAAGTTAAGCAAAGTGTTGGTGTGAATGACTCTTCACACTCTGAGAGCGTGTGTTCATGTTAATGCGTGAGTGTTGGGCACAGAGCTAAGGAGTGGCTGGGACTTTCAGAGAGCAGTCATTTCAGGTCCAGGAGGCCACGCGATCCTCAGCTCTGAGCCACTGCCACCAGAGACAGTGTGTTTCTCATCTTCTCCATTTATTCATGAGGCAGGACTGGACAGACTCACTGGCAGTCTGCCTACATTTACATACAAATGAGCCATGAATTCCTTATTAATAAACCCTAGTATCTCAGTTTGCCCACTGTTCTTCTCTCTCTCTCTCTCTCTCTCTCTCTCGCTCGCTCGCTCTCTCTCTTTCTCTCTCTCTAACTCTCTATATGTCTGTGTTTGTGCTCCAGCTACAGATCCAGTTACCAATTACAGATGCCAGTGCACACACACTGGCGTGCTGATGGACTTAGCAGGGCGAAGTGGGCACCTGCTGTGTTGGAACTGTTGTCTGGACTTGTAATAGTACTGCTCTGGTCCAGTGCTCCTGTTCTCAATACTGACTTTAATTACGTTGACCAACCTGCTCACATTACTTATTATAGATGCTGCTGAACAACTGTGTGTGTGCGTGTGCGTGTATATGTGTGTATATTTAATCAATGATGTGCCTAACCTGCTATGACCTGTTATAAATTCATGCAAGTGTTTCACATGCATTCACACCTGAGTTTTGCTGTGGTGGAGAACTGTTTCTTTACAAGCAGTACTCCCCTCATTATATGTCTGGTCCCACAGACTGGCAGATTGCCTTAGTTATGGTAAATATATATTATAAGACAATGTGTTTGTAGTGCTTCTCTGAAGGGGTGTCACTCTTTGAGTTAGTGTTGTAGTACTTGAGACTGGTCTTGGGACCACCTTTTCACTTACCTGGTCTCGTCTCGGACTTGAAAGCAATTCCTCTCGCCCTGGAATCGGTCTCGGCCCAGAGCGGCTTGGGTCGGACTTGTAATTTTAGAGGAGGACCTTGAGACCTTTTTTTTTTCACCACCGTGACAATGATAAACTTTTTCATTTTTCATACTATCAGAATAATTATGCACATTAATAAATATCATTTATAAATATATAATAAATATAATTAATAAAATATCACATTGTATTGACTGGTGCTATGTATTTGAGATATAATGCTGATATATAATTTGATATATAATATTCAAGACATAGACATTGACAGTGTTCTTGACTTGGTCCATACACCAAGAGTGATTCCCTCAAATCGACGCGTTGGCCATGAAAGTGTTGTCTGTGCCTGTGTCCTGGGCCTCAGTGGAGAAGGTTTCACCAGAGGAGAACTCGTTGTGAGGCACCACCATGCCTGCTTGAGTCATAGAACACATTCTCTTCTCTCATCTCTCTGAAGTGCAACTCATGCTTCTCAGGTGCAAGTTCTATTCCTTGAAATTGCACTAAAAATCATGTTTTTTAAAGAAATGGCTTAATTGATTAAATGATGTAGTAATAGTGCAGTAATGGGCAGTGGGCAGAGCAATCAAACAAATGCAACTCTCTCTCTCCCTCTCTCTCTCTCTCTCTCCCTCTCTCTCTCTCTCTCTCTCCATCTCTCCCTCTCATTCTCTCCCTCTCTCTTTCTCTCTCTCTCTCTTTCTCTCTCTTTCTCTCTCTCTCTCTCTCTCATTCTCTCCCTCTCCCTCTCCCCCTCTCTCTCTCTCTCATTCTCTCGCTCACTTTCTCTCTCTCTCTCTCTCTCTCTCTCTCTCTCTCTCTCTCCTATTCTGAAGGTGTTCTGGTCAGTTCTGATGAGTTAACCATATTTGATGAAATTTCTTAAGTTCATCCAAGGGGTAATTATGAGGTTAATTTAAATCATACAACAGAGGCATAGTGCTGGACGGTTCAATGCAGAAATCCATTGTGTTTATGTGTTTTTGTTGTAGTTCTGACTTGTATTAGATTGTAATATTGTGTGTGTGTGTGTGTGTGTGAGTGTGAGAGTGCAAAAGGGCGCCGTGTTTGTTGTAATTATTAGTGCATTAGACTGTATAAACTCCGCCAAGGACGCCCCCAAGCCTGGCTGAAAAAGCAGGAGGGTTTGGCGAGGGGCCAGTAACCCCACCCCGTAAAAAGAACCTCTTGCCACAGAAATGTGAACAAGAGACTCAAAAGATAGTACAGCCCTGGGAGAGGATGGACGACACTGAGTAGTGACAGTCAGATTCATCTGGAAGCTCCTAGCCCAATGACCATCATCTCAACCAGGACCACCATCACCATCGGAGCATGGAATGTCCGAGCCATGTTTCAAACTGGCAAGTGGTCGCTGAGATTAGACACTACTCTCTCAACATGCTAGGAATCGGTGAGTCAAGGTGGACTGCTTCTGGTCAGAAGAGGTCAGCCACAGGAAAGGTGCTGCTGTTCACGGGCCACGAGGAAGACAATGCGCCTCACTGCCAGGCTGTGGCCCTGATGTTGAACGAGACGGCCCAGAGAGCTCTCATTGGATGGGAGGTGCATGGCCCATGGATCCTCACCGCCTGCTTCCAAACGAAGAGGAGAAGCATCAACGTGGACATCAACCAACGTTACCCCCATCACATTGGAAGGTGAAGCACTAGAAGAGGTGGAGAGCTTCACTTACCTTGGCAGCATTGTTGATAAACTGGGTGGGACAGAGGCTGACATAAAAGCCCGGACTGGTCAGACAAGAGTAACTTTCCATTAGCTGAAGATCTGACCACCAACACCAAGATCAGGATCTTCAGTACCATGGTGAAGCTGGTTTTTCTGTATGGAGCAGAGACCTGGAGAACAGCTGTCACCGCCACGAAGAGAATCCAGACGTTTATCAACACCTGCCTCAGTAGAATCCAGACATTTATCAACACCTGCCTCAGTAGAATCCAGACATTTATCAACACCTGCCTCAGTAGAATCCAGACATTTATCAACACCTGCCTCAGTAGAATCCAGACATTTATCAGCACCTGCCTCAGTAGAATCCAGACATTTATCAGCACCTGCCTCAGTAGAATCCAGACATTTATCAGCACCTGCCTCAGTAGAATCCAGACATTTATCAACACCTGCCCCAGTAGAATCCAGACATTTATCAACACCTGCCTCAGTAGAATCCAGACATTTATCAGCACCTGCCTCAGTAGAATCCAGACATTTATCAACACCTGCCACAGTAGAATCCAGACATTTATCAGCACCTGCCTCAGTAGAATCCAGACATTTATCAACACCTGCCTCAGTAGAATCCAGACATTTATCAACACCTGCCTCAGTAGAATCCAGACATTTATCAACACCTGCCCCAGTAGAATCCAGACATTTATCAACACCTGCCTCAGTAGAATCCAGACATTTATCAGCACCTGCCTCAGTAGAATCCAGACATTTATCAACACCTGCCTCAGTAGAATCCAGACATTTATCAACACCTGCCTCAGTAGAATCCAGACATTTATCAGCACCTGCCTCAGTAGAATCCAGACATTTATCAACACCTGCCCCAGTAGAATCCAGACATTTATCAACACCTGCCTCAGTAGAATCCAGACATTTATCAACACCTGCCTCAGTAGAATCCAGACATTTATCAACACCTGCCTCAGTAGAATCCTGACGTTTATCAACACCTGCCTCAGTAGAATCCAGACATATATCAACACCTGCCTCAGTAGAATCCTGACATTTATCAACACCTGCCTCAGTAGAATCCAGACATTTATCAACACCTGCCTCAGTAGAATCCAGACGTTTATCAACACCTGCCTCAGTAGAATCCTGACATTTATCAACACCTGCCTCAGTAGAATCCAGACATTTATCAACACCTGCCTCAGTAGAATCCAGACATTTATCAACACCTGCCCCAGTAGAATCCAGACATTTATCAACACCTGCCTCAGTAGAATCCAGACATTTATCAGCACCTGCCTCAGTAGAATCCAGACATTTATCAACACCTGCCCCAGTAGAATCCAGACATTTATCGACACCTGCCTCAGTAGAATCCTGACATTTATCAACACCTGCCTCAGTAGAATCCAGACATTTATCAGCACCTGCCTCAGTAGAATCCAGACATTTATCAACACCTGCCCCAGTAGAATCCAGACATTTATCGACACCTGCCTCAGTAGAATCCTGACATTTATCAACACCTGCCTCAGTAGAATCCTGACATTTATCAACACCTGCCTCAGTAGAATCCAGACATTTATCAACACCTGCCTCAGTAGAATCCAGACATTTATCAACACCTGCCTCAGTAGAATCCTGACGTTTATCAACACCTGCCTCAGTAGAATCCAGACATATATCAACACCTGCCTCAGTAGAATCCTGACATTTATCAACACCTGCCTCAGTAGAATCCAGACGTTTATCAACACCTGCCTCAGTAGAATCCAGACGTTTATCAACACCTGCCTCAGTAGAATCCTGACATTTATCAGCACCTGCCTCAGTAGAATCCAGACATTTATCAACACCTGCCTCAGTAGAATCCAGACATTTATCAACACCTTCCTCAGTAGAATCCAGACATTTATCAGCACCTGCCTCAGTAGAATCCAGACATTTATCAGCACCTGCCTCAGTAGAATCCAGACATTTATCAGCACCTGCCTCAGTAGAATCCAGACATTTATCAACACCTGCCTCAGTAGAATCCTGCGAATTTGCTGGCCAGATATTATCAGCAGCCGGGAACTGTGACAGAGACAGCATCCTGCAGAGGAGGAAATAGAAATCCTCTGAAGACGCTGGAGATGGATTGGCTTCACTCTTCGCAAGCCTGAATCCAGTACCACAAGACATGCGCTCTTTTGGAATCCACAAGGGAAAAGGAAAAGAGGCAGACCAAGAAACACCTGGCATCGTGACTTGGAGGCAGACGTGAGGGGGACTGGCCACACATGGGGACAGCTTAAAAAACTGGCCCAGAACCTGGAGAGCCTTTGTTGGGGGCCTATGCCCAAAATGGGGTTCACAGGTAATGATAGATAGATAGATAGACTGTATAAGTGTGTGTGTGTGTGTGTGTGTTGTAATTATGACTACATTACATGGTGTGCAGTGCCTCACAGAGGAAAAAACAGTGTGTAATTGTGCTCACTTATGTTGAGAGCTACATAATGGCATTAAATGTCACACTTTGTCATTCCTAGTACATTGCAATTATTAACACACCGTAATGCAAGCTATCAAAGGGGCTCAGCATCTATCTCACAGATTTTTACAGCCTACTATTTGTTTTTTAACTTCATAAAATGTTCAGATTGACCCTAGCTGAGCACCTTTCGACCTTCAGGTATTTTTACAGAATACAAGAGTCCATATGAAGAGGGTAGACGTTTTATGTTACATTTTTGTTTCGACTCCCCGTACGGAGCTGGAGATGTAGAGTGTGCCAACCTGCCCCTATAGCCAACAAGCCCCAATCTCCCCCACAGAAATTTCACTTTTGAATATTAACAGGGGTGATGGTAAATGAGTCTAATTAAAACCATGGTCTTAAAAACTGACGTTTTTTTAGGTCTTGGTCTCGCCTCCTCCTGAGACTCAGTTTTGACTCAGTCACGACCGCCCCAAAATCCCCAAGTCTTGGTCTTGACTCAGACTCGATACGGGTGGTCTCGTCCCCATCGCTACTTTGAGTGGTTCATTTCTGACTTTCTCCCCTGAGAACGGTTTAACCAAAGATCCCGCTGACAGAACATCTCCTGAGAACAGTTTAACCAAAGATCCTGCTGACAGAACATCTCCTGAGAACAGTTTAACCAAAGATCCCGCTGACAGAATGCCCTCTTCTCATGCCTTGATTTTCAGCTCTACTCACACAGGCTGAAAACATTCAAAGAAGAACAAACAAAAGAGTGATAGTAGTTATCATCAGTTTCATCCATTTGACCAATCACTGCTCAGCATCTCTAAAGACAGTTCAGTATTACAGTTCAGTATTACAGTTTTTGCCAATTGCTTACACACTGGAAGTGAATGCCCAAACAAAAGCAGCAAAACCGTAACTTTTGTAACCATGTCTTAAACAAAGGCACCAAAACTACAAACACATTTTCTGCTTTGCACTTTGTTTGCAAAACACTACACACTGTTTGCAAAACACTACACACTGTTTCTTACATTAGACACAATGTTCATGGATGAAACCTCTTGCAGTCATTGGGAAAAGACTTCTATTAGAAATGCAAAACATACCTGAGATTGTCAATACCCAAACACACATATGAAAACACTTGTACAGTAATTGAACACCAATCAGTCTGAGCCTTAGCACTACAAAGAGATCTCAGGTAAGCTTTTGGTGGGGGTGGGGTGTCTGTGGAGGCTCCTGCAAGGTGTCTGTAAGGTGTTCTCCATCACCATGCCACCCTAGGTCGCTACAACACAGCACACATAACCACATTTATGGATGTACTACATACTTGTACTGGACAGACCAGAGCAGCCCAGGTTTGTTGTGATCTGGGATAATCTTAGTTTCCACTAGGCTGCTCTGGTCTGAGACTGGTTCACCAACAACAATAACTTTACAGTTGTATACTTGGCCCCTTACTCCCCATTTCTCAGTCCTGCTGAGGAATTCTTTTTGGCTTGGCATTGGAAAGTGTATGACCACCAACCACATGCCCACCTGCCTCTTCTGCAAGCAATGGAAGAGGCATGTGGAGACATTGAGGTGGGGTCAGTCCAGGGTTGGGTACGGCATGCAAGGTGATATTTTCCATGTTGCCCAGCCAGGGATGATATTGCTTGTGATGTGAACAAGGTGATTTGGCCAGACCCTAACAGAGGGCTGGATCCATAAACTATCCACCCCATCCGTTACAATTCCTTACAATACTTATTTTTGTTCACCATTGCACTGTAATTTTACTGTAATTATTTTTGAGTTTAGCATAACGTATTGTATTGATTACTGTATTACAATTCTATTTTTCTTTGTGTTTTCTTGTTCTTGTAAAAACCTACAATGGCAATAAAATAAGCTGTATATACTTTTCTTCTGAAGCTTTTCTTTTTTGTGTGTTCATTGAAATGAGAGTAGATGTAATGTACTGGAACAATCTTTCACAGGAGTCTGCATAAGAAAATTAAAAAGGTATATGAAATCCTAAAGACAGAAGTGTTTTGTATACAGTACATCAGTGTGTTGTTGCTGCTTTCAAAGAGTAATTCAAATGGTGCATGTGTGTATGATTTTGTTGCAAATATGCCATTTTGAAAAAGGATTGTTAGGTTTTGATTGAGTTTCATTTTGACATGGAAGTGAGATGTTTGTCTCCAAGTGTTGTGTCTTATTTGGCTTGTGTGTACAGTTTTGACACAATGAGCGAAATTCCACAACAAGTGTGTAAGCAATCATAAAAAACTGTAAGAGTATGTGACTTCAGAAAGTTGAACCACAAGGTGGCAGTATTTGTTCAATTTAAAGCATTCAGAGTAAACCAGCCAATTGTCTCTCCAGAACTAATGAGCATGTTTTAAACTGGTTCCCGCTGAGTGAAAATGAGTAAAAAGAAAAAAAAAAACTTAAACAAAAAACATACTGGTTCGATCCAAACATTATTCTGAGGTATTGACACTTTTAAGATCATATCAGTTCATAGACCCAAACAATGCCAGTCCAGTGTGTGTTAAGTCATAGACCCAAACAATGCCAGTCCAGTGTGCGTATGAGGATTTTATTGGGATGTGTGAGTCTGTGCCATAGGAATTTCTCTCCAGTGCTTTCGCCATAGGAATTTCTCTCTGACGCCCTCAGGTGTTTTTTTGAGATCTGAGGTAGAGCCAAGGCCCAGGCTGACAGCAGAATCCCCAAAAGGTCAAAGGGCATCAGGGATAGAGGTGCTTTATCTGTGGGTTGAACTAACAGCCTAAAACTTGTTCTTCTTCTCTACGAGGGAAAAGAGGCGTAAAACTGATGGATATCTCGGAAGTGTGTGTGTGTGTGTGTGTGTGTGTGTGTGTGTGTTTATCATAAAAACCATAGCAGTTAACTGCACAGTAAAGATGACATACATACATACATATATACATACATAGGTTTCCACAGACTCTGACTGTTGACAGCAGAGTGAGGGAAGTCATCATCATCACCATCATCATCATCATCATCATCATGGTCTGCCGCTTATCTGGGACCGGGTCGCGGTGGCAGCAGGCTGAGGAGGGTAGCCCAGACATCCCTTTCCCCTGCTACATCCACCAGCTCCTCCTGAGGGATCCCAAGGCGTTCCCAGGCCAGCCGAGAAATATAATTCTCCCAACGTGTCCAGGGTCTGCCCCGGGGTCTCCTCCCAGTTGGTCATGCCCAGAACACCTCCACAGGGAGGTGCCCAGGAGGCATCCTGACTAGGTGCCCAAACCACCTCAGCTGGCTCCTTTCAATGCGGAGGAGCAGCGGCTCTACTCCGAGCTCCTCCTGAGTGTCTGAGCTCCTCACCCTATAGTCAGGGAGGTGTTATGTGTGATATATTATAGAAATCTCTCTTATAATGGAACCAGGACCACTGTGTGTTTAACTTTCCAGACCGTGTGTGCTGCCCAATACGCATACATAGGGGGCGCTGTATGCTCAGCTGTTGAGGTACTCAACACCTGCCTTACCATTCCACATTCATCCAGGAGAGAGTGAGAGAGAGAGTGAGAGAGAGAGAGCAAGAGAGTTGTGTGTGGTTTCCTGAGGTGTGTATTGGTGTAAATTACAGGGCTGCAGGGTAATGACAGAGAGACAGCTGCCACACTGTATCATTCTGAGAGTTACAAAAAAAATCCCTTTCTCTTCACTCCTTCATTTGACCTACATACTTTCAGCCTAGCTCTAGTCCTGACAGGACAGGACACAACATGCCTGACAAACAGTGAGTGAGAATAGACCTGGAGCAGCAAAGAGAGAGGGAGAGAGAGAACCACTATAACACTATCTGCTGTTGTTACATAACTGAACTACATATCCCAGAACTCATCTAGGCCTAAAGCACTATAGATGCGATCAGATCGAGTTTATATAAGGGTTTTACACATGCCCAGTTAAAACTGATAGAGTTTGATAAGTAACTTTTTCACCTGGGCACTCGGGCGATGTTCTGCCTGGCACAAAGCCCACACACTTCATTAGATCACCCTGTCATGTGTTCACACTCCGCCCCCGTTTGACATTCTCATTCAGAGAAATCACAGCTCCTACATAGAGAGAATTCCACTCCAGCACCAGCAGCAAAGCAGATCACTGGCTTTTCTCCACTGAGTGAACCAAAGAAATGTGTAAAAAACATTCTCTTTTCTTCTTCATGTTCTGTGGGTCAGTTTTTAAATGGATGCCCCCCCCCCCCAATTTTTAGCCAATCACAAACACTGTCTTTCAACATTATTGTTCTTTCCATTAACATTTCCTCCATACTCTATAAAAAATACCAGCATGTACTGTAGTGAGTGTGGATTTTAATCAGCACTGGCCAAATTATGGTAATAATAGTCTTTTTGTTTTTGTGTAACTATGAGACCATACTGCAACTTGACTAAATCCCAACTAACTAACTGTCTAAACCAGGGGTGGGCAAATCCGGTCCTGGAGGGCCAGTGACCTGCCGGGTTTTTGTTTTCACCTCTTAGTTACCTGTTGATTTTCACCTTGCAAACAGGTGTGCATGCTCTTCAGCCAATCACAGATTGTATTTAGTTAGCTGACAAGAAAAACAGCAGGACCATGGCCCTCCAGGACCGGATTTGCCCACCCCTGGTCTAAACGAACTATTACTGATGTGTGAGAGAACCGTGACAGACTCAGAGTTCATTTACTGCAGTGGTTTCGTGCCGCTGAGGAGACCATCTGGTGTGAGAGCAGACAGAGGAATTTGACCCCCACCAAACCAAAGCATTGTTAACAATGAATTACCTCTGCCGGTGGAGACAATGAGACACAAGACCAGTTGCCAGTAAAGTCTGTCTTTGTTTTTTATTGGACTGAAATGACAAGGAAACTTTAAAAAAAGCATAAAAATAACTTCTATCTGTGATTCAGACAAAGAGAAGAGGAGTTGTGGTCACATTGTCGTGACATGGCCGCCAGCCTAAAGCGTCGTAACCGTAACAGCAACACAACCCACAGCCGTTGTGTGATGGGAACCAGAGGCTGAGCCGGAGAACTGCGACAGAGCCGTGACTTTCACACGGGGCCTCGCTGGTCCAGGTCCGACGTTTCACACACTCGTACATTTTACACAGAAACATCATGGAGCCTCACACATTCTCTCCAAAAAGATATAAGAAAATGAAAGTGAAGCAAACCTAACCCAAATAAAAACCTACTGTAAGTTATTCATGAGTTTAAAACAAACTCAGATCCTCTTGGACCAAATAGCACCATATTGATTGTTTATCTCAGTCATTAACATATTTACGAAAAAAAAACTGACCAAACAGAAAGATATGATTCCTACAAAGAATTTACAGGCACTTCCTGAGGCCCAGAGAATGTTCTGGAAGACCTCTAAACAGGAGAAGACTGAAGCTATACTCTCTTGGCCAGACTGACAAATACTTTACTGACACTGGAAATCATAGGCAGGTAATGAATGGGATTTGCATCCATGACGTAGTAAAATAGATCTATATGACTTTAAGATACAAAGACACTGCATCATGAAATGACATCAAACAGTGAAGAAACCATTGGCGTATTCTTAGTGATTAGAACATTTTAAATGCATCAGAGTGTACAAATGTCTGTCAAAATCAAATTTACAAAAGACTTCTGACAACACCGGTGAGACTTAAAGACTGATCCTACACAGCACACAATACATACGAGTAAATGAGACTATAAGAGCTATCCTCCATCCTCTAATAGGAAACACACACACACACACGCGCGCGTGCTGCTACAGACGACATGGCCTTGTAAAGCCGTCTGTTACCAGCCCTGACTGCTACACCAGCCCTGCACTTCTGTCAGATATCAGACAGAGAGAGGAGAGGATGGTGCTGACCGAACATTTCTCTAGTATGATCCAACGCTGAACGTCGCACGTGTTGGTGACGACGTAATATAGTGTGTTAATTATTGTACATGTTGGTGATGATATATCGTGTGTTGATTATTGTACATGTTGGTGATGATATATCATGTGTTGATTATTGTCCATGTCGGTGATGATATATCGTGTGTTGATTATTGTAAATGTCGGTGATGATGTAATATTGTGTTGATC
>NC_044506.1:977500-980000 GCF_902362185.1 Chanos chanos | reverse complement strand
GCATCTTTATTAGATACAGCATTACCATCAAAATGCACTGCATCTTTATTACATATAGCATTACCATCAAAATGCACTGCATCTTTATTACATATAGCATTACCATCAAAATGCACTGCATCTTTATTACATATAGCATTACCATCAAAATGCACTGCATCTTTATTACATATAGCATTACCATCAAAATGCACTGCATCTTTATTACATATAGCATTACCATCAAAATGCACTGCGTCTTTATTACATATAGCATTACCATCAAAATGCACTGCATCTTTATTACATATAGCATTACCATCAAAATGCACTGCATCTTTATTACATATAGCATTACCATCAAAATGCACTGCATCTTTATTAGATACAGCATTACCATCAAAATGCACTGCATCTTTAATAGATATATTTTCAGCAGAAAGAAAAAAAAATGCCCCAAAAATCGTAACACTGAATCTCAATACTTACAGAATCACAATACTTGACAAAATCGCAATACATATCGAATCGGCGACCAAATATCGATGCAATATTGACTCGGGAGGTCACGGCCGATTCCCAACCTTACCCGCAACTCTCTGTCTCTGTCTCTGTCTCTCTCATTCTTTCTGAGTAAAAGCAACCCTAACCCAGTAGAAGCTGACTTGAGCAAACAGAGACCAGTCTGATGGTCAGAGTTTGGAGGTTAGAGGTTAATGAAGCAGTCAAGCAGAAACTGAGTGAGTGAGTGCCACCTGATGAATACAACATTTCTCTCTTTAATGGCAATTTACCTTTTAAAGATCATATACAGAAGCTTGTAAAGAGAAGTTAGTAAAAAAGAAAAAAAATTGAAAATAGAAACCCAAACAGGATTCCTGTTTTAGAAATATTTTTTTGTCTTTCTGTCTGTCTTTTTGCCTGTCTGTCTCTCCAAGTTTAAATACAGTAATAATTTATGCAGGCATCTCCTGCATCCTCTTTAAAACTGTTATATTCTGTTTTCCATGAGTCCAATTCAGATTTTAATCCCCGTCACTGTAATAGGGGACAAATAATCTACAATACCCTCCCAACCTGTTAGGTCAAAGAAATGCACAATGCCAGGGAATGATTGACTCAATCCCAACCAGAGTCTAAACTTTTGTATTCACAGAAAAGCATAAAACTAGAATTAAACAACACTTGAGCAGTAAAAGTATAAGAGATGGAGGCAGAGACGAAATCTGGCATAAACATCTTGTGTCAGTATCTGGGAGCCCCTTTTGGATTTTGGAACAGGTACAGAGAAACCACCGGCCTCAGGCCAGCTTGGTCAGCAGACCCTCTAATCCAGGTTTCTAAAAAGAGTCTGGTATGCATTTTATCGCCATAAAAGAATTCACCTTGATTTATTCCCTTGGCCGACAACACACGATCAACACACAACTCTCCCAAAACGTGCAACATATAAAACACCATCACACACTTAGCATATACCATACACAACTAACACACGCTAAGCAGCCAAAACACACAACACACATTATAAACAGCTAAAACACACAACGCACATTATAAACACACAACTAACACACACTTAACAGCCAAAACACACCACACACATTATAAACAAACAACTAACTGCCAAATCACACAACTAACACACGCTTAACAGCCTCCATCAAACATATACCTGTTTCATTTCCTTAGACGTCAGACAGAGATGCAGCAGTAATAACACACCAAACCATTCAGTGCTTAAACACAAAGAGCCCAAAGCCAGGCTCTGTTTATCAGACAGATTATTTTTTTTTGGGGGGGGGGGGGGTGACAGTTTGTCAAAGAGGGACAGTTTAGAAAGTTCCTTCTGTGATAACTGTTTTGTCAGACAGGTCTGTGATAATTGTTTTGTCAGACATGTCTGTGATAACTGTTTTGTCAGACAGGTCTGTGATAATTGTTTTGTCAGACAGGTCTGTGATAATTGTTTTGTCAGACAGGTCTGTGATAACTGTTTTGTCAGACAGGTCTGTGATAACTGTTTTGTCAGACAGGTCTGTGTTAACTGTTTTGTCAGACAGGTCTGTGATAATTGTTTTGTCAGACATGTCTGTGATAATTGTTTTGTCAGACAGGTCTGTGATAACTGTTTTGTCAGACAGGTCTGTGATAATTGTTTTGTCAGACATGTCTGTGATAATTGTTTTGTCAGACAGGTCTGTGATAATTGTTTTGTCAGACAGGTCTGTGATAACTGTTTTGTCAGACAGGTCTGTGATAATTGTTTTGTCAGACATGTCTGTGATAACTGTTTTGTCAGACAGGTCTGTGTTAACTGTTTTGTCAGACAGGTCTGTGATAATTGTTTTGTCAGACAGGTCTGTGATAATTGTTTTGTCAGACAGGTCTGTGATAACTGTTTTGTCAGACAGGTCTGTGATAATTGTTTTGTCAGGCACATCTGTGATAACTAACCCTAACCCCTTGACCTGAGAGGTGAGACAATTTTGTCAAAGACGTTCACACGCCTTTGTGTATG
>NC_044506.1:965000-975000 GCF_902362185.1 Chanos chanos | reverse complement strand
TATATTCGTGAAATGGAGAGATTTCTCTTACTGGTATTTCAGACAGAATATTACCCATTATCTCTCACAGGTCACACACAACCTGGATAAGTATATGTGTATAAGTATGTGTGTGTGTGTGTGTATGTTCTCTATACACAGTGAATGCAGTGTTCCTCTGTGTGAGACATTTTGGACAGGCACTTACATGTCCGGCCCATACGGGTGACGGCTGGACCCTCTCCGTCGGCATAAACAGCGGTCACACTGACCCTGTACTCGGTGTCAGACAGTAACGGCTGCAGGAGGACGCTGTTCTGTCCGGCCGGCACTGTCGCCTGAGACACACAGCCCATGCACACACAGTCACGTCTCATTCAAATAACCAGCAAAACATGACAAATAAAAGAAAAGATGACATGAAAAAAATGAAAATGAAAAATTTTCAGTCTTTGCAGTGGCGTGTATTAAGCAACCAGATGAAGTGAGTGACATTTCCTAACGTCGAAAAGGAGGCGAAAAAAGTGTATGGCAAACATTGGCTAGAGTTCACGTCAAAACACTGGATAAAGCAAAATCACTGGATCACAGAGATGACACAGCGATGACACAGTGATGACACGGAGATGACACAGAGATGACACAGCAATGACACAGAGATGACACAGAGATGACACAGTGATGACATGGAGATGACACAGAGATGACACAGAGATGACACAGAGATGACACAGTGATGACATGGAGATGACACAGAGATGACACAGTGATGACACAGCAATGACACAGAGATGACACAGAGATGACACAGTGATGACACAGCGATGACATAGAGATGACACAGCGATGACACAGCAATGACACGGAGATGACACAGCGATGACACAGTGATGACATGGAGATGACACAGAGATGACACAGAGATGACACAGCGATGACACAGAGATGACACAGCAATGACACGGAGATGACACGGAGATGACACAGCAATGACACGGAGATGACACAGCGATGACACAGCGATGACACGGAGATGACAAGGAGATGACACAGTGATGACACAGCGATGACACGGAGATGACAAGGAGATGACACAGCGATGACACAGAGATGACACAGCGATGACACAGAGATGACACAGCAATGACACGGAGATGACACAGAGATGACACAGCAATGACACGGAGATGACACAGAGATGACACAGCAATGACACGGAGATGACACAGCGATGACACAGCGATGACACGGAGATGACACGGCGATGAACTGAATCAAATCCAGTGGTCAGTGAGTGTACAGAAGAATGCACTGCAGTACTTTACTGTGCTGTTTACTCGATTCAAAAGGACATGATGGGCGGGGACTCATGCACTGACCTCTGACCTGTTCACACAGCAGTGGACTAACAACGCAACACTAACACCAAACACCTCTAAGTATAGTCCAGTAAACAGGAATGTTCACATTTTACAGCACTGTGAAAGACCACAATCAAAACATTTAGAGAGAAATAAAAAACACACTGAGGTGTTGAGCTGTCCTTGGTTTTAAGCTGCTGATCGTTTGTTTGTTTAACAGAACAGAGAAAGAAATGGTCTGTGCAATATTTCAGAGGCCATCATCTAAACCTGGACCAATCAGCTCTGAGTCTAAACCTGCACTGATCAGCTGTGAGTTTACATCTAGACCAATCAGCTGTGAGTCTTAACCTGGACCAATCAACTGTGAGTCTAAACCTGGACCAATCAGCTGTGAGTCTAAACCTACACCGATCAGCTGTGAGTCTTAACCTGGACCAATCAGCTCTGAGTCTGTGAGAGACTGTGTGTGTCTGTGAGTCTGTGAGAGACAGTGTGTCTGTGAGTCTGTGAGAGACAGTGTGTGTCTGTGAGTCTGTGAGAGACAGTGTGTGTCTGTGAGTCTGTAAGAGACTGTGTGTGTCTGTGAGTCTGTGAGAGACTGTGTGTGTCTGTGAGTCTGTAAGAGACTGTGTGTGTCTGTGTGTCTGTGAGAGACTGTGTGTCTGTGAGAGACAGTGTGTGTCTGTGAGTCTGTGAGAGACAGTGTGTGTCTGTGAGTCTGTGAGAGACTGTGTGTCTGTGAGTCTGTAAGAGACTGTGTGTGTCTGTGAGTCTGTGAGAGACAGTGTGTGTCTGTGAGTCTGTGAGAGACTTTGTGTGTCTGTGAGTCTGTGAGAGACAGTGTGTGTCTGTGAGTCTGTGAGAGACTGTGTCTGTGAGTTGTGAGAGACAGTGTGTGTCTGTGAGTCTGTGAGAGACTGTGTGTCTGTGAGTCTGTAAGAGACTGTGTGTGTCTGTGAGTCTGTGAGAGATCGTGTGTGTCTGTGAGTCTGTGAGAGACAGTGTGTGTCTGTGAGTCTGTGAGAGACTGTGTGAGTCTGTGAGAGACAGTGTGTGTCTGTGAGTCTGTGAGAGACTGTGTGTCTGTAAGTCTGTGAGAGACTGTGTGTGTCTGTGAGTTGTGAGAGACTATGTGTGTCTGTGAGTCTGTGAGAGACAGTGTGTGTCTGTGAGTTGTGAGAGACTATGTGTGTCTGTGAGTCTGTGAGAGACAGTGTGTGTCTGTGAGTCTGTGAGAGACTGTGTGTCTGTGAGTCTGTAAGAGACTGTGTGTGTCTGTGAGTCTGTGAGAGACAGTGTGTGTCTGTGAGTCTGTGAGTCTGTGAGAGACAGTGTGTGTCTGTGAGTCTGTGAGAGACTGTGTGTCTGTGAGTCGTGAGAGACAGTGTGTGTCTGTGAGTCTGTGAGAGACTGTGTGTCTGTGAGACTGTAAGAGACTCACACTTGTCTCACACTTGTTTCTGCTCTCACAAACAAACATCATATTCAGCACTCGTTCAGCACTCTTAACTGACCAGAGAACACAACACAACACTAATGTATACATCACACATCCACAACACTAACACAACACTAACACAACACTAATTTATACATCACACATCCACAACACTAACACAACACTAACACAACACTAATTTATACATCACACATCCACAACACTAACACAACACTAACACAACACTAACACAACACTTATGTATAGACTAACATATACACAACACACACACGACACTAAGGAGTATACAAAGCCAACATATACACAAAAATAATAATGTAGGCCATACACAATACTAACAAGAGTGAAAAACAATGTTTTTGGCATGGTTAGAATAACTTATTTCCGGAGAGAAAGAGAGAGAGAGAGAGAGCGAGAGAGAGAGGATGTGTCATAAATAAATGTTTGGAATTCTCTGCTTGTGTTTTAACGGTAGAACATTCTGGAATGACAGTGTTGTGCTGGGCAGTCTCGCCCCCCTGTGTCCCTCATAGGCAACCGCACTGATCCATTTCAAACCAACACGCAACTCCCCCACTTCAAAACAGCTCCTCAACCTCAAAACAGCTCCTCAACCTCAAAACAGCTCCTCAACCTCAAAACAGCTCCTCAAAACAGCAGCACGTTTCAAAATCCAACTGCAGAAGCTGAGCTGAGATTTCACAGTGTGTGTGTGCTCTTCATAGCGTATTTAAAACTTCATGAGGGAGGCAAACCGACCACTTAACCCACTGCAGTTAAAAATGATACAGCACCGCATTAAACCCTTTCTGGTCAGAGGGTTTATTTCTGTGGAAAGGCCTTCCGGCCCTTCCCGCCTCCCTGTCCTCCTGTAACCTCCAGATCCACTCACTTTTCACTCCTCTACTGCAGAACACGAGTCTAAGCATCTGAAACGGGCTTTAGGTTTCAGACGCAGTTTATAACAGGCAGTGTGACCACAAATGAAATGTATTTTGGGTTCACTGCCTGCAACAACATACATGACTATAATTTGGCTTTATTTAAACCCCTCAAAATCGCCATTAGAGCTGCCTTCAAACAAAAGCCATAAACAAAACCCACTCTAACATATTGAACAGGCAGGACTGTAACAGGGTTTGAACATTTGGAGAGTGGACGGGAGAGTGAATGAAGCAGGTGAGTGGGAGGAAAGATGGAGAGATGAGCTGAAGGAGTGAAGATGGGCGTATAGGGGGAAAGGAGGTGTGTGAGGAGTGGGCCAACTCACCACCTGCTGGGCTCGGTCTCCTCGTGTAGACACGTAGGTGACGCGGTACTCACGCACGCCAGCACCCAGCAGCTCCCACGACACACGCATGCTGAAGGTCGTCTGATCACTGATCTCCACGTTCCTGACAGCCAGACGCACCACTCAACACACACACGCGCACACACACACACACACACACACACACACACACACACACACACACACACACACACACACACACACACAATTAGTATTACAGATTATCACACACACACGCACACATACAGAATATACATCAGTATTACAGATTATCTCACACACACACACACACACACACACACAATATACATCAGTATTACAGATTATCACACACACACACACACACACACAATATACATCAGTATTACAGATTATCACACACACACACACAAACAAAATACACATTAGAATTACAGATTATCACAAACACACACACAAATGTACACAAAATATAACAGTCTTACAGCGTTACAGTAAATAGACAAGTGTGAAACATTTACCAGCAGTACTGGTAGTGGTGGTTGTGGTGACAACTGGTGGAACTGTCATTCTGGCAGCTTTCAGAAAAACAAACAAACAAACATTTTTGAACTGGGCATGGCAGGAGCTTGTCAGTCATCAGACAACGGTGTGCTCTGCCTAAAATGTGGTTTCTATGGTTACCCTGCTATCAGTCAGACTGTGGGTGTTGAGTGTTGCTAGGTTACCTGTAGTTTCAGTGATCTCTACAGTGTCGCTCTCAGATTCGTCTGCGTAGACAGCAGAGACTATGACCTCATACTCTGTCAGAGGCTGCAGTCCTGTGATCATGTATGTGTTCTCTTTCACCAGAGCCTGGGAGAGAAAGACAGACAGACAGACAGACAGACAGAGACAAAGAAAGAGAAAAAGAAACAGACAGATAAAAACGAATCAGGTTGTTATGCTGGCTTTTTACAGCCAAGCAGAGAGAGAAAATTCTTGCGACACTAATTATTGCACTGAGTCCAAAGAGAGAGAGGGTGGCGAGAGAGAGAGGGTGGAGAGAGAGAGAGGGTGGAGAGAGAGAGGGTGGAGAGAGAGAGAGGGTGGAGAGAGAGAGAGGGTGGCGAGAAAGAGAGGGTGGAGAGAGAGAGAGAGGGTGGAGACAGAGAGAGGGTGGAGAGAGAGAGAGGGTGGAGAGAGAGAGGGTGGAGAGAGAGAGAGGGTGGAGAGAGAGAGAGAGGGTGGAGAGAGAGAGAGGGTGGAGAGAGAGAGAGGGTGGAGAGAGAGAGGGACAGAGAGACAGAGAGAGGGTCGAGTGAGGGAGGGTGGAGACAGAGAGGGTGGAGAGAGAGAGAGGGTGGAGAAAGAGAGAGGGTGGAGAGAGAGGGTGGAGAGAGAGAGGGTGGAGAGAGATAGCAGGTTGAGAGAGAGGGTGGAATAGAGAGAGAGGGTGGAGAGAGAGAGAGACAGAGAGACAGAGAGAGGGTCGAGTGAGGGAGGGTGGAGAGAGGGAGAGCAGGTGGAGAGAGGGAGGGGGGAGGGATTTCCCAACCTCTTTGGCCTCTCCTCCGCGGGTGGATGTCCAGGTGAGTCGGTAATGGACCACGTCAGAGGCAGCGTGTTGCCATGTCACCCTGAAGCGATCAAAGGACACCTCACTGCTCCTAAGATTCAACGGAGCAGGAACGTCCTCTGCAAGAATACACACACACACACACACACACACACCATAGACACACACACACACACACACACACACAGACACACACACACACACACACACACACACACACACCATAGACACACACACACACACACACACACACACACACACCATAGACACACACACACACACACACACACACACACACACACACACACACACACCATAGACACACACACACACACACACACACACCATAGACACACACCATAGACACACACACACACACACACACCATAGACACACACACACACACACACACACCATAGACACACACACACACACACACACACACACCATAGACACACACACACACACACACACACCATAGACACACACACACACACACACACACACACACACACACACACACCATAGACACACACACACACACAATGTGCGACCTGTGAGGAGCTACACTAAGACCACGCAGACACCTCCAGTAAGGTGATGGTAAGTGATAATAATGGTGATGCGTTAGTGAGAGGGTTTCACTGATCTTACTGGTGGTGAAGGTGTCTGTGAGAGGCTCAGCCTGGCCCTCCTTATAGATGGCAAAGATGGCGACAGTGTACTCCGTCAGAGAACTCAGGCTTCTTAGCAACGTTGTGGTGACACGATCCACCTCCACCTGAGGTCAGAGGTCAGAGCAGGGACAAATGTCATTAATCAAACGTTTCTGGAGAGTCGTCTTTCCTGTGCCTTGGCAGGATCTGTGCACAGAACAGTGTGTTAACCCAAAACACATTTAATTCTAACACAACACATTAACCAATGTTAACTCAACAGAGTGACGGAGCATGAACCTCCGTCTCTCAGACGACACTCATCAACAAGCAGAGACAACAGCGAGTCTTTACCTCGTTGGTTTTCACGCCATCTGTCTCCACGTACATAATCCGATAGCCGGTGACTTTACGGGACGCGGCATCCCAGGTGAGCCGAGCTGAACTGTGGTCCACGTCAGATATCCGCAGATTTCGGGCGGGGGTGAGGGGGACTGGGAGGGAGTCAGAAACGGATAAATACAAAATGACGACAGAGAAAAGAATTAAAGAGATGTAGGGCTTTATCTGAACAACTGCGTTTAAACACATCTTGACTGGACGCTTCAAAGCACTGGGAGAGGGCAGATACAGGTAGAGGCACGATGAGGTCCTCACAGAAACTGCCAAATGGACCTGCACACACGCACACACACACATTCGCACACACATACGCACACACAAACACACATGCACACGCACACGCACACACGCACACACACACACAGACCTGCAGAGGGTCAAAGCCAACAAACATTCGGCACCACCTCCTGAAGGTGTCACTTTCCAAAGGGAAGGAGATAAGGCTCCTCAGACACCCTCCATTTTGCATCGAGCTTCTGACTGGGAGATCCAAGTGGACCTGAGGAAGAGACTTGTCTTTCCGGAAGAGGCGGCAGTAACCTCACTCTAACCGGACGTGGTTCTTTTATTTTGGAGCACAAAAACCATCTTAGTAGCTGAACTCATGGGGCCCTGGGAGGACAGGCTAGCCATCTCTCACCAACAGAAGAAAACCAAGTCCCAGGATTTGATCGATAAGGCTCTAATCAAAGGATGGCACGCGACCCTGTTTCCCATCGAGGTCGGCTGCCATGGTTTACCAGCAACCTCAGTGCACTGTTTCTTATAGCAGATGGGCTTGGAACCTAAACAACTGAGGAAAGCCACTGGGGAGATAGCCATGGCCGCTGAGACCAGCTCAAGATGGTTGTGGCTGATGAAAGCCCGTAGTCGGAAACCTTCTGCAGGTGAAGGCTAAATCGGCTTTCGCCGCCCCACTCTGGCGAGGTGTACAGGCTAAGGGGTAAAACGCTTGCAGGCCTGAGATACCTGCTGAAGATGCAGAAGGGTTCCCAGCAATGCGAACGCTCTGACTACCTGCCACCAAGGAATACCATCGAGAGGAATAACCTGCAACTCCATATCTTAAGTAGCTCCAGCAGTTTCTGCTTGCAGCAAAGCATCTCCGATTTTTATCTCACTTGTTCAACTTCAGTTCATCATGATTAGAGTTGAACAGTGTTTGCAATATATGTGTGTCATTCAGTTGAGTGGTTGGGCGTGTACAGTTGAGTGGTTGGGCATGTATAGTTGAGTGGTTGGGCGTGTACAGTTGAGTGGTTGGGCATGTACAGTTGAGTGGTGGGGCGTGTATAGTTGAGTGGTTGGGCGTGGTTGGACGTGTATAGTTGAGTGGTTGGGCGTGTATAGTTGAGTGGTTGGGCGTGTACAGTTGAGTGGTTGGGCGTGTACAGTTGAGTGGTGGGGCGTGTATAGGTGAGTGGTTGGGCGTGGTTGGGCGTGTATAGTTGAGTGGTTGGGCGTGTATAGTTGAGTGGTTGGGCGTGTACAGTTGAGTGGTTGGGCGTGTACAGTTGAGTGGTGGGGCGTGTATAGTTGAGTGGTTGGGCGTGGTTGGGCGTGTACAGTTGAGTGGTTGGGCGTGTATAGTTGAGTGGTTGGGCGTGTACAGTTGAGTGGTTGGGCGTGTACAGTTGAGTGGTTGGGCGTGTATAGTTGAGTGGTTGGGCGTGGTTGGGCGTGTACAGTTGAGTGGTTGGGCGTGTACAGTTGAGTGGTTGGGCGTGTACAGTTGAGTGGTGGGGCGTGTATAGTTGAGTGGTTGGGCGTGGTTGGGCGTGTATAGTTGAGTGGTTGGGCGTGTACAGTTGAGTGGTTGGGCGTGTACAGTTGAGTGGTTGGGCGTGTATAGTTGAGAGGTGGGGCGTGTACAGTTGAGTGGTTGGGCGTGGTTGGGCGTGTACAGTTGAGTGGTGGGGCGTGTATAGTTGAGTGGTTGGGCATGGTTGGGCGTGTATAGTTGAGTGGTTGGGCGTGTACAGTTGAGTGGTTGGGCGTGTATAGTTGAGTGGTTGGGCGTGTACAGTTGAGTGGTTGGGCGTGTATAGTTGAGTGGTTGGGCGTGTACAGTTGAGTGGTTGGGCGTGTACAGTTGAGTGGTTGGGCGTGTATAGTTGAGTGGTTGGGCGTGTATAGTTGAGAGGTGGGGCGTGTACAGTTGAGTGGTTGGGCGTGGTTGGGCGTGTACAGTTGAGTGGTTGGGCGTGTATAGTTGAGTGGTTGGGCGTGTACAATTGAGAGATGGGGCGTGGTTGGGCGTGTACAGTTGAGTGGTTGGGCGGAGAGCAGAACTGAGGTTCAGTGGTAGAGGATGGGCAGTGGTAGTGGATGGGCAGTGGGCAGTGGGAAGTGGTAGTGGATGGGCAGTGGTAGAGGATGGGCAGTGGTAGAGGATGGGCAGCGGTAGAGGATGGGCAGTGGTAGTGGATGGGCAGTGGGCAGTGGGAAGTGGTAGTGGATGGGCAGTGGTAGAGGATGGGCAGTGGTAGAGGATGGGCAGTGGTAGAGGATGGGCAGTGGGCAGTGGTAGAGGATGGGCAGTGGTAGTGGATGGGCAGTGGGCAGTGGTAGTGGATGGGCAGTGGTAGTGGATGGGCAGTGGTAGAGGATGGGCAGTGGGCAGTGGTAGTGGATGGGCAGTGGGCAGTGGTGGTGGATGGGCAGTGGTAGTGGATGGGCAGTGGTAGAGGATGGGCAGTGGGCAGTGGCAGTGGATGGGCAGTGGGCACTGGTAGAGGATGGGCAGTGGTAGTGGATGGGCAGTGGTAGTGGATGGGCAGTGGGCAGTGGTAGTGGATGGGCAGTGGTAGTGGATGGGCAGTGGTAGAGGATGGGCAGTGGGCAGTGGTAGTGGATGGGCAGTGGTAGTGGATGGGCAGTGGGCAGTGGTAGAGGATGGGCAGTGGTAGTGGATGGGCAGTGGTAGAGGATGGGCAGTGGTAGAGGATGGGCAGTGGATGGGCAGTGGTAGAGGATGGGCAGTGGTAGAGGATGGGCAGTGGGCAGTGGTAGTGGATGGGCAGTGGGCAGTGGTAGTGGATGGGCAGTGGTAGTGGATGGGCAGTGGGCAGTGGTAGAGGATGGGCAGTGGGCAGTGGTAGTGGATGGGCAGTGGTAGTGGATGGGCAGTGGTAGAGGATGGGCAGTGGATGGGCAGTGGTAGAGGATGGGCAGTGGATGGGCAGTGGTAGAGGATGGGCAGTGGTAGAGGATGGGCAGTGGTAGAGGATGGGCAGTGGGCAGTGGTAGAGGATGGGCAGTGGTAGTGGATGGGCAGTGGGCAGTGGGCAGTGGTAGTGGATGGGCAGTGGG
>NC_044506.1:952500-957500 GCF_902362185.1 Chanos chanos | reverse complement strand
GTCAACACTGAAGCCACATGGTCAAAACTCTTCACACAGTCAGAGAAGTCTATATGGACCAAACTGTCAATCATTTTTCATTGCTTTCATACAAAATGCATTCAATGTCCACGTTTTCCAAAATCCATGAACTCTTTTCTCATTCATACTCCACCACCTGCAAGACACTATATTTACAGCACATTTTTCCACTGCTAACACACTGTTTTCAAAACTGTTAAAAACACATTCAAAACAGAATGATGGCAAATATCGTGCATTTCTGCAGTAACCACATTGAAACATATATAGAAAATCTTAGCAGAATATTTACAGTAAAATGAAATAATAATCACTCCAAACACAGCTGATTGCCGTTTCAGCGGAAGGCCTACCCATGTGATGTTGATGAGAACTTGTGGCCAAATACAGGAGAGAGGCAGAACTAGAACCCTGACAGTGCTGAACAGTCAGCGTCACTACACTACACATGTGGTTAATGTCATTTTTTTGTAATTATTATCGCAGCCCTGGAATTTCAGGAATTTGTTTTTTGTTTCAACTTTTCATTTTTCACAAGTAAATTACTATATACAAAAAATACAGAGAAAATAAAGAATTCTGAAGCAAAATGCTGCATTTCCGATTCGTACTTGTTACATATACTTTAGTACAATCAATTTAGTGTGAAAAGGTGTTAATCTTATTCTATACTTAAAAATCATTCAAACTTCAGAGATTAAAGTTCAAATGCTCCTTGTTGTGAGTGTTGTTTAGGTCAGTGTGTTATGAGTGAGAACTGTTGTGAGTGTTGTTTAGGTCAGTGTTCTTTCTGAGTGAGAACTGTTGTTAGTGTTGTTTAGGTCAGTGTGTTATGAGTGAGAACTGTTGTGAGTGTTGTTTAGGTCAGTGTGTTATGAGTGAGAACTGTTGTGAGTGTTGTTTAGGTCAGTGTGTTATGAGTGAGAACTGTTGTGAGTGTTGTTTAGGTCAGTGTGTTATGAGTGAGAACTGTTGTTAGTGTTGTTTAGGTCAGTGTGTTATGAGTGAGAACTGTTGTGAGTGTTGTTTAGGTCAGTGTGTTATGAGTGAGAACTGTTGTTAGTGTTGTTTAGGTCAGTGTGTTATGAGTGAGAACTGTTGTGAGTGTTGTTTAGGTCAGTGTGTTATGAGTGAGAACTGTTGTTAGTGTTGTTTAGGTCAGTGTGCTTTCTGAGTGAGAACTGTTGTGAGTGTTGTTTAGGTCAGTGCGTTATGAGTGAGAACTGTTGTTAGTGTTGTTTAGGTCAGTGTGCTTTCTGAGTGAGAACTGTTGTGAGTGTTGTTTAGGTCAGTGTGTTATGAGTGAGAACTGTTGTTAGTGTTGTTTAGGTCAGTGTGCTTTCTGAGTGAGAACTGTTGTTAGTGTTGTTTAGGTCAGTGTGTTATGAGTGAGAACTGTTGTTAGTGTTGTTTAGGTCAGTGTGTTATGAGTGAGAACTGTTATTAGTGTTGTTAGTGAGATAAACTGTTTGGCCCAGATGCATGTTGGTAATGCAGACTGTATGAAGAGTTTTGAAAAAGTGGCTTCAGTATTGACAGATACTTGGTTGCAACTTAAAAAAACCTGTAAATGCCTAACCCCAACCCTTGTGCTAACCCCGACCAAAATCTAACTCTAACCTGAACCCTAAAACAAAGTCTTAACCCTCAAACAGCCCTTTGAAGAAGTGAAGATCACCCAAAATGTCCCCACTCTCCCAAAACATCCTCACTCCTAAGGTCTAAAACTCAAACTGGTCCTCACAAGGATAGCTGTACAAATATACACACACACACACACACACATGCGCGCACGTGCACACACACACACACACGCGTGTGCACACGCGCACACACACACACACACACACACACACACACACACACACACACACACACACACACACACAGTTGAGAGACTGTGGTTAACAGAAGCCATCCTTCAGTCATGTGCTCAAAAGGTAAAAGGCAAAGGTGAAGGAGAGGGTAAAGGTCATTGTTATTGTACCAGTCAGTGAATCTGGAAGGTGTTTCTCTGGTTAAGCTATGACCCCTGAACCCAGCCAACAGGTACATGACATGACTAACCAGAGGTTACAGAGGTCAATGACAAGTGACAGTTCACTATCACATTCAAACAATACAGTCATTCTCACACACGCACACACACACACACACACTCACACACACACACACACACACACACACACACACACTAACACACACACACGCACACACACACACACACACACACACATACATGTTGCTGTGTGAACACAGTGGAATGGCCTATGGCATTCTGTCTCTGTTCCTGCATTGTATCTGTATGTGTATAAGTGTGTGTGTGTATGTGTGTGTGTGTGTCTGAGGGAGAGAGAGAGAGAGAGACAGACAGACAGACAGACAGACACACACACACACACACACACACACATACACACATTCGACACACACACACACACACACACACACAGGGACCTGTGCCACTGCATGTTTAAATATTTTTATTACAAATTTTCCATCAGAATGAGGGTGGTCCAAAAAACCACAGCAAACTAAACTCAGTCATTAATCTCAACATGAGCTCTGTCATGACTGTATCAACTCTCAGCTGGAATGACTGCATGTGGCTCTGCGTGTGTAGAGTACAGAGTGTGTATATATCTGAGTGTGTATATATGAGTGTGTATATATGAGTGTATATATCTGAGTGTATATATATCTGAGTGTGCATATATCTGAGTGTATATATCTGAGTGTGTATATGTGAGTGTATGTGGATCTGAGTGTATATATATGTGAATGTATATATATGAGTGTATATATGTGAGTGTGTATATATCTGAGTGTATATATATATGAGTGTATATATATCTGAGTGTGTATATATGTGAGTGTATATATATGCGAGTGTTTATATATCTGAGTGTATATATGTGAGTGTATATATATGAGTGTGTATATATGAGTGTACATATGTGAGTGTGTATATATCTGAGTGTGTATATATGTGAGTGTGTATATATCTGAGTGTGTATATATCTGAGTGTATATATATCTGAGTGTATATATGTGAGTGTGTATATATCTGAGTGTGTATATATCTGAGTGTATATACATCTGAGTGTGTATATATGTGAGTGTATATATATAGGCGCTTTCGCACCGAACAGTTCTAGGGTCTAATTCGATAGGAACTACCCCCTGTGGAGCTTCCCCTAGAACTACATTCGTTCTAGGGCCTTTTTTCTGTTTGCTTTCGCACCGCCAGTAGGAACGCTGAAATGACGTAAGCCGACCGACGGTATAGCAGCTAAGAGCTGTTGTTTACGACTAACCAGGATAGCTGCACATTTTGAAGTACAAATGTAATGACTTTTAAGACCTTTTAAATACCTCCAAAAGGAAAAAAAAGAACCATTACTGCGGCAAAGGAAATCGACAAACTAGACTACAGTATACGCAATGAGTTTTATTGAATTTGAATGACAGAAATATTGATTGCACATTAGATAACCTATAACTGCCTTCTCATTAACGAAAATAAAACTGTATGGCGATAGACCCAGTCCAATGGAGAAAATAATTTCCCAATGCATTTATGCATTTACCACCGCAGTAGCAGTGAATGACTTAATGGGCATAGTACTTTTCGGGTGCTAGCATAGCGCTTGTGCCTGACCCTTGCTCGCGGCATCGTGTTTTTTTTTTTTTTTCCCTTTTCCCCGCCGCAGCCCTAAAATCGTAAGCTGGATAAACACATTCTTATTTTAGGTTAAAATGCGGATCACAGCCACACAAGCGGACACACAAGCACCTACCGAAGCGGAGTGTACGCTACCTCTTCAATGTACAAATATACATTGGACGTTGCAAAATGGTCATTGTTGGGGGATATAAAATACCGGTAAAATAAAACATAAAAACTATGTGCCCCCTCCTACAATTCCAGACATTTTGAGACATGAATATCAAAAGCTAAATGAAATACGTTCTAAGACTTTATATTTTGCACGGATCTTTAAAAATGGTGGTTGCAATCACCGTATACCTGCGTCTGGACCAATGGCTGTACACCTACGTCACAAGGTTCCTATTGTGCTGCAAAAGTACCTACCCTGGAGTAGGGGCTAAAAAAGCCCCTCAAAACGGCGTTCTTAGAACTAAAATCGTTCTAAGTTCCTGCGGTGCGAACACGCCAAAAAGGGGGTACTTTCTCCAACAGTTCTAAGAACTATGAAAAGTACCTCCGGTGCGAAAGCGCCTTATCTGGGTGTGTATATATTTGAGTGTGTATATATGTGAGTGTATATATATCTGAGTGTATATATATCTGAGTGTGTATATATCTGAGTGTGTATATATGTGAGTGTGTATATATGTGAGTGTGTATATATCTGAGTGTATATGTATCTGAGTGTATATATGTGAGTGTGTATATATCTGAGTGTGTATATATCTGAGTGTATATACATCTGAGTGTGTATATATGTGAGTGTATATATATCTGGGTGTGTATATATTTGAGTGTGTATATATGTGAGTGTATATATATCTGAGTGTATATATATCTGAGTGTGTATATATCTGAGTGTGTATATATGTGAGTGTGTATATATGTGAGTGTATATATATGAGTGTGTATATATCCGAGTGTATATATGTGAGTATGTATATATCTGAGTGTGTATATATGTTAGTGTATATATATCCGAGTGTATATATATCTGAGTGTGTATATATGTGAGTGTGTATATATCTGAGTGTATATATGTGAGTGTGTATATATCTGAGTGTATATATGTGAGTGTGTATATATGTGAGTGTGTATATATCTGAGTGTATATATGTGATTGTGTATATATCTGAGTGTGTATATATGTGAGTGTGTATATATGTAAGTGTATATATATTTGAGTGTGTATATATCTCAGTGTATGTGGCGCTGAGTAAATAATAATGAGCAGCTTTGGGTAGAAGAAACATCTGTTTCCATCGCA
>NC_044506.1:935000-945000 GCF_902362185.1 Chanos chanos | reverse complement strand
AGTCACATCACTCACATTAACACACTCACATCACCTCTCATTAACACAGTCACATCACCTCTCATTAACACAGTCACATCATTTACATTAACACAACCTGGCCTGCACAGAAGTCTGCACAGAAAAAGAGCCAATAATGCATTTCAGGGACTAAAACAATAGACCATCAAGGATGCTTAACAACGGCACTGATCCACCAAGTACACAGGAGTAAAAGTCCAGGCCTTGCATGATCCAAAGATATGACTTTTATAACATCATAACATTTATAACATAGGGATAAGGGGGCAGATCCCAAATCCAGTCTGATTTCACTGACCACTGAGGTCCATTCAGTGATGGCTTGGCACCCAGACACTGATGTAAGTGGACTCTGATGCTGGAGTCTGTGACACTAGAATGTTCTGAACGAGATAAAAGACCCCACAGCTGTAGCGGCGTTAATGCTTATTCCAACCCTGAGGCAGACATGGGACCTCAGTACAGAAACTCAGGATCTTACCTTTGAACGCTCCCTGGAGTGGTCTGCTCTGCTGCTTTCCATTAATGGCAAAAACCTTAAAGGTGTATTCTTTACTGGGGTCAAAGGTTTCAATGACCGCCTTCCCCTCATCTTTAGACAACTGCATCTCATTCTCTGTGCCACCTATAAATATGAAACACACACAACATGTGATTTTAGTATGGCTCAGACCATCACAGTGAAACAGTCCTAGTGACCAGCACTGTCGGCCCAGTTTGCCCAGTTTGTTGACAATGTTCCCTATCTGTGTCCGTCCAGCAGATCCCATGGAAAACTCCCTGCAGAAATGCACACTGTTTATCTCACACTCACACACACTCAGTTTACTGTATGTAGCCTGCGTAAAAACAAGAGGCAGACAGGTGTTTTCACACTGGGCAGGACATGTGAACCTACTAACATGTGGCAGTGTCTGTGGATCAGTCAGAGAGCCACCAGTCTGAGCAAGAACAGTTAACATTTCATCAGTGACACGTGGAGAGAGTTCAGGGGAGATGAGGTGGAGCCTCCACTTACACACACACACATATACACACACACACACACACACACACACACTCACATACACACACACACACAGACACACACACAGCCTTGGGACTTGGAGTATGACATTCTCCAGTAACTCCCCCTGAACTGCCTGCTTACCCACTCACCTGCCTCAGCTAGTCTCACTCACACACACACACACACACACACACACACATACATGGGGAGAGGGAGAGAGAGGAGGAGAAAGAAAGACTTTCTGAATGGAGTTGAACCTTTGACAGAGGTGTAAAACCTGCTTTGGAAGTACTACATAGCAGGTGTATCAGTGTTGAATTTCTCACTTCCTGTTGTGTGGTGCTGAGGTGGTGGTGTTCCCACTGCTCCCATAACTGATTTTACTCTGGACAGTGTGAATTGCAGGACATAGAGTTTACTCTGGGCAGTGTGATTTATATGATTCAGAGTTTACTCTGGGCAGTGTGAATTATATAACACAGTGTTTTCTCTGGGCAGTGTGACTTATATGAAACAGAGTTTACTCTGGGCAGTGTGAATGATATGAAACAGAGTTTACTCAGAGCAGTGTGAATTATACGACACAGAGACACTCTTTGGGTTTGTGTGTATTACCATGGTTGTGACCCTGGGTTAGATCCATAGCCTGTGTTTTATCTGTGCGTAATCCGCAGGTGACAGCATAATGGGGCAGATGACAGTGGTATATTTCTTGCCTCAGTATAAACTGTATGTTCTGCCTGCAGTCAGGAGATGGTATGGTGTGGTAATGGTATGAGATAGTGTATAGACATGTTTAAGAATGAGGAATTCAGACACACCCTCCCATACAGATTCACACACAGAAAAATCCATCAGGAAGTCCCCAGATATGACAGCACCCTAGAGTGTGTGTGTGTGTGTGTGTGTGTGTGTGAGCACCTGACAGGAATAGTCATCCTGGACATTCCAGTGTATGGTTTGTGTGTGTATGGCTTGTATGTGTAAAACTGAACACTTTTTCCTGACCCAAAACATGCAGGCTTAAAGCAAGTAGCACCGTACTCAAAATTCTCTGTCTTACCCAACAGTCTGCTCCTAGCTCAGAAGAACTCCATGGATGTCACATGTAGTGACTATCACCGTGATATCCTTGTCTTGACAAGCTAACACTAGCTTTCTCATCACAGGGAGACAATGGCAATATTTGGTTCACTGATGAACTCAGTGATGATGAATAAAAGAAAAATACAGTGAACTTTTCCTACACACTGTTGTACTAGTCAAGATGTAGCATTACATAAGACTGGTTCACCGCCAAGTTGGCCCCACCAACGTGCCCCATTCAGACTATGAGCTGTGCATGTTTAGGCAGGGTGCTTACACTCACTCACTGTGCCAGACAGTGTAACTCTGCTTCAGACAGACTGTGCTACACAGAGACATGGCTCTCCCTATTGGCTACACGCTGCTTTAGACAGACTGTGCTGTGGATGAAATGCATTTTGGGAGAGCAGCCGCTTTGACACAGGTTTAGAGGTTACAGACTGTGCTATCTTCAGTGTTGAACATGGTATAACTGCACTGTGCCTTAAATTTAGCCTTCTTTAATCAGAGCAGTTTTAGGTCAACTTTGTGAAAAGTATATAGTCTTACATGGCTAGTAGTCCATTTTATATATGCTGTACTTTAGGTAGACTGTATTGTTAGACTGCATTTTATAATTAGACTGTGTTTTAGACATACTGTGTTCTAATTAGATTATTTTAGACAGACTGTGTTATAATTAGACTGTTTTAGATAGTGTTGTAATTACTGCTTGCTTTAGGCAGACTGAGTATAAACTAGATTAATATCTAATATCAAGTGGTATTTCAGATTATTTAAATGGACTGTGTTACAGTTAGACTGTGTTTTAGATAGACTGTGTTATAATCAGACTGTGTTTTAAATAGACTGTGTTATAATCAGACTGTGTTTTAGATAGACTGTGTTATAATCAGACTGTGTTTTAGATAGACTGTGTTATAATCAGACTGTGTTTTAGACAGACTGTGTTATAATCAGACTGTGTTTTAAATAGACTGTGTTATAACCAGACTGTGTTTTACATAGACTGTGTTATAATCAGACTGTGTTTTAGATAGACTGTGTTATAATCAGACTGTGTTATAATCAGACTGTGTTTTAGACAGACTGTGTTATAATCAGACTGTGTTTTACATAGACTGTGTTATAATCAGACTGTGTTTTAGATAGACTGTTTTATAAGTAGGCTGTGCTGCTCAGCAGCTGTGCAGTTAAGCACACACACACACACACACGGATTTGTACTGTATCCAGATCAGACACACTCTGTGTGATCCACCCAAAGATGACCTCTCACTGCAGTTTTTTTCCATCCACACGCAGTCATGTTGTGCAGTCCTTTCTAAACGCAGACGCTGAGTGGTCTGGTCGTGAGTCCTGTCATCAGAGGTGAGCCTTACCTGCGTCTGTGGTGTACGTTAGTCGATAGCTCTCAAATTCTCCTTTTGGCTCCTTCCAGGAAACACTGAGTTTGCCGGAGTCCAACACTTTGAACCGCAGTCTTCTTGGAGATGAAACTAAACTCAAAAGATGGAAGAAGAAGACAGTCTATTATTTTTCCATTCATTTAAGCATTTTTTAAATTTCTTTAAAAAGTCATTTCCATGCGGCAAATGACAATTTCTGAGGGCTCAGTCTAATTTCAATGAATCGTCTGCAAACCAGACAGTTTACTGACGGAAAAGATGATTAACAGCAGCCATGGCTCTGTTTGTTTGATTGGCAGAGGACAGTTGATTAGACTGAATGTTGTCCTGAGTTTGACAGGAGAATAGACAATCCCCATCTGTGTTCATCTCAGCTAAATGAAGACAGGAACAGGAGGAAGGCCACAGATGTCACTAAAGTAAAGAAAAAATCACATTCTCTCTTTTCTGATGAAGTTAAAGCTGAAATAACTGATGGAATTTAAGTTCAAATAGTCGGTATGACTTCAAATCGAGTCAGCACTGAGCTCAAAGAGATGCCACTACCCAGCTGGAACAGTAGAGAGGAATGTGATTTTTTTAGATAAAGGAGTGAAACGGAGAGAGAGAGAGAGCAGGAAAGCACTGGAATAGTTTTTTGAATGTCTATTCCTGTCATTATGAGGATTATGGGAGAATGTGTGTCTACAGTTAACAAGCAGAAGCAATGAGAGCATTCCTGCATCCTCGCTCCATACGCTACGACCTGAACAGGCAAGGCCAGACCCAGCATAAACACATTCCCAATCAGCCAGGATCCAGTCAGACAGACCCTGCATCTCTGTCCTCATCAGCAAGCATTCTCTATAATCCCTCCACAGGAAAGTCTGTTCCCAGAGAGGGAGTCAGGGTCATGTTCCCCAGTGTAGACATGTAAAAGGTCACAGGTCAGATGACTACTCAGAGAAATGCATCAGAACAAGCAGTGGACCAACCTGATGGAGGCAGACTTTTCAGCAGGACTTGCTTTTCTGTGAGTGGAAGACGTCTTGCCTCTGCCCTGAGCTGTGTGCTCTCAGGCTGAGTTTATCCTGCACATCTGTTCACTACAGCTGTTCATCACGCCTGCGTTCTTATTATTCACGCAAACGTGCACTGACAACTGAACGAACTTCAAAACTGCCAAAGCACAAACGCCTACTGACGGTACAGCAGACACGGCATTCAAACGGTCGCTTCACCTCAGTCAACAACACGGGCGTCGGTGGAAATCATTTTGGAGCAAGGCTGAGAGCACTGGAGTAATAGTGAGAAATGAACATGTTTGACGTTTGGAATGATGACTGAGAAGAGTGTTTTGTTCAACGGTTCTTCTCAGTGAAAAAGAGAAACGGCTGGCTGACTTGACATTTCAAAGAGTGTAAACACTTTAAGAACAGGTTTACGTGTCTTAACTTGTTTTGTTTGTAATATACCCGAACAAGCACATAAGGGATACATGATCAGCTTCACCGTCGCACAAACTCAGAAATTCAGAAAAGCAGATCTAACTGTAATAAAATCGCAGTCACTTCAAAAACCAACTAAACATGTGAGTGTTTTTCAGGATCACAATGCTTTCTGTTACCTCAGGTCTTGATTTTTTTGGAGGTAACTGGTTTCCTGTGTCGAGGTACCTGGACGTATCTGGAGTTAAAGTGAATGCTCCAGGTCTCAGTCAGATACTGACTGGAAATTCGCAGCTGTTCCAGTGTCTCAGCGTGAATTTCGTCCCCCCCCCGCCCCCTTACACCTGTGTACGTATCTGTGTTCCCTTGGAACTGTAGATTGTTACCAGGGAAACCTTAACACTGTCTCATTCAGGTTGTATGGGGGCGAAATTCGCTCTGATTTGGCGAAATCTGAGCGAATCTGGTGAAGCAAGCAAAACTGAGATGGCGAATCCCCAACTTTATGCAAATAAAAATACGTGAGAACCAATCAGTTCAGCATGTGATGTGTTTGGTACGTAACGTTCTCTAGGGAGGCAAGAGCAACAAAAAAAAGTCTGACCAAGATGGTGGAGGCTAAGGGCTACATGTACCATGTAAACATGTATATGATTAAAAGATGTATGGGCAACTGTTCATGTCGGGCTGTTGATTACATGTTACATGAACATAGCCGGGGCCAGAATGGTAGAAAAAAGCTCTCTCACCGGCTCTGGTCGGGGGAAATAGACCACTCTAGACTTTCATTTAAGAACTTGAACTTTTGAGCTACGTGACCTTCTTGCTGCTTTCGCAAACACGGGAGAGCGAAAAGTGGTAGGGCGAAATTTGAGAGGTGTTTCGCTGTGTGGAAGCCTAATACGTTGAGCTAAAAGGAGTTAAAAATAAACATAATTAAAAAGACTATTTCTGCATGGCATGTCTGTCTGTTAATGTTGCCGTGATGTGCAGTCATGAGGATTCGTTGCGATCACTAGTGACACGGCCACTTATACTTACGTGTTACATGTCATATTCATATTTATTTTAATGCAATATTTACATATAATTAATAACCATTGGTATAGACAGGGGTTATCATACCCTGAATGTTTTCCTCCACAACATTATTTGCTGGCAGTTGCAGCTGCTCACTAGTTTTCAACACCAGTCTTGCAAACCATTTCTCCTGTGTTTTATTCACAACCATGAGTGTTACTGCCTAAAACGAATGTTCTAGATTATAGACCAAATGTAGATCAAGTCTTTCAGTGTTTTACACTAGATTTAGAGTTCTTTAACAAAACAGGGGCGGAGGGAATCCCTACTGGCGCATACTGGTCTGGCATGTTTAGGAAAACATCTTACAACCTGTCCTCTGGTATCTTTCCAGACGGAAGCACTCCATTTTAAAGGAGACTGATGCAGTCCGAAGATGAGACAGTAGCTTATGGAAATGTTCAGTGGCTTTACCTTTAAGAGCAGGAAATGCACAGCTGGGCACTCACACACTTGAAAAGTCATAATTTGCCTTAATGCTTTCATTTGTCATTAATCATCTGTTCTGTTCTTTGGCTCAAACATACACTCACACACACACACACACTCACACACACACACACACACACACACACACTCATACTCAGACACACACTCACATACACACACACTCACATACACACATACACACATACACACATACACACACTCACACTCAGACACACACACACACACACACTCACACTCAGACACACACACACACACACACACGCGCACACACACACTCACACACATGCATACACACACACACACACACACACACACACACACACACTCACACTATCATTTATTCTAGTCTTCTCTAGTCTTTCGTCTCTTTCTCTCGGTCTTTGTCTCAGACCTTTGAAGACAAATAATATGCATACAGTCTGTGTGTGTGTGTGTGTGTGTGTGTATATGTTTGAGTTTACCTTGACCTTGAGCTGACGTGAAGAGGAGTGGAGTGAGAGTAAGAAAGAGCAGTGGACAACAGAACACCCACTTCCTGAACACACACACCTTCATCTTCATCAGAGAAAAGGTAGAATCTGGAAATGCAAAGAAATAACTGTCACACCATCAGTCTCTTAGGCTCTCACACACACACACACACACACACACACACACATACACACACACACAAACACTCTGTCAATCACACTGTCTCAAATATGAGTGTAACAGTGAATCCGTTTTAACTGTCCGCGAAAAGTTCTTAAGGCGGTGGAGTATGTGCTTATTATTATCAAACGCATGTGTTTAACACTATAATGACGTGTCAGACCTGCTACAGAAACCTCTATCTGTGGCCAAAGACCTGTGGCCGTGATATCCCAAACACGGGTGAAATTACTCATCACTAAAGACGCGCTGTGCCGAGTCATCGCTCAGCGCTGAACTGCCGTACTGTAAGTGAGCGCGGGAGAGATAACATACACTATTAAAAATGGTACCGTCCTGACTGCGTCTACCAAAATGATAATGCCCGAACTGCAGAGAATTTTTTTATGGAATTACACGACTGCTCAAGTTAGCACTTACTTTCAGTGAAATGTTTACTTCTTCTGAGCTGACAACACTCCACTGTTTTCGTCGGAATTTAATCTCTCATTTCGCACACATCACCCCAAAATACCAATCCGTGTGGCAGTTAGAGACTGTACCAGGGCAGTTTCTGTTTGTCTGCAAAACTGAGAAAGCCACACGGGTTCTTAACAGAATACCTCAGTATGTCAGTGCGCCACTTACCTTTATTAGTATCATGCGGTTTATCCCCCAAAACAAGTTTACTCCAAACTTTATTCCTGGGTCCTGCCAGCAGCAACGGTTCTCTCTCTCAACCACAGTGCTCCTCGCGCAAAGTACTTGCAGCTCACGCCTCTCTAGTTTCAGGCACGCGAAAGTGGGTGTATCTTGCGTCGATATTCATTCACCCATCCCTCAAGCTATTCATTCTTTAACGTCGTTTAATCTTGGCGGAGCGAAGAAAAGGTCTTAAGGCAGTCAGTGGGGTGAATTTCTAGACCAAGTTTGCAATTTGCCTGTGGCCCGAAAGATCTAGTTTGAAGCTCTCCTCTATTTTTTTTCTTCCACACGAGATTCTTACACAAATCTAGTTCTCTTTTTATTTAAAATACATAACCACAACTGCATTACAAAAAACCCCTCTTAGACAGAATGCGCGTGGATTGTGCGCATGTTATGGAGCTCATCTTTGCGCTTCCACGTTCTCGTGGACCTTGTAGTGTCTGCGACCCTGACGCATTGACAATGAAACAGATACACAGCAGGCAAGAGCCGGTGTTTACATACCGTCAATCAGCAGATCGTCACACGAGAGCATCTCTTGTGTCAACACTAACTGGGCATCTGAAGTGACGAGAGCACTTCACTCTGTCAAACCGCATCAGTGGTCGGTCATCTGTGTCTGAGCACGAGAGAGGGGGTATATACAGTTTTTATACATGTAAAATGTATGTATTTTTATGCATTATACTTAAGGTTAAAAGGATACAACAGATAGGCTACTAAGGAATCTCGTAAATTCCACATTAATGTAAATCGGAGTTAAGCCACATCTCGTGACAAACGGTCGAGGACACACACGCACGCGTGCTCATTTTCCTCCGTTCTCTTATCAAACAGAAAAAAGAGTTAGGTACAAATTATGACTACCGATTACAGTTAGATGAATAACACACTCACACACACACACACACACACACAGAGAGAGAGAAAGAGAGAGAGAGAGAGAGAGAGAGAGAGAGAGAGCAGGTTATGATTACTGAAGAGGAGTGTTGACGTTCATGAAGTCATGGCGGTTTGTTATCACACAGTAACAGCATTTAAACGAGTTTAGCTCAGTGCCGGGAGCCTGGAGGGACAGTGCCGAATTACAGATCACCGCGGTTATGCGCAGAGTTCAGGGACTCATGACCGTTCCGTGTCTGTACTAGCACAGAGAGAGCGTCTGGAATGCCGCGTGACAGTCAGTGTTATTACGGTACGGTCATGGTCAAGGCAGCCCTCAAGGTCTTGACCACTGGAAACCTCAACATAAATTTATAGTTTTGGGAGAAGGAATCGGTAAGTATCAAGCAAGCCACAACTCCGGATATCCTTTCAGTATAACCCATTCTGCCCGAGAGACCTGACTGTGGTCTGTATTCTGTAAATTTTCGATTTATTATCAGTTTGCACTCGTGGAAAACTTATTCAGATATTGCATTTGGATTAAATGCAAAACCACAACAGAACAAATTCAATAAAAGTGATCGTTACTCATGAAAATCAACTTGGGTCAAAGTCTTAAAGTATTAAGTTTTCAATGTTCTGAAGGTTTCAGAAATACAAGGTTAAAAAAATCACAGTGCAGTTGATAAAACACGTCCAAAACACGGCGTTCTCGAGTTCTGATGGGGAGTTCTTGAGGGCACTTATTTCCCCAACCTGAGGTGAACAAAGTTGGCTCTTCACCCTGTAAGAATAGTTTTGTACACCAACAAAGGTAAGGTGTCTTTTACTTAGGGCCCTGGTTGGTCATAGCTGGTACTATTGGTGGATAACTCGCTCTAACATTCGCCAGCCGGCGCAGTCAGATTCCCGTGGTAACATGTGATGACGATTTCAAGTACTGTAGGCCAGTCTATGAGCTGCGTACACGTGTACACATTTGCACCTTTTTGTGTACATCCGCATAAATTAGGTCCTTATCATCCGCAACGATGCTAAAAATACCGTACGATGGTGGTGTTCTGTCACGCGTTCTTTCGGCTACCACATAGAATTAAATAAGTAATAATACGAAAATAAACTAAAATCGATGGCCTTTGACTGTCCGTGCAAAATGAAACCGGTAAAGACAGATGATAATAGAAATGTATTTGAGTGAAATGTATATAATATCTTTATATATGCTGTCGAGTACAAAGTGAAGTTGCTCATATTTTTAATATCCTAACTAATGTCACGGTTTTAGAGTACAAATC
>NC_044506.1:907500-930000 GCF_902362185.1 Chanos chanos | reverse complement strand
ACATGACCTCGGACACTAATCAGGCCATGGGTGCTACGAATACAATCATGTTTTCAGCATTACAGCAGAATTTCACTCTGTGCCCGGAGTCAAAGCAGTCTTTCTCTCTGTCTGTCTCACACAGGTGCTTTCTTTCTCCCTGTCTGTGTCACAGAGGTGCTTTCTTTCTTCCTGTCTGTGTCACACAGGTGCTTTCTTTCTTCCTGTCTGTGTCACACAGGTGCTTTCTTTCTCCCTGTCTGTGTCACACAGGTGCTTTCTTTCTCCCTGTCTGTGTCACACAGGTGCTTTCTTTCTTCCTGTCTGTCTCACACAGGTGCTTTCTTTCTTCCTGTCTGTGTCACACAGGTGCTTTCTTTCTCCCTGTCTGTGTCACACAGGTGCTTTCTTTCCTCCTGTCTGTGTCACACAGGTGCTTTCTTTCTTCCTGTCTGTGTCACACAGGTGCTTTCTTTCTTCCTGTCTGTGTCACACAGGTGCTTTCTTTCTTCCTGTCTGTCTCACACAGGTGCTTTCTTTCCTCCTGTCTGTGTCACACAGGTGCTTTCTTCCTGTCTGTCTCACACAGGTGCTTTCTTTCTTCCTGTCTGTGTCACACAGGTGCTTTCTTACTTCCTGTCTGTGTCACACAGGTGCTTTCTTTCTCCCTGTCTGTGTCACACAGGTGCTTTCTTTCTTCCTGTCTGTCTCACAGAGGTGCTTTCTTACTTCCTGTCTGTGTCACACAGGTGCTTTCTTTCTTCCTGTCTGTCTCACAGAGGTGCTTTCTTTCTCCCTGTCTGTGTCACACAGGTGCTTTCTTTCTTCCTGTCTGTGTCACACAGGTGCTTTCTTTCTCCCTGTCTGTGTCACAGAGGTGCTTTCTTTCCTCCTGTCTGTGTCACACAGGTGCTTTCTTTCTTCCTGTCTGTCTCACACAGGTGCTTTCTTTCTTCCTGTCTGTCTCACAGAGGTGCTTTCTTACTTCCTGTCTGTGTCACACAGGTGCTTTCTTTCCTCCTGTCTGTGTCACACAGATGCTTTCTTTCTTCCTGTCTGTCTCACAGAGGTGCTTTCTTACTTCCTGTCTGTGTCACACAGGTGCTTTCTTTCTTCCTGTCTGTCTCACACAGGTGCTTTCTTTCTTCCTGTCTGTGTCACACAGGTGCTTTCTTTCTCCCTGTCTGTGTCACACAGGTGCTTTCTTTCCTCCTGTCTGTCTCACACAGGTGCTTTCTTTCTCCCTGTCTGTCTCACACAGGTGCTTTCTTTCTTCCTGTCTTTGTCACACAGGTGCTTTCTTTCCTCCTGTCTGTCTCACAGAGGTGCTTTCTTTCTTCCTGTCTGTGTCACACAGGTGCTTTCTTTCTTCCTGTCTGTGTCACACAGGTGCTTTCTTTCTTCCTGTCTGTGTCACACAGGTGCTTTCTTTCTCCCTGTCTGTGTCACAGAGGTGCTTTCTTTCTTCCTGTCTGTGTCACACAGGTGCTTTCTTTCTTCCTGTCTGTCTCACAGAGGTGCTTTCTTTCTTCCTGTCTGTGTCACACAGGTGCTTTCTTTCCTCCTGTCTGTGTCACACAGGTGCTTTCTTTCTTCCTGTCTGTGTCACACAGGTGCTTTCTTTCTTCCTGTCTGTGTCACACAGGTGCTTTCTTTCCTCCTGTCTGTGTCACACAGGTGCTTTCTTTCCCCCTGTCTGTGTCACAGAGGTGCTTTCTTTCTTCCTGTCTGTGTCACACAGGTGCTTTCTTTCTTCCTGTCTGTGTCACACAGGTGCTTTCTTTCCTCCTGTCTGTGTCACAGAGGTGCTCTCTTTCTTCCTGTCTGTGTCACACAGGTGCTTTCTTTCTTCCTGTCTGTGTCACACAGGTGCTTTCTTTCTTCCTGTCTGTGTCACACAGGTGCTTTCTTTCTTCCTGTCTGTGTCACACAGGTGCTTTCTTTCCTCCTGTCTGTGTCACAGAGGTGCTCTCTTTCTTCCTGTCTGTGTCACACAGGTGCTTTCTTTCTTCCTATCCGTCTCACACAGGTGCTTTCTTTCTTCCTGTCTGTGTCACAGAGGTGCTCTCTTTCTTCCTGTCTGTGTCACACAGGTGCTTTCTTTCTTCCTGTCTGTCTCACACAGGTGCTTTCTTTCTTCCTGTCTGTGTCACAGAGGTGCTCTCTTTCTTCCTGTCTGTGTCACACAGGTGCTTTCTTTCTTCCTGTCTGTGTCACACAGGTGCTTTCTTTCCTCCTGTCTGTCTCACACAGGTGCTTTCTTTCTTCCTGTCTGTGTCACACAGGTGCTTTCTTTCCTCCTGTCTGTGTCACACAGGTGCTTTCTTTCTTCCTGTCTGTGTCACACAGGTGCTTTCTTTCTTCCTGTCTGTGTTCCAGAGGTGATTTGTCTTGTGCTTTGTTCCTGTATCTGTAACACTACACTGCTGTATCTGTAACACTACATTACTGTATCTGTAACACTACACTGCTGTATCTGTAACACTACACTGCTGTATCTGTAACACTACACTGCTGTATCTGTAGCACTACATTGTTGTATCTGTAATATTACATTCTTGTATCTGTGATGTTACAATCCTATATTTGTAACATTACATTCCCATATCTGTAACACTACACTGCTGTATCTGTAACACTACACTGCTGTATCTGTGATGTTACAATCCTATGTTTGCAACATTACATTTTATATTCCTGTATCTGTGACACTACATTACTGTATCTGTGATATTACATTCCTGTATCTGTGAGACTACATTCCTGTATCTGTATGGGGAGATTTGATGTAGCTGAGATCACAGGGTGAGTCACTCTACAGAATGAGACGGTAGTAGACAATATGCCCTCTGTTTAAAAGCAGCCTCAGCGGCACAGAGGGCATTTTCAGCAGCCATTTCTCTGCTACATTCATTATTTTTCTGCTCTGTCAGGAATCAGACCTCCTGCCCTCTGACTGCTGGTCCTGTTTCCTTACCTCTAAACCGCTGCCCTGCCTGGTTAGTGAGTGCCAGAGAGGTGAAATGTCAGAGTGAGTCAGTGTTTGAGCTGAGAACATGTAGTATAGCCTGTTTGGACTCCACTCTTACCGGAACAACCTTGAGGGAAACTGAGGTTGAGTAACTGTTCCCAGTGTGTTGTGACATTCCCAGGAATCCTGGGTAAACACAGCAGTCAGTACACCTCTCTCTCTCTCTCTCTCTTTCTCCCTGAGTTTCTGGGTATTCTGTACATATTTTACAGGTTCTTTGTTGCTGTTACCACTGGGTAGTCTTCACTCAGCTGATCTGTCGAACACCGCCCACCCACACGGACCAGGTGTTAGTGACCACTTCACTGGGGGGAGTATAATATCAAGAACTTCTTTACTGTGTAGGAAGGAGTGCTGTGCGATCATGATTTTATGATTGCTGTGGATAATAACATTATATTAGTCAAAGGGGAGAACTAGTTTTTAGAGTCTCAGAGCCCAGAATACACATATACAGAAGAAAATTTTTGCATGATAGAAAAATGTTTAATAACTCTTAATGTATGTGAAATCTTGAGTCTGTGAGTAGGGCAGTTGCAGACACACGACAGATTTGCCTAATGAAAATAAGTCTGTAAAAAGCAAACATATTTACCAGTAGTTACTGCTAAATGTACCAATGAAGAAACAGTAGAAGGATGCGACAGTCATGTATTTGGGCTAACTGCAAAACATTCGTTTCAATGTAAACCTTTTTATCAGCAATAATCAATCATTTCTGTTCTGCTCTCTCTCTCTCCCTGTCTCTCTCTGTACGTGCGCGCGCGCGGGTGTGTGAGTGGGTGTGTATACTCTCTATCTATGGTATACGCGTAGGTGTGATACTCTCGTGGAGCCTGTGGAGTTAAATGCTGACCGTTGTATCCAGCATCACTCTCTGCGACTAGCACAACTGTCCCAGGGGATCACTGTGGTCATTACCTCATCCGCGTTGGCTCTCAGCAAAGCGCACATTGAAGAAAAGTAAACAAGAGCGCTGCGTCCAGACCCGCGCCGAACCACCCGCTACAGCACGGTCAGAAGTTTTCACAGCGGTCGGAATTAGGAGATTTTTTGGAATGCTCAAAGGAGGTTCTGCAACATGTTACTGGGAAATTTGGTACGGTAAGACTAGCGCGTTCATTTTATTTTGCCGCAGAACAGATTAAATCAGTAGAAGTGTATGAAATGCGCATATCAAAGGATAGTATTGACTAATGAAAATATCTGACTTGTACTTTGAATCTGCAAAGCCAGGACTGATTTCGCAAGCGGGCCTCCAATTTGCTCACAAATTCTCTCTTGCTATTCGATTATCTCTCTCTCTCTCTCTCTCTCTTTCTCTCTCTCTCTCTCTTTTTTTTAGCCCTCAGCACACGACCTAAAAACCGTTGGCAACCAAACGCTCCTGTGTCGGATTAGAAGAGACCAATAAATAATTAATCTGTGGACGGACACTGTCATTTAAAGAGATACACACGTTTGTTCGTCGGGCCCGGGGTCTCACCACATATCCAATTAATCATTAATATTTGAATGATTAGAGGCTGTTGTTGTTGTCCATTGGGGGTACATATGTTATCTGGCATTACATATGCTCCCCTGTGGTGCATACTGCTTAAACGAAATACTTAAAAGTAAGACTGAAGCTTACGTCCCGGAGTTCGAACATAGTTATATTTTGATAATGACAGGCATGAATAGAACTGTTTTGCGGTTTTAGTGCAGTATGTTTCAGTAACTGAGCGTGTGATTTTGCGTCTGGGTTAGGGATAGCGCTCCAGCACAGCAGAGCGTTAGACAATCATGAGAGAACATGTGACTTACACAGTAGCGCAGGCCGTTTGACAAAATCAAGGACAAAATAATTTTACCTCTGCTGACTGCTCTAAGGTTTGACTTTAAGCGACAATGCGAGACAATGATAAAACGATATTAAGTAATTAAGAGTCTTTGTCAGTGACACTGACAACGGAATGCACATGAGGACTCAAAGGTAACAGCACAAAAACGAAGGAAGACAAACAGATAAATTCACACACAGATCATCACTGTCAGCCTAGATTATGAACTCTGCTATCCCTTACCACACAGAAAACTAACACAATTATAAAAAAATCTTAACACAGAGGATATAAACACAATTCCACTGTCCCTTAACAAATAGGAAGTAAGCACGATTTCCTCAGTCCTTTCACATATAGAACATAAACACAACTCCAGAAATCTACCACTCAGTACAGAAATACATCTCCATAGACCTTAGCACACAGACCATAGATACAATTCCACAGTGCCTTAACACAAGGGATGTAAATGCAGTTCTACAGTCCCCTAACACAGAGAATATGAACACAGTTCCAGGGAGCCAAACACATAGTACCTAAATACAGTGCAGCTGCACCCAGGATGTGTTAAAGTGGTGTGAATATGAACATCTGTAGCTCCTGGACTGACTGATGCTGCGAGTGTGAGACTGAGGCAGGTATGGGACTCATAGTAAAGTCATACTGAGTGTGGTATTAATGTAAATGTTGAGTAAAGTCACACTGAGTGTGGTATTAATGTAAATGTTGAGTAAAGTCATACTGAGTGTGGTGTTAGTGTAAATGTTGAGTAAAGTCATACTGAGTGTGGTATTATTATGAGTGATGAGTAAAGTCATACTGAGTGTGGTATTAATGTAAATGTTGAGTAAAGTCATACTGAGTGTGGTATTAATGTAAATGTTGAGTAAAGTCATACTGAGTGTGGTATTAATGTAAATGTTGAGTAAAGTCACACTGAGTGTGATATTATTATGAGTGTTGAGTAAAGTCATGCTGAGTGTGGTATTAATGTAAATGTTGAGTAAAGTCATACTGAGTGTGGTGTTATTATGAGTGTTGAGTAAAGTCATACTGAGTGTGGTGTTATTATGAGTGTTGAGTAAAGTCATACTGAGTGCTGTATTAGTGTAAATGTTGAGTAAAGTCATACTGAGTGTGGTATTAGTGTAAATGTTGAGTAAAGTCATACTGAGTGCTGTATTAGTGTAAATGTTGAGTAAAGTCATACTGAATGTGGTGTTATTATGAGTGTTGAGTAAAGTCATACTGAGTGTGGTATTAGTGTAAATGTTGAGTAAAGTCATACTGAGTGTTGTATTAGTGTAAATGTTGAGTAAAGTCATACTGAGTGTTGTATTAGTGTAAATGTTGAGTAAAGTCATACTGAGTGTTGTATTAGTGTAAATGTTGAGTAAAGTCATACTGAGTGTGGTATTAATGTAAATGTTGAGTAAAGTCATACTGAGTGTGGTATTAGTGTAAATGTTGAGTAAAGTCATACTGAGTGTTGTATTAGTGTAAATGTTGAGTAAAGTCATACTGAGTGTGTATTAGTGTAAATGTTGAGTAAAGTCATACTGAGTGTGGTGTTATTATGAGTGTTGAGTAAAGTCATACTGAGTTTTGTATTAGTGTCAATGCTGAGTAAAGTCATACTGAGTGTGGTGTTATTATGAGTGTTGAGTAAAGTCATACTGAGTGTTGTATTAGTGTAAATGCTGAGTAAAGTCATACTGAGTGTGGTGTTATTATGAGTGTTGAGTAAAGTCATACTGATTGTGGTATTATTATGAGTGTTGAGTAAAGTCATACTGAGTGTGGTATTATTACGATCGTTTAGTAAAGTCATACTGAGTGTGGTATTATTACGATGGTTTAGTAAAGTCATACTGAATGTGGTATTATTATGAGTGATGAGTAAAGTCATACTGAGTGTGGTATTATTACGGGTGTTGAGTAAAGTCATACTGAGTGTGGTATTATTACGATGGTTTAGTAAAGTCATACTGAGTGTGGTATTAGTGTAAGTGTTGGGTCATGTCTGAGTTAAAGGATGGTAAGAGTTCTGTAGAGTTGTAACAATACATATGTTCATAGTGAAATGCTCTGTGTCTGGGTTTGAGTTCTGTGAATATTACTTTTCAGTGGCTTACAGTTCCTGTGTTGACCTTATTTTCCCATTGACATGACAAAATGCAGACTACATTGTCCCCTTGTGCCTCAAAGAAGAAAACATGATAAACAATAAATAAAAAGTAAAAATCAATAATTAATATAGACCACAGTCTTTTCCAGTCCCTGAATGTTTTTAAAACAGGTACATAACCTTGCTTTTTTTTAACTTTCTTTTCACAAAGCAATGTGCATGCCAAATGTCACTGTAGAGTTCTAGTCACAAGAAATTCCATTTTTACAAAGCAGAACTGCTCATTTTCCCTCATTTTGCAGGTTCACTAAATTATACCTGAAACCTTGAACTGTTTTTGTACTGTTACACACCAGTTTTTGTCTTTTGGAGAGACAGTGGCCTTAGGAGAAAGTGGACTTCTCTATCTGTCACTGTAGAGTGTTCCCTCTGTTTGTGTCAGATGGTCACAGTGTTCTCTCTGTGTCAGATGGTCACAGTGTTCTCTCTGTGTCAGATGGTCACAGTGTTCTCTCTGTGTCAGGTGGTACAGTGTTCTCTTTGTTTGTGTCAGATGGTCACAGTGTTCTCTCTGTGTCAGGTGGTACAGTGTTCTCTCTGTTTGTGTCAGATGGTCACAGTGTTCTCTCTGTTTGTGTCAGATGGTCACAGTGTTCTCTCTGTGTCAGATGGTCACAGTGTTCTCTTTGTTTGTGTCAGATGGTCACAGTGTTCTCTCTGTGTCCGGTGGTACAGTGTTCTCTCTGTTTGTGTCAGATGGTCACAGTGTTCTCTCTGTTTGTGTCAGATGGTCACAGTGTTCTCTTTGTTTGTGTCAGATAGTCACAGTGTTCTCTTTGTTTGTGTCAGATGGTCACAGTGTTCTCTCTGTGTCAGATGGTCACAGTGTTCTCTCTGTGTCAGATGGTCACAGTGTTCTCTCTGTTTGTGTCAGATGGTCACAGTGTCCTCTCTGTGTCAGATGGTCACAGTGTTCTCTCTGTTTGTGTCAGATGGTCACAGTGTTCTCTCTGTTTGTGTGAGATGGTCACAGTGTTCTCTCTGTTTGTGTCAGATGGTCACAGTGTTCTCTCTGTTTGTGTGAGGTGGTAAAGTGTTCTCTCTGTTTGTGTCAGATGGTCACAGTGTCCTCTCTGTGTCAGATGGTCACAGTGTTCTCTTTGTTTGTGTCAGGTGGTACAGTGCTCTCTTTGTTTGTGTCAGATGGTCACAGTGTTTTCTCTGTGTCAGATGGTCACAGTGTTCTCTTTGTTTGTGTCAGATGGTCACAGTGTTCTCTCTGTGTCAGATGGTCACAGTGTTCTCTCTGTTTGTGTGAGGTGGTAAAGTGTTCTCTCTGTTTGTGTCAGATAGTTACAGTGTTCTCTCCCTCTGTTTCTCTTAGATAACTGCAGTGCTGTCTCTGCTGAATGCTGTGGAGCTGGTGAATGGATATGTCTTTCAGGCTGCACAGCCAGGAGAGAAGGATGAGCCAGCAGTACACACAAACAGTGAGTCGTTGTCTCTTTTTGTAACTTGCTATTTTTTGTGTTCATTCAGTCTTTTTTAAAACTGACTTTAGTGAGTAATAAGTGTTTTTTTATTCATTTGAGCTTTTAATACTGTACATTGTAAAAACATAGCATGTCAGGAGACAGGTGTGCGTGTGTGTGTGTGCATATTGTTTGAGTGTGCGTATGTGTATGCATGTGTGTGTGTCTGTGTGTGTGCGTGTGCACCTTGTGTGTGTGTATGCGTGTGAGAGAGAGAGATTATGACTGATGGTGAGCGGTTGTGTGCATGTGCGTTTGTGTGTGTGCGTGTGTGTGTGCTGTTTTGCAGTGGTGTGTGGTGCTGTGTAAGCTTATGTATGTGGTTGTGTAGTTGCGTGTGGTCATGTGTATTTCTGTGTGCAGTTGTTTTAGATTTGAAGGGGTCATGTAAAGATCGCTGCTTTGAGTTGAAGGAGGAGGAACCTCCACTCTGTCGCTGTGACAACCTCTGTAAGACCTACTACAGCTGCTGCACTGATTTCGACGAACAGTGTCTAAAAACTGGTCAGTCACACACACACACACACACACGCACGCATGCACACACACATGCACACACACACACACACACACACACATGTTTTTCTGGAGAGTACCTTGAGCATGACTGAGAAATAGTGTGTGTGTGTGTGTGTGTGTGTGTGTGTGATAGCTGGAGGCTTTCAGTGTACTGAAGACCGGTGTGGAGAGAGTCGGAATGAAGAGTATGCCTGTCAGTGCTCAGAGGACTGTCTGCAGAAAGGCGACTGCTGTACCAACTTTAAAGCCTTGTGTAAAGGTGAGAGAGCCTCTCAGGGCAACCCACCTTTGTCTTCAGCACCCTGCACAGAGACCCCCCCTTAAAACACCATGCACAGAGACCCCCCCCTTAAAACACCATGCACAGAACACCCCCCTCAAAACACCCTGCACAGAGACCCCCCCTCAAAACACCCTGCACAGAGACCCCCCCTCAAAACACCCTGCACAGAGACCCCCCCCTCAAAACACCATGCACAGAATGCCCCCCCCAAAAGACCCTGCACAGAGACCCCCCCTCAAAACACCCTGCACAGAGACCCCCCCTCAAAACACCCTGCACAGAGACCCCCCCCTCAAAACACCCTGCACAGAATGCCCCCCCCAAAACACCCTGCGCAGAGACCCCCCCTCAAAAGACCCTGCACAGAATAACCCCCCCCCAAAACACCCTGCACAGAATAACCCCCCCCCAAAACACCCTGCACAGAAGCCCCCCCCAAAAGACCCTGCACAGAGACCCCCCCTCAAAACACCCTGCACAGAACACCCCCCTCAAAACACCCTGCACAGAATGACCCCCCCCCCCAAAACACCCTGCACAGAGACCCCCCCCCAAAACACCCTACACCGAACCCCCCCCCAAAACACCATGCACAGAATGCCCCCCTCAAAACACCCTGCACAGAGACCCCCCCTCAAAACACCCTGCACAGAACACCCCCCTCAAAGCACCATGCACAGAATGCCCCCCCCAAAAGACCCTGCACAGAGACCCCCCCTCAAAACACCATGCACAGAACACCCCCCTCAAAACACCCTGCACAGAGACCCCTGTTCAAGACACCCTGCACAGAGACCCCTCCCCTTAAAACACCATGCACAGAGCACCCCCCTCAAAACACCATGCACAGAGACCCCCCCTCAAAACACCCTGCACAGAGACCCCCCCCCTCAAAACACCCTGCACAGAATGCCCCCCCCAAAAGACCCTGCACAGAGACCCCCCCTCAAAACACCCTGCACAGAGACCCCCCCCTCAAAACACCCTGCACAGAATGCCCCTCCCAAAAGACCCTGCACAGAGACCCCCCCTCAAAACACCCTGCACAGAGACCCCCCCTCAAAACACCCTGCACAGAGACCCCCCCTTAAAACACCATGCACAGAGACCCCCCCCCCTTAAAACACCATGCACAGAGACCCCCCCTCAAAACACCATGCACAGAATAACCCCCCCCCCAAAACACCCTGCACAGAATAACCCCCCCCCCAAAACACCCTGCACAGAATAACCCCCCCAAAAGACCCTGCACAGAGACCCCCCCTCAAAACACCATGCACAGAACACCCCCCTCAAAACACCCTGCACAGAATGACCCCCCCCCCCCAAAACACCCTGCACAGAGACCCCCCCCCAAAACACCCTACACCGACCCCCCCCCCAAAACACCATGCACAGAATGCCCCCCTCAAAACACGCTGCACAGAACACCCCCCTCAAAGCACCATGCACAGAATGCCCCCCCCCAAAAGACCCTGCACAGAGACCCCCCCCTCAAAACACCCTGCACAGAACACCCCCCTCAAAACACCCTGCACAGAGACCCCCCCCAAAACACCCTGCACAGAGACCCCCCCCCAAAACACCCTGCACAGAGACCCCCCCCCCCCCCACCCCCCCCCTTCAAAACACCCTGCATGGAGATCCAACCTCAAAGCTACATCTGCTACGTTCCACACTGTTGTCTGTCTGTGTTGTCTGTATTGTACCCAGTGATCTGTTTCATGGACTGAATGTGTAGATCTGTTTGCCTGATAATTCTGTAGTTTCTTTCAGGAGGAGCTCTCATTCTATAGACTTTTAAGTAATGGTTCAGCAACTTGTTTACTTTGTTCTTTTATAGGTGCTTATGTTCTGTTTGAATAGTTTGTCTTTTTCACTGTTTTAGTAGTTTGTTCAGTATGTATTTATGTTCTGTTTCAGTAGTTTGTTTAGTATGTATTTATGTGCTGTTTCAATAATTTGTTCAGTGTGTGTTTGTGGGCTGTTTCAGTAGTTTGTTCAGTATGTGTTTATGTGCTGTTTCAGTAGTTTCTTCAGTATGTGTTTATGTGCTGCTTCAGTAGTTTGTTCAGTATGTGTTTATGTGCTGTTTCAGTAGTTTGTTCAGTGTGTGTTTATGTGCTGTTTCAGTAGTTTGTTCAGTATGTGTTTATGTGCTGTTTCAGTAGTTTGTTCAGTATGTGTTCGTGGGGTCTGATGCAGGTGAGAGTGCCTGGGTAGAGGGAGACTGTGAAGAGATCGAGAGCCCAGAATGTCCTGCAGGGTGAGTATGTATGTAATGTCTGTAGAACACACCTGTACATGGTGTGATCAAAGCTGTCATCAGAGTGGTAGTGGTCTTCACCAAAAAAACGCAAGTCACTCTACAGCTTGAAAACACAAAATGGATATCAGGCAGATCTCATTCCAGAATGTTCTGACATTAGGCGTCACAGGTGGTGTTTATAAAAGGAGTCATGATTCTACGATCTGGTTCCCCAGAATAAGAGGATTTTTGCAGGAGAAAATGTGTTACTAGTGAATGACAGTTGTATGCAATTGTGGTTATTAATTTGCATGTATTCCGCGCAGCCTTGTTCGACCCCCCCTCATAATGCTGTCTCTGGATGGATTTCGTGCCTCCTACCTGAAGAAAGGAAAAACTATCATTCCCAACATTGAGAAATTAAGTATGAAACCCCCCATTTCCTATGATACTGATGTAGAATGTACCATCTTTATCGGAGTGTACCATCTTTATCAGAGTGTACCATCTGTATCAGAGTGTACCATCTGTATCAGAAAGTACCATCTGTATCAGAGTGTACCATCTGTATCAGAGTGTACCATCTTTATCAGAGTGTACCATCTGTATCAGAAAGTACCATCTGTATCAGAAAGTACCATCTTTATCAGAGTGTACGATCTGTATCAGAAAGTACTATCTTTATCAGAGTGTACCATCTGTATCAGAGTGTACCATCTGTATCATAGTGTACCATCTTTATCAGAGTGTACCATCTGTATCAGAGTGTACCATCTGTATCAGAGTGTACCATCTGTATCAGAAAGTACCATCTTTATCAGAGTGTACGATCTGTATCAGAAAGTACCATCTTTATCAGAGTGTACCATCTGTATCAGAGTGTACCATCTGTATCAGAAAGTACCATCTGTATCAGAGTGTACCTTCTGTATCAGAGTGTACCATCTTTATCAGAGTGTACCATCTATATCAGAGTGTACCATCTGTATCAGAGTGTACCATCTGTATCAGAAAGTACCATCTGTATCAGAGTGTACCATCTGTATCAGAAAGTACCATCTGTATCAGAGTGTACCATCTGTATCAAAAAGTACCATCTTTATCAGAGTGTACCATCTGTATCAGAGTGTACCATCTGTATCAGAAAGTACCATCTTTATCAGAGTGTACCTTCTGTATCAGAGTGTACCATCTTTATCAGAGTGTACCATCTGTATCAGAAAGTACCATCTGTATCATTGTGTACCATCTTTATCAGAGTGTACCATCTGTATCAGAGAGTACCATCTTTATCATTGTAAACCATCTTTATCAGAGAGTACCATCTGTTTCCAATGATGGTTTCATGTTTTTTCCCCCTAAAGTATCACTTTACATTAATGCTCCTCTGTTTGTCCCATTTTGTGGTTATATGTTGAGTCATTATCTGCAGTCAGAGAGCCTGGTGTGTTTGCTGTTGCCAGAAATCCTGCTCATCATGAAGTCTGGATGTAATATAGTAAAAATCCAATTTCAATGTGTTGCCCAAAGGAACATGTGGAACTCATGCAACTCATATGAGACCAATGTACCCCTCCAAAACCTTCCCCAATCTCTACACACTGGCCACGGTATGTTAGACATAAATTCTCTCACAAAATATTAAACTCAAAACCACTTCCCAGCCAGTTCAACTCACAAACAAAACAAAATTTTACTCTTGTGATTTACTCTTGTGTGTTGTGTCGTTAGGGTCTGTATCCAGAGTCACATGGAATTGTGGGAAACACCATGCATGACCCTGTGTTTGAGGCCAACTTCAATCTCCGTGGCAGAGAGAAACTGAACCATCGCTGGTGGGGGGGACAGCCTGTGAGTGTCTATACTATTGCCCACACTCTGTCCTAGCCCGCTCAAACAAAAAACCAAGTCATTAGCGTAGCATTTGTGCATACCACTGAATGAAAAAACCAAGTCATTAGCGTAGCATTTGTGCACACCACTGAATGAAAAAACCAAGTCATTAGCGTAGCATTTGTGCACACCACTGAATGAAAAAACCAAGTCATTAGCGTAGCATTTGTGCACACCACTGAATGAAAAAACCAAGTCATTAGCGTAGCATTTGTACACACCACTGAATGAAAAAACCAGGTCATTAGCGTAGCATTTGTACACACCACTGAATGAAAAAACCAGGTCATTAGCGTAGCATCTACGCTCTCCACTCGGTGATTGCTGAAAGGGCTACAATACATAATCACATTCATTCTGCTCCAGTGATGTTTACTGGCAGACCCTCAGGCTCACGGCAAACTGGAGTTTCACTAGCACTGTTGTCCTCTTTGTTATTAAAAGAAATACCAAATGCTCCTCAGTAATGCTGAAAAAAGAATTTGTTTTCTGAACGATGGAGAGATATTATTGTAAAACAGGAGAGCTCACCTTCGGGCTCTGAGAGAGGTAACTGTGCTGGCATTGGCTGGACAGGGACCTTTGACTGCGGCATGTTCTAAGGTTAAGCGTTTGTTTTTGAATGACAGGGCTTTAGTTGCATGTGTTTAGCTTGTGAACTGACGTCAGTATATTTCCAAATGCCACCCTCAGATCTGGATCACGGCTGAGAATCAGGGAGTGAAAGCAGGAACCTTTTTCTGGCCCTGGTGAGTTTCCCAACACACTTGGGTGTGTCTGAGGTCATATTTCAGCCTAGTGTTTCTTTAATGTGCCGTACAAATGATTTGTGATATTTTGTACTGAGTTCCATTGGGTAGCAGGACCAGGCTTGGCTCCTGGCCTGTGTAATCTGCATGGACATGCGCGGAGGGGCTCATGCAGATCTCTGTGTTCCAGATAAAGACCTCCCACACACACACACACACACACACACACACACACACACACACACACACACACTCACACACTCAGAACTCTCTCTCTCTCTCTCTCCCACACACATACAAACGCACTGAACTCTCTCTCTCTCTGTCTCTCTCTCTCTCTCTCACACACACACAGAACTCTCTCTCTCTCTCTCTCTCTCTCTCTCTCTCTCTCTCTCACACACACACACACACACACACAGACACACACACACACACAGACACACACACACACACTCACACACACAGAACTCTCTCTCTCTCTCTCTCTCTCTCTCTCTCTCTCTCTCTCTCTCTCACTCTCTCTCTCACACACACACACACACACACACACAGACACACAGACACACACACAGAACTCTCTCTCTCTCTCTCTCTCTCTCTCTCTCACACACACACACACACACACACACAGACACACACACACGCACACACACACACACACACAGAACCCATTGTTTTTGTCAGCTGTGGAGCTCATGACGTCGGTCTGACTGGGGGAGTGAGCTGGTGTGTGAGTGAGCTGTGTGAGCATGTGCAGATTCAACAAGTGTGTGTGTGTGTGTGTGTGTGTGTCACAAAGGAGGTAAAATTAGTCAGGAACAAGAAAACAAATATATGAGAAATATAAAGAGAGAAATATTTAGAAACAGATGTAGGTAAGAGTGAAAAGTTGACAATATTACCAGAAAACTCTATTCTGTCACTAAAACAGTATTTAAGAGTCATATTATTCAGTCACTAAAGCATTATTTAAGTCATATTATTCTGTCTCTAAAACAGTATTTAAGAGTCATATTATTCTGTCTCTAAAACAGTATTTAAGAGTCATATTATTCTGTCTCTAAAACAGTATTTAAGAGTCATATTATTCTGTCTCTAAAACAGTATTTAAGAGTCATATTATTCTGTCTCTAAAACAGTATTTAAGAGTCATATTATTCTGTCTCTAAAACAGTATTTAAGAGTCATATTATTCTGTCTCTAAAACAGTATTTAACAATCATATTATTCTGTCAGGTAGTGAAATCAGGCCCTATAGGGCAGAGCAGAGAGAGAGAGCTGTACCACTGTAATACTATCCTCTGTCATCCCTTTAAAAACAGACATTTCTCTCTCTGATATGGCCTTCTCTCTGCAGGGCCATCCCTTTAAAAACAGACATTTCTCTCTCTGATATGGCCTTCTCTCTGCAGGGCCATTCCTTTAAAAACAGACATTTCTCTCTCTGATATGGCCTTCTCTCTGCAGGGCCATTCCTTTAAAAACAGACATTTCTCTCTCTGATATGGCCTTCTCTCTGCAGGACCATCCCTTTAAAAACAGACATTTCTCTCTCTGATATGGCCTTCTCTCTGCAGGGCCATTCCTTTAAAAACAGACATTTCTCTCTCTGATATGGCCTTCTCTCTGCAGGGTCATTCCTTTGGAGAGACGGATACTGACAATTCTGCACTGGCTACACCTGCCTGATGAAGAGAGGTGTCACATTCGTGTCTCAGATATCAAATTCAGATTTTACATGTAAACCCTGCAGTAGAGGTGGTGTGTATGTCGTGTGTGTGCGTGTGTGTGTGTGTGTGTGTGTGTGTGAGTCATCTATGTACGTGTGAGTGCGTGTGTGTGAGTCATCAGCATGTGTGTGATTTCTGTGTGTGTGTGTGTGTGTGTGTTGTGTTTTTTCAGACCCTACGTGTATGCTGTCCATTCAGAGCAGCCTGATGTGTTTGGACACAGACATGGGCCCCTCAGTAATGAAGTGAGACAGCACACACTTTCTGCAGAACTACGTATTCTCTCTCAGAAAACCACAGTGCAACAAGTGTCTGTCTGTGTGTGTGTGTGTGTGTGTGTGTGCGCATGCGCGCGCGTGTCTGTGTGCGCGCGTGTGTGTGTGTGCTTGTGCATGCATATGTGTGTGTCCTGCAGCTGGATAACCCTTTGAGAGAGATTGATAATATCATTGGGCAGCTGATGAATGGTCTGAAGCAGATGCACCTCCACCGCTGTGTGAACGTCATCCTGGTCGGGGACCACGGTAAACCAACTGCCTTTTCTCTCTCATCTTTTCTCCTTTTTTTTTTAGGTCATTTTTCTGCAACTAACCAAAGAGATCACCAGCCAGGTCTGATTTACATATCTCACAAATTCCACAAAAACACAAAAAAACCCCCAATTCAAACAACTGAAACAGTGGAGGAAAAACATAAGAGTTTTTTCTTGGGGTCAGCACACATGAATGCTGTAGTGTAATTATGGGGGAGTATGTGTGCACTGACACAATGACATAATGCACAGCCTGTGTGTGTGTGTGCCCTGACACAGAGACATAATGCACAGCCTGTGTGTGTGTGTACCCTAACACAGAGACATAATGCACAGCCTGTGTGTACCCTAACACAGAGACATAATGCACAGCCTGTGTGTGTGTGCCCTGACACAGAGACATAATGCACAGCCTGTGTGTGTGTGTACCCTGACACAGAGACATAATGCACAGCCTGTGTGTGTGTCTACCCTGACACAGAGACATAATGCACAGCCTGTGTGTGTGTGTACCCTAACACAGAGACATAATGCACAGCCTGTGTGTGTGTGTACCCTGACACAGAGACATAATGCACAGCCTGTGTGTGTGTGTGCCCTGACACAAAGACATAATGCACAGCCTTTGTGTGTGTGTACCCTAACACAGAGACATAATGCACAGCCTGTGTGTGTGTGCCCTGACACAAAGACATAATGCACAGCCTGTGTGTGTGTGCCCTGACACAGAGACATAATGCACAGCCTGTGTGTGTGTGTGCCCTAACACAGAGACATAATGTACAGCCTGTGTGTGTGTGTACCCTGACACAAAGACATAATGCACAGCCTGTGTGTCTGTTTGCAGGCATGGAGGAAGCCCACTGTGACAAGACAGAGTACCTGAGCTCATATGGACTGAATCCCAACGATTTCTCTCTCATCCAGGGATCCTCAGGCCGCTTACGCCCCAGAAACCGCAACATGTCCTGTGAGAGGGGTCCAAGCCCAAACTGTCTCATTCATCACCTTAGATAGCTTACATTCTTTCTCACTGATAGATATTTTCAGTTTTCATGTAGATAAAGTTTAGTATGTTTATAAAAATAAATTTCAACCTGTATTATATGTGTTATTGTTCATTTTCTTTGATTTTTTCAGATGATCCCAAAGAGACTGTGGCCAATTTAACTGTAAGTGCATATGACTTAGACGACTTTCTCTGAAGACCCTGAGCAGGGTTATTTAAGTGGATTTCACTTGTTTGAGTGTTTATTTGACCTTTGCTCTTATGTTCTCAGTGTAAAATGCCGAATCAGCACTTTACGCCGTATCTGAAACAGCACCTGCCCAAACGACTGCATTATGCCAACAACCGCCGAATCGAAGATGTTCACCTGCTCATGGAGAGGAAGTGGCGTGTGGCCATGTACGGCATTTCCTGTTCTCCTGATGTTATACAGCTCTGTTCTAATGCTAGAGTCAAAACGACACTGTGAAGTGTGATGACATAAGAGTCTCAAATCGACAAGCATGTGACTCTGCTGTTTTGATAGTTATTGTGTGTGTGTGAATGAGATAGTTATTGTGTGTGTGTGAATGAGATAGTTATTGTGTGTGTGTGTGTGTGTGTGTGTGTGAATGAGATAGTTATTGTGTGTGTGAATGAGATAGTTATTGTATGTGTGTGTGTGTGTGTGAATGAGATAGTTATTGTGTGTGTGTGTGTGTGTCTGTGTGTGTGAATGAGATAGTTATTGTGTGTGTGTGTGTGTGTGTGTGTGTGTGTGTGTGTGTGAATGAGATTGTGTGTGTGTGTGTGTGTGTGTGTGTGTGTGTGTGTGTGTGTGTGAATGAGAGTGGCCTGGCCTGCTTTCACTTTTATGTGAATCAGACTGTCCGTTTCAATTTCATGTGAACAAGGAAGGCTTGTTTTTTATTTTATGTGAATAAGGAAGGCTTGTTTTTTATTTTATGTGACTGAGAAAGGCTTGTTTTTGATTTTATGTGAATAAGGAAGGCTTGTTTTTTATTTTATGTGAATAAGGAGGGCTTGTTTTTTATTTTATGTGACTGAGAAAGGCTTGTTTTTGATTTTATGTGAATAAGGAAGGCTTGTTTTTTATTTTATGTGAATAAGGAAGGCTTGTTTTTGATGTTTTGTGATTGAGAAAGGCATGTTTTTTAGTTTCCAAGTAAATAAGAAAGGCTTATTTTAGTTTTTATATGAATCAGAGAGACCACATAGGCATGTCCATGAAGATTCTCAGTCATCCAAGGGTTATGTCAAGGGCAACTGGACTTGATTGTAGATTCTTGAAGACGTTACACCTCTCATCCAAGAGTCTCTACTTCACCCTTCTTGGATAAGCAGATAAACCTGTTCTTTGTCCTGATGTTGCCTGTCCCTGCTTTTCACTTCATTTGTTTGGTTTAGGGTCAAACCTGAGTACAGGATGTGTGGATTCTTTGGAGATCATGGGTTTGACAACAAGATGGACAGTATGCAGGTACAGTGTGGATCTGTAGTTGAGTTGTGTAGTTGAGACAGACGGCTTTTACTTCATTGTCTTTTTTCCTTTCTTTTTCTCTTACAGACAATCTTCTTGGGCTACGGGCCAAGTTTTAAGTTCAGGACACAAGTACCTGTCTTTGAAAACATTGAACTTTACAACGTCATGTGTGGTAAGGCTGACTCTATGGAAACATTAACACACATGTCATAAAGGTATGATGTTTGGCATGGTTACCGTGGTTACTATCAGCTCGATTTGTTGGCAGTTTTTGGCTGATTTTTTGATACAGCTGACTGTCGAAACTGCAGTGTTTCTTTTTCCTTGGGATGAATTTGGACCCCTCATTTCACTGTCCACTTCAGTTTACAAACATCACCCCTCATTTCACTGTTCACTTCAGTTTACAAACATCACCCCTCATTTCACTGTCCACTTCAGTTTACAAACATCACCCTTCATTTCACTGTCCACTTCAGTTTAATACATCACCCCACATTTCACTGTTCACTTCAGTTTACAAACATCACCCCACATTTCACTGTCCACTTCAGTTTACAAACATCACCCCTCATTTCATTGTCCACTTCAGTTTACACATCACCCCACATTTCACTGTCCACTTCAGTTTACAAACATCACCCCTCATTTCACTGTCCACTTCAGTTTACAAACATCACCCCTCATTTCACTGTCCACTTCAGTTTACAAACATCACCCCACATTTCACTGTCCACTTCAGTTTACAAACATCACCCCTCATTTCACTGTTCACTTCAGTTTAATACATCACCCCTCATATCACTGTCCACTTCAGTTTAATACATCACCCCTCATTTCACTGTCCACTTCAGTTTAATACATCACCCCTCATTTCACTGTCCACTTCAGTTTACAAACATCACCCCACATTTCACTGTCCACTTCAGTTTAATACATCACCCCACATTTCACTGTCCACTTCAGTTTACAAACATCACCCCTCATTTCATTGTCCACTTCAGTTTACACATCACCCCACATTTCACTGTCCACTTCAGTTTACAAACATCACCCCTCATTTCACTGTCCACTTCAGTTTACAAACATCACCCTTCATTTCACTGTCCACTTCAGTTTACAAACATCACCCCACATTTCACTGTCCACTTCAGTTTACAAACATCACCCCTCATTTCACTGTTCACTTCAGTTTAATACATCACCCCTCATATCACTGTCCACTTCAGTTTAATACATCACCCCTCATTTCACTGTCCACTTCAGTTTACAAACATCACCCCACATTTCACTGTCCACTTCAGTTTAATACATCACCCCTCATTTCACTGTTCACTTCAGTTTACAAACATCACCCCTCATTTCACTGTCCACTTCAGTTTACAAACATCACCCCACATTTCACTGTCCACTTCAGTTTACAAACATCACCCCTCATTTCACTGTTCACTTCAGTTTAATACATCACCCCTCATTTCACTGTCCACTTCAGTTTACAAACATCACCCCACATTTCACTGTCCACTTCAGTTTACAAACATCACCCTTCATTTCACTGTTCACTTCAGTTTACAAACATCACCCCTCATTTCACTGTTCACTTCAGTTTAATACATCACCCCTCATTTCACTGTTCACTTCAGTTTACAAACATCACCCCACATTTCACTGCCCACTTCAGTTTAATACATCACCCCTCATATCACTGTCCACTTCAGTTTAATACATCACCCCTCATTTCACTGTCCACTTCAGTTTACAAACATCACCCCTCATTTCACTGTTCACTTCAGTTTAATACATCACCCCACATTTCACTGCCCACTTCAGTTTACACATCACCCCTCATTTCACTGCCCACTTCAGTTTACAAACATCACCCCTCATTTCACTGTTCACTTCAGTTTAATACATCACCCCACATTTCACTGCCCACTTCAGTTTAATACATCACCCCACATTTCACTGCCCACTTCAGTTTACACATCACCCCTCATTTCACTGCCCACTTCAGTTTACAAACATCACCCCTCATTTCACTGTTCACTTCAGTTTAATACATCACCCCACATTTCACTGCCCACTTCAGTTTAATACATCACCCCTCATTTCACTGTCCACTTCAGTTTACACATCACCCCTCATTTCACTGTCCACTTCATTTTACAAACATCACCCCTCATTTCACTGTTCACTTCAGTTTAATACATCACCCCTCATTTCACTGTTCACTTCAGTTTACAAACATCACCCCACATTTCACTGCCCACTTCAGTTTAATACATCACCCCTCATATCACTGTCCACTTCAGTTTACACATCACCCCTCATTTCACTGCCCACTTCAGTTTACAAACATCACCCTTCATTTCACTGTTCACTTCAGTTTAATACATCACCCATTTCACTTCACATTCGCATCGGAGTCCTGCATCGCCCTGTTGGGGTTTATTTCGCGATGACAGGATAGCTATACATTATCCCTTACTTCATGTAGTCATTACATATCAGTAAAAGGTGAGTGTTTTGTCCAGCATGTTGCTATTTACAGTAATCATTGGTAATTAGTATCAGGCCTGTGTTGTTTGTTATTTACAGTAATCATTGGTAATAAGTATAGGGCCTGTGTTGTTTGTTATTTACAGTAATCATTGGTAATAAGTATCGGGCCTGTGTTGTTTGTTATTTACAGTAATCATTGGTAATAAGTATAGGGCCTGTGTTGTTAGTTATTTACAGTAATCATTGGTAATAAGTATCAGGCCTGTGTTGTTTGTTATTTACAGTAATCATTGGTAATAAGTATCAGGCCTGTGTTGTTTGTTATTTACAGTAATCATTGGTAATAAGTATTGGGCCTGTGTTGTTTGTTATTTACAGTAATCATTGGTAATAAGTATCAGGCCTGTGTTGTTTGTTATTTACAGTAATCATTGGTAATTAGTATCAGGCCTGTGTTGTTTGTTATTTACAGTAATCATTGGTAATAAGTATAGGGCCTGTGTTGTTAGTTATTTACAGTAATCATTGGTAATAAGTATCAGGCCTGTGTTGTTTGTTATTTACAGTAATCATTGGTAATAAGTATCAGGCCTGTGTTGTTTGTTATTTACAGTAATCATTGGTAATAAGTATAGGGCCTGTGTTGTTAGTTATTTACAGTAATCATTGGTAATAAGTATCAGGCCTGTGTTGTTTGTTATTTACAGTAATCATTGGTAATAAGTATCAGGCCTGTGTTGTTTGTTATTTACAGTAATCATTGGTAATAAGTATCAGGCCTGTGTTGTTTGTTATTTACAGTAATCATTGGTAATAAGTATCAGGCCTGTGTTGTTTGTTATTTACAGTAATCATTGGTAATAAGTATCAGGCCTGTGTTGTTTGTTATTTACAGTAATCATTGGTAATAAGTATCAGGCCTGTGTTGTTAGTTATTTACAGTAATCATTGGTAATAAGTATCAGGCCTGTGTTGTTTGTTATTTACAGTAATCATTGGTAATAAGTATCAGGCCTGTGTTGTTAGTTATTTACAGTAATCATTGGTAATAAG
>NC_044506.1:880000-897500 GCF_902362185.1 Chanos chanos | reverse complement strand
AAAAAGCCATAGCTACTCCTCTACCTGGTCCTCTTCCTCTCCCTTGTCCAGACATTATTTTTCTCTCTCTGCTCCTCTGTGTTGTTCTGTATAAACATTGAACAAAATCAGTCCAAAAAGTCCATTTTCCTGTGAATGTCCATGTCATTGAAAGAACAATTACACCTGGCTGTGCCTCCGGCTGAGATGGGAATCAGCTGTGATTGGTCTGTTTTACACAACTTACAGTAAATCAGCTATTTCTCAATGTTTCAATGATCTGTTCGTTCAAAAATGCTCATCAGCTGTTTCACTATAGCTTTTGAGCTGCTGCTGCTGCAGAAGTAGAGGCTTTATACTGTATTTAAAGTTTTGAACATTAGGTTTTCATGTCTGACATGCTGTGTGCAGGCATCTGTAAATAAGACAAGACAGATCCATCATTTTGGTATTGGCTAAGCTCGTATGTAAAGAAAATGTAAGCATTTCAGACACGTGTTAAGTGACTGCATATTCTGTGAAAACAACATGAATTGTGTTAATGGTGTGGTCCACAACAGATGGATGTTGTGCTAATTGTGTTTAAAGTGTTGAAAATGTGACTACAGATTGGACAAAAGGATGTTGGCGATTGTAAAAAAACTGTAAGTATAGGTAAACGCTTGTTCGCAAGTGTAGAAAACTGTAATACATTAGCGATGACACTGACACTAACACATTAACGCTAGCACTAACACCCTCACAGTAACACTGACACACTAACAGTAACACTGACACCCTCACAGTAACACTGACACACTAACAGTAACACTAACACCCTCACAGTAACACTGACACACTAACAGTAACACTAACACACTAACAGTAACACTAACATCCTCACAGTAACACTGACACACTAACAGTAACACTAACACCCTCACAGTAACACTGACACACTAACAGTAACACTAACACCCTCACAGTAACACTGACACCCTCACAGTAACACTAACACACTAACAGTAACACATTAACGCCCTCACAGTAACACTGACACCCTCACAGTAACACTAACACCCTCACAGTAACACTAACACACTAACAGTAACACTGACACCCTCACAGTAACACTGACACCCTCACAGTAACACTGACACACTAACAGTAACACTGACACCCTCACAGTAACACTGACACCCTCACAGTAACACTGACACACTAACAGTAACACTGACACCCTCACAGTAACACTGACACACTAACAGTAACACTGACACACTAACAGTAACACTGACACCCTCACAGTAACACTGACACACTAACAGTAACACTGACACACTAACAGTAGCACTAACACAAGCATTGTCACGTACACACTGAAACTAACACTGACAGTGACACTAACACAAACACACTGAAATCACCACAGGCCCTAATAAACTCAGACAGCACATTCACAAAAACGTCATAAATATGATATTCAGTCTACAGTAACACCACACCGGTTCCACATCGGGATTGCGGTGTTGTGGTTTCTCTTTCTTTTCTTATTTTTAAACACCCCTTGACCTGACCCTCCTGGGACACTCTGGCATGATGTGGTGTGTGTGTGTGTGTGTGGGTGTGTGTGTGTGTGTGTGTGTGTGTGTGTGTGTGTGTGTGTGTGTGTGTGGGTGTGTGTGTGTGTGTGTGTGTGTATGGGTGGGTGGGGCTGATGTTGAAACAGGGTGAAATTGATCACTGTAAGCGGACGATCATTATAACCGATTTTTTTCTTTTTCTTTATTTCTCATGTAGATTATCATCCAACTGACATTTTTATTTTTATTGCGTGAACATAAAGTAATGAAACAGACAGCATCATGATCAGGCGCAATTTTATGGACTCTTTCAAAATACAGTAGGCCTACGGCTGTTTCAAACGCTTTTCAAATGACAGCACTGTACAAATTCAATTACTGAACTGTGTATAATTCAAATACACTATAATACAGTACAGTACTGTATATAAAATAGCTTATTGTAGTTCAAACGTAAAAGTATTGTGCGGTTTACAGAATACAATAGCGTCAGTAATGCCAATACAGGCTAAGCCACGGCTTGGCCGGGGTTTCGGTGCATTTCTCAGTTTGAACAGAATTGAAAATAAACTGTGGACTATCAGTGCTGATCTGGTAGCGGAGTTTGAAATCAAACCCATCTGTAAAATATCCTGAGGAACCTGAGGAACCCCGGGTTTGGCTGCTGCGTCTCGTTGGCTCGTTTTTGGCAGTTTGTCGTAAACTTCGATGAGTCTACGTTTGTCACTGAGAGAAAACGACTTTCATCTTCCCATCACGATTTCTGTGCACGCAGCATTAGCCTCAAGTGTCTAGCCAGAAGCAGAGGGGTTACCGCCAGACAAAGAAAGCCGACCAAAGTAAAGTTAAAAAAGGAGTTTTAATTCTTATCCATATGTTGACTTGTATAAAAAGACCCAAAATGACCACTGTAAGCAGCCTACATGATTACTATAAGCGAAGGAATGATTCTGTCCCAAGCTTTTTGATACATATAAGCGCTTGATCGCTGTGATCACCACAGGAGGTTTCCACTGTATCTGCTTTTTTATTCTGGAACTGTCTGTGGTCCTGGGACTGGATCTCAAGACCAAACAGGCTCTAAGGTTGATAATGTAGCGTGTGGAAGGCAGCAGCCCTTAGCTTTACAGCCTGATGTTATAGTTTAATCATACTACAAACAGGGCTGTTGTATTAATCATACTACAAACAGGGCTGTTGTATTAATCATACTACAAACAGGGCTGTTGTATTAATCATACTACAAACAGGGCTGTTGTATTAATCATACTACAAACAGGGCTGTTGTATTAATCATACTACAAACAGGGCTGTTGTATTAATCATACTACAAACAGGGCTGTTGTATTAGTTTATTCATACTACAAACAGGGCTGTTGTATTAATCATACTACAAACAGGGCTGTTGTATTAATCATACTACAAACAGGGCTGTTGTATTAATCATACTACAAACAGGGCTGTTGTATTAATCATACTACAAACAGGGCTGTTGTATTAATCATACTACAAACAGGGCTGTTGTATTAATCATACTACAAACAGGGCTGTTGTATTAGTTTAATCATACTACTAACAGGGCTGTTGTATTAATCATACTACAAACAGGGCTGTTGTATTAATCATACTACAAACAGGGCTGTTGTATTAATCATACTACAAACAGGGCTGTTGTATTAGTTTATTCATACTACAAACAGGGCTGTTGTATTAATCATACTACAAACAGGGCTGTTGTATTAATCATACTACAAACAGGGCTGTTGTATTAATCATACTACAAACAGGGCTGTTGTATTAGTTTAATCATACTACAAACAGGGCTGTTGTATTAATCATACTACAAACAGGGCTGTTGTATTAATCATACTACAAACAGGGCTGTCGTATTAGTTTATTCATACTACAAACAGGGCTGTTGTATTAATCATACTACAAACAGGGCTGTTGTATTAATCATACTACAAACAGGGCTGGACAAGCCTCAGTTTGTCCCTCTTTGGTCTGTCTTTATCTGCTGTACCCAGATCAGTCTGACAAGGCTCAGATTTCACAGAGAATGGAAATATTACAGCAGGTCATACATTAGGTTACAGCAAGTACTCAGACACAGACAATCCTCAGAGAACCACCTTTACTTGACCAACAGTGGAAAGAATACAGCCCATCTCCACGAGTGACTGGCACTTTGTTTATTTGTTTGTTTGTTTGTTTGTTTGTTTGTGTGTGTGGCTGTGTGTGTGTATGTGTGTGTGTGTCTGTCTGTCTCAGAATCCCGTATATAAATGCCAAAGTTCTAACAGGGTGTCATCCAATCAGCACCAATCAAATGAATGATGTAACAGATGCATTGGCCTTGAGTTTAGCTCTGCTGGCCTGCATATTCACTAATGACCTCTCTTATCCTTTTATCCTTTGCCCTGAACATCTGCTCTCGTGATTTACAGAGTTCAGAAGAGGAGTCTAACTGGGTGGAGGAGATCTTGCACACACACACCGCTCGCGTTCGGGACGTGGAAATTCTCACGGGCCTGGACTTTTACCGCACAACTTCACATAGCTACACGGACATCCTGTCTCTAAAGACCTACATGCACACCTTTGAAGAGGACGTGTAAAAAGAAAAAGAAAAGAAAACGGAGGGAAAGAAGAGAAAGATCGCCTCCCCCACACTGGCTCCTCCTTCTCCTCTCGCTCCCTAGTTCATCTCTGATTCTTTGGTGTATATTTTTATAGAATTTATCATATTTATTATTCATTTCCAATGGAATAATAATGAAATGACACTTAAAGACACTAACCCTTAGGGAAAAGAGGTCTTTCCTCTCAGTTTAACAGTGTTGTCTGTATACCATCAAAGTTGACTATGTCTTTACGAGTAACTGTTGGCGGTTCGTGTATTTTAGAGATACAGATGAACAGTGTATGCAGGGTTTCTGTGCAGATTTGATGTCAGGTTACACTCAGGTGATGGTTGTGTGTAATAGCATGTATTGACAGTGTTGAATAATAATATGTTTTACTCTGTGAGCAAAAGTCTGAGTCTCTCTGACAGCAAAGCACTGACTACTCAAACTCATCCTGTTAGACAGCTCACCGCCCCGTCATCTCGTCATAGTGAAGATTATGCTGATAAAACAGTTTTATGCCCCGCTAGATTTAGATTAACCTGTCATCTGGTTTGGACGTGGTTAACCTGTCATCTGGTTTTGTTCCCAATAAAGTCCAGTAATGTCACTCACATGTGCTCCTGCCTCATGTCTGTTTTAATGCCTCTCTGTAGGTGTAATGTGGGTTTCTATGTATTGAAAGGGTTTAAACTGGTATTAAACTGTCTTGTTTGTAAGAGAAATTTTGGGAAGATGTGGCCTACAGCATGTCAGTGTGTGACGGGGGTGTGGCTTACAGCATGTCAGTGTGTGACGGGGGTGTGGCTTACAGCATGTCAGTGCTAATGGGGGAGATTAGTGTTTATGCTTTCGGGAATTTGTAGTCTGCCCAATATGGTGCAACTGTCTGTCTCATGGTTTTCTACTATCTGCCTCTCCTGTGTCTTGCTGAACCAAAGGAAAAAACGACTGAGATTATTTATTTTAATCGACACTAAACTTTACTACACATTGCACATGTCTGGAGCTTGCTTGAAAAATATATTACAGGAAAACCACCCACACTCAGTGCACATTTTTGTGGTAATCTTTAAAATGCTTACCATTTGATGTAGGACCCTGGGCTTTCCTTTCTGCTGATATAGCTGTGTTAAATCTGGGAAAAAAGGTTATTAAAATTGTCTAGTGGATGACAGTCTCTACCCGTGGATCATTTCAATCGTTTTACCCTCCAATGCTGTAGGACACAAACACACAACTGATCTCAGAACAGGGCCAGCAGAGCAGGGGAACGCTTGACTTTCCTGTGGTTCTGCTGTCTAACGTCAACTGTAGAGAGTTTAGTGGAGACGTCGCCAAAAGTAGCATGCTAGTCGGCTAGTCACCCCATAGCGTCACTGTGTGGTCGCGAAACGCGAGCGTGAGAGTGCTTTTTTAAATTCTGCACTCTACAACCGCTTGCCTTCGCCCGCTTTTTTCAACGGGACCCATGACGTCAGCTGAACAGATCCGCCGTTGAGTTTAACGAGCTGTAGGCAAGCACAGCTTATTCTCGGCAGAAAAGCGAAACAGGACAAAAACGCCACAAGAGGGCAGTGAGTGGGATGTGGGAGAAAAGTATTAAAACAGACAGTTGTAGATCATGTATTGTAGGCCTTCATATACGTAGAAAATTACTCTTAAGAGATAATTACTCTTAAGAGATAAATTACTCTTAAGAGATTGTTGGGCATCAATGTTTTTTAAAAGTGTTGAAAATAATAAACAAGCACGACGATGACTTAAGGTAGCTCTTTTGTCTTTATTGAGTAAAAGGTAGAGTATACAGCAAAAGCAGAGAGGAGGTCATCAGAGAGGCACCCAGACGGAGTCTTGATGGTGGAAGACTGAGTCTTGATGGTGAAAGACTGACAACAAGGTCTCACACACACACAGATATACCCGTGCAGCCAAGGGCCTTCGGCCTTGACGCCCATAGATAATGAGAGCTCTCTAAAACTGCGGGGCAGGTGTGTGAGAGCTTGGTTGATAAACCAGTGTTTGAGTGAGAGAAGTGTAACACAAGATGAAAAGTATGTCCACACATTTCATTCACTTAACAAAATATATACCTATTTTACCACTACACCTCACTAAGAGACCAGAGAGGTCTGGTGGCAGTCAAAGTATTCAGCTAGGACCCACATCTCCCCCCTCTTAATCATTGAGAAGCCTAATGATTAATACATACATGCATGAGCTAAATATGCGCTAAGCAAACCATATATCAAGCCCACTAAACGTATAATAGGTGATCAGGCCATTATCCATCTACATCCTGAAATAAGGAGGTCTAGCAAATCAATCCGCGTACCATGCAGTAGAAAGAATCGTCACATTCAGAAAGGCATTAATGGCCTCTGAGCACGCCGATGTTTTGGCTGCAATTGTCTCGGAGTAGTAACCGCCTTGATACCACAACACATAAGTCTCAAGATAAAATAAACAAAGTTGCCCCTATCACCAATGTTAGAATATACAGTGCCTGCTGGGCCATAGGCCAGAGCCCCCCAAATAAGCCACTAAACCAGCCACTGTCATCACCTTGAACACTCTGAACCCGTGTGCTCAGATCAGAGATGTCAGCCATAATTTGTGATAAATTCTGAGAGGGGTCGGCTACGTCAGTACAACATTCTGGGCCTACAACTGAGCATACACCACCCTGGGCAGAGAGTAGATAATCTAGAGCCATACGGTTTTGCAGTATCATCATATGGTGGGACTGCAGTGCAAAGGAAACATCACCTAAAGCAGTGAGAGTGTCATTAGCAAGCTTTTGCACCTCCTGTGACAAAGCTCTAATTTGGTCTAAAGACTGCATAACACCATAACTAGGAATTAATGCTCCTAATACTCTAGTCCACCAAGTTTGTTCACAGGTAAAATGTTCTACACCCCATTGAACCGTCTGTGCTACAGCGATTTCTAGATGTGATTAACATTACCTGTATAGCAATTGGTTTGTTTAAGTCAGGATCAGTTTCACGTCGCCAACTAAAATTACCCTGTAGAGCTATGATCAGTGTGTAGGAGCGAACATGTGTCACAATCAGACACCTGATGGGCTACCCATGGAATTCCCGCCCCAACACTCTGAACATGTGGTACACACAAACACTACAATTACCATACAACATGTGGCGTGTTTTGGTCAATATGCTCTCAAAATAGTTATCTTTTGGACTGAAAGACAACACCAAAGACCAACAAATCATAAACACAACAATGTGCTTCATGATGAAGGATGGTGAGGGAGATCTTCGTCTCCTCCTCGTCTTCAGTCTTCTGGCTGATGTGACCCTTTGTGAGTCGTATATCAGCAGCGCAGGCTTGCCAGGGAGAGGTTACTAGCACTTCACCTGGTAGCGATGAGTCTTGCTTCGCCTAATTAGCGGGATAAGGAGCAGAAGTGTATGTGAAATACGCTACTGTAGAGCTATGTCTACCCCCTGGACGAAGAGTAGTCCACTGACTATGTGGTTTACAATATAAATGACCTGTGTTTAAATCTACACTTACCCAATATGCATACTGAGTAAAGAAGGGAGCTCTGTTACTCTATCAGCAACCAAATCTGTTAATGGCTCAAGAGGGTGTTCAATTGTCTGTTGATAAGATGAGACAAATCCTACTGCTATAACACAGGGATCTTCAAATAACCACTTAGCAGCTTTCCCTATCTGAGTTAGTTGAAGAGCTGGTGAACTAAAATGACCCAATAAACTGAACCCTCGCGGTTTATCCAGACGAGGGCACCTTAGGAACCAATCGTGGTGCGTTATCGGAAGGCGTGGATGTATCTCAGGCCTGCAAAACACACAAAACAGAAACATTTTGGGGAGTAACAACATTCGTCACAACATATATTACTAACCATAAAGTTTTAAAAATAAGGATGGAAGCTAATCAAAGTGCAGGTGGGAGCTAAATAGCATCGACAGCACTAACTATCTTCACCGTGGGGTGACCCCTGAGCCTCTAAACAACTCAGTTCTTCCCACTGGCTCCTACACTTTGAACACCCTTAATCTTTGAACACCCTTAATTGGTTTACAGTTTGAAGCGTGAACCCAACGTTTCTTGCCCTGTACTTTAACCGCTGATGGTGTAATTAATAAGACTGGGAATGGCCCTTCCCATCTTGGTTCTAGACCTGAGCGTGGAAATTTCTTAATCATGACACACTGTCCTGGCACTAAAGAATGTCCCCCCTCTGGTGGCTCTCCCCAGGCCTGCCTAACCTGTACTTCTGCTACTGAGACAACTTTAGTGAGCTCACAACAGTATTGAAGAAGAGAGTCAGAGAGAAGGTGGACGTCAGATTCACGTAGATCTGGTGTACCAGGAAGCTTCATTGGTTGTCCTGTGACGATTTCAAAAGGGCTGAGTCCTGTTATTCGATTGGCTGTCGCTCTCATGCTGCACAGAACTATAGGAAGAGCATCAACCCATGAAAGTCCTTCCGAGTGCATTTTACAAAGTCGTGCTTTAAGAACGCCATTGGCCTGTTCCACCATGCCAGACGATTGGGGGTGGTGAGCGCAATGTAATGACCATTGGACACCCAGCAGTCAACACACTTCCTGACACACCCTTCTTGTGAAGTGTGTTCCTTGGTCTGAGTCTATGATGTCAGGGAGTCCCCATCGGGGAATGATGTCCTGTGCCAGCACTCTAGCTGTGTGAGAGGCCGTCCCCCTCTTTGTTGGGTAAGCTTCAATCCATCTGGAGAACTTATCCATGATGACTAGGACGTCCTGTTTCCCTTTTACCTTTGGCAGGGTGATGTAATCGACTTGCAGATGCTTGAAAGGTCCAGGTGGCGCGTTCGGTCGAAGCCTTGGAACTGGAGCTCCGGGAGACGGATCATGTTTTTGACAGATGATACAAGCGTCTTTGATTTTCTGAGCCTCTGCTCTGAAGAGAGGGTTATACCAGACTGAAGAAAATCTTGAGACCATTGCTTTAGGCCCAATGTGGCCGACGCTATGTATCTGCTGAGCCAGATATGGCAAGAGGCAGGAAGGAGCAACAACCTTGTCACCTTTCCTCCATACTAAGTCATCATACAGCTTTGCACCATTCTCCATCCAAGTCCATCGTTCCTCTCGTCTTGAACTGTCTTGCAATTCAGAAATGTGTTTGAGATCGCGGACAATGACATGTCGCAATTCCTCAGTTCTGCTGGTGGGCATTCTCGTGCTGCCACCATTAAAAGTCTCATCCATGTCGTTTGGAGCTGAGTCATCATTGCTGCTGTCAGAGTTTTCATCACTCGTTTCGTCACGTTTTTCATCACCCCTCTTTGCGGCAGCTTTAGCAGCTTCATCTGCTACCGCATTTCCCTTACTGATCTCGTCCTTTTGTCTGGAGTGCGCTTTAATCTTGAGTACTGCTACAACATCTGGTAGTTTAAGAGCGTCTAGTAGTTGAGCTACTTCTTTGCCATTGTGTATGGGTGTGCCGGTGGCTGTCAGGTACCCTCTCTGTTTCCACAGGGCTCCAAAATTATGGACCACCCAAAAGGCATACCTGGAATCAGTGTAGACATTGGCTGTCTTTCCTTCTGCCACTTTTAACGCTTCAATAAGTGCATGGAGCTCTGCTTGTTGAGCTGAAGTCCCTGCAGGCAAAGAACCGCTCGCCATGACCTCATGACTTGAAGTCACCGCCCATCCTGCTTTCCGTCTTCCTTCAATGGTCATGGAAGATCCATCAGTAAACAGTACTAAGTCAACCAAATCTGGTGCTAGGGGGATGTTCGTCTGGATGTTTATCCTAGATGCATTTCCATCCTCATCTGTAACTTCTTCTCCTGTAGGCCTCACGCTTCTCTTGGATCTGGTGTGGACTACTCTCAGAGCTAGCGGCTTATCAGTAGAGCTGACCTCCTCCCGTTCCCCCTCATCCTTGTTATTTTCATAAGCCCTTGGGTCATCCACTTTTTCTGCCAGTTGTTTTGCATCTTCCCATGGGTACAAGGGAGATAACGCGGAAGCTGACTCTGAGTCTGACCTTGCAGAAGCGCCTTGGTTATGGCTATCTTTCACCTCAGAGTGAGAGTGAGTTTGGGCGTTTTCTTGAGCTGGCAGATTGCCAACTGCAGTGTCATTAGCGAAATGGACCTTTTTCTCTCTCTCTCTGTGCTTCTCATTCTCAGAGCAAAGAAAATCATTGGTAGCTTTTAACTTACCATTCTCATGCTGACTTTTATCTCGTTCAATTTTTAGTTCATGCTGTCTGAGCTTAGAGAGAGCCACCAAAAGCCATTTAGTTTTTTCTGTGCCATCTTTCATGCGTTGTGTTTTACCCCATGCCCTTTTAATATCATCAGGATGCCACTGATCATTCTTACAAGGTTTAATGCCATACTTTGCACATATTTCTTTCTCAGTGCTGGCTAAATCAAAATGTAACTCAAACCACTTAACCAGTTCATCCGTAACATCAGACAATGCAACATTTGGAGGCAATACTCCTCCCTTCTGTGTAGTTTCTTTCTCTGTACAACTCATGGTAAACTGCGTATACGACTTCTTCTAGTTAGTCTAACTTCTTTTGACTAATAGGGAGACCAACATCATATGAGTTTACAGCTAAACAAACTTCTTAATGGAGATAGAACTGAGAACGACTCACGCGCACACTTGCGGCGTTGTCTTTGTCACTCCGGAGGGCAATCCCCGATGGCTGCAGTCCATGGAATTTCCCCGTGCTGTCCGAAGAGTTACTCGTCAACCGTCTCCGCTCTGCACCTTTACGTTCGACAGTCTTCTATTCCATCCGGGTCGTGGCACCAAATTGTTGGGCATCAATGTTTTAAAAGTGTTGAAAATAATAAACAGGCACGACGATGACTTAAGGTAGCTCTTTTGTCTTTATTGAGTAAAAGGTAGAGTATACAGCAAAAGCAGAGAGGAGGTCATCAGAGAGGCACCCAGACGGAGTCTTGATGGTGGAAGACTGAGTCTTGATGGTGAAAGACTGACAACAAGGTCTCACACACACACAGATATACCCGTGCAGCCAAGGGCCTTCGGCCTTGACGCCCATAGATAATGAGAGCTCTCTAAAACTGTGGGGCAGGTGTGTGAGAGCTTGGTTGATAAACCAGTGTTTGAGTGAGAGAAGTGTAACACAAGATGAAAAGTATGTCCACACATTTCATTCACTTAACAAAATATATACCTATTTTACCACTACACCTCACTAAGAGACCAGAGAGGTCTGGTGGCAGTCAAAGTATTCAGCTAGGACCCACATATCTTTTGTCATTTATTTTTGCATAGGAAAGTTAGGCAAGCGGTGTTTGCGTAATACTGTTGAATAGTATGCGTGCGTGTGAGAGAGTGTTTGTTGAATAGTATGCGTGTGTGTGAGAGAGTGTTTGTTGAATAGTATGCGTGCGTGTGAGAGAGTGTTTGTTGAATAGTATGCGTGCGTGTGAGAGAGTGTTTGTTGAATAGTATGTGTGTGTGTGAGAGAGTGTTTGTTGAATAGTATGTGTGTGTGTGAGAGAAATAAAAGACAATCTGGTAAGATGGAATAAATTACCACTATCTCTAATTGGCTGAATTGCAACTGTTAAAATGAACATCCTCCCAAAAATAAACTACCTCTTTGCCATGACGCCTGTCACCCCACCCCTGGGCTGGTTCTCCTCTCTCAATAGCGCAGTCATTAGATTCTACTGGAAAAACCAAAAACCACGAATTAAACTATCTACCCTCCAAAAGCCCAAACAATATGGAGGACTTGGGGCCCCAAACTTCTTCTACTATTTCTTCTCACACCAATTACTGTACATCCACCACTGGACAAATAACACCAATCCACCTTGGCTAGACATCGAAAATACTTTAGCTAAAGAATTGAGCATCAAAAATCTCCCATTTATAGATAAATCCATAAAAACTCACAGCTGTTACAAAAACAACACTATCAGCACCACTCTAACCGCTTGGTGGAAGTCAAATGAAGTTCTCCATTACAGTCTCTCACCATCTATCCATACTCCATTACGGCATAATCCCATGTTTTTAATCAATAACAAACCCTTTTTCTTCTCAACCTGAAATGAGAGAGGAGTAACCAGCCTGGGACAGTTACTCAATGATGGCTTGCTCATGACCTTCGACCACATCCAAAAAAAATACATCACACCGGACCACAGCTACTTCCAGTATATCCAGTTAAAAGAAGTCATAAAAAAACCCATCAACACTAGCAACTTTAACAATCAAAGCCCTCCCCTCCATTCAAAGTTACAATCACTCAAACCTCAAAAAAAGTTATCCCAAATATACAAACTTCTAGCATCTGAAGACAGCACAATACCAATCCCTATAGACAAATGAACCACAGACATAAATAGCCTACCAACAGATATTAACTGGCAAAGCATATGCAATAACACATTCTCTATGACATGTAATTCTAAAACCCAACTTACAGTATAAAGTCCTTCATAGAACCCACATTAACACTCACAAACTTTACCGCATGGGCTTTAGCCAAAGTAATATATGTTCACACTGTCCAACCTCAACAGATGAGTACTTTCATGCCATCTGGCTCTGCCCACACATCCAAAACTTCTGGTCGGAGGTCATGAGGTCAAGCTATCTGAGATCCTTAGCCTCAGCATCCCCTTATGCCTCATCATAGCTTTACTTGGCGATGTCTCTACGCTACACACACTGAAACATCTCAAATCATTCATATTAATATCGCTAACCATTGCCAAAAAGACCATATTACTGAACTGGAAAGACAGAACCAAGATATCCATAGCTCACTGGCTCAACCTACTAACAGACCATTCAAATCTAGAAAAACTTGCAGCATTTCAGCAAAACAACATTAAATCCTATGAAGACACCTGGTCCCCCTTTCTACAATACCTTAAATGTTGATTCCTCTCCCCACAAGTGACCCTTAACATTACTACTCTTTTCAACTTTTATTTATTTTCTCCTCCTAACACAGTGTGCAGTTTGTCCCACCAGCCCGGATTGTCTGGTCCTGTCTGTCTTGCCCCATCATGTCTTGTCAGTCTTGTTATGTTTTGTTGTTCAACCTTTACACATAAATACATATATACAAAGAATGATGTATTTATTTTATTTATTTATTTAACTACTATTATTATTATTATTATTATTATTATTAATTTTTTTCTCTTTTTACCTTCTTTTTTTTCCTCTCCTCTTTTTTTTGTTTTTTTGTTTGTTTGTTTTTTTGTTTTGTTTCCTTTTGCTCTTTCTTTTTTGACTTTATTTGTTGTTGATTTTCTTGTTGTTGTTTTTGTTTTTTTCTGTTTGTTTGTTTTGTTTTCATTGTGAAGCATTGTTGTACTTCATTGTTTTGTTATTTTGTTTTCTTTTCCACTTTCTCCATGTTTATATTCCTCAAACTTTCTCTCTCTCTCTCTCTCTCTCTCTCTCTCTCTCTGTCTCTACCTCTCTCTCTCTCTCTCTCTCTTTCTCTGTCTCTCCCTCTCTCTGTTTCTCCCTCTCTCTCTCTCTCTCTGTTTCTCCTTCTCTGTCTCTCTGTTTCTCCCTCTCTATGTCTCTCTACCCCTCTCTCTCTCCCTCTCTCTCTCTCTCTGTCTGTTTCTCCCTCTCTCTGTCTCTCTCTCTCTCTGTCTCTCTCTCTCTTTTTCTCCCTCTCTCCGTCTCTCTGTTCCAGCTGATTACTCACAAATCCATGATGTTTTGGACAGAGTGGTTTGATGTGTTTATTTTTGGGAAGAATGGTTCGATGTGTTTATTTTTGGGAAGAGTGCTTTAATGTGTTTATTTTTGGGAGGAGTGCTTTAATGCGCGAGACTCAGGTTTCTATTGGCTGTCAGCATGTGCACAGACATGTTGCTGAGTCTTGGTTCCCTGTATCCTGGGCTGTTTTCCTGTAAACAGGTCTCTTAACAGCTGCCACTTATAAATAATTAATCACTGGCCTGTGACCATGATATGCAATGTAAAGAGACAGGAGGTTTTTACTGGCACTGATGGACTCTGCTCTTCTCATCTGCCATAAACCCACACTGTAATCACATACCAATCATGTAATAAACCAATCTACTAATGGTGTCATAAAACAGCCTCTTCATCATAATTTAATCAGTTATTACATTATATGGTAGATATTTTAAACAAATAATAGACACCCTAAGTACACAGTACAGTCCGTGAATTGCTGTCCTAATGCATACAGAGTCTTTAAGTTATACCATGTATGGAGAAATCCCTGATCTCTGGATTACCTGCAGATAAACAATGTAACATACAACACCAAACCAGAAAGCTGAACTCTACCATTCAACCTCTCAGCACCTCATCTGACCTGTCTTTACTCTGAACATAGATATAGAGTAAGAGAGAGAGAGAATGACAGAAAGACAGAAGGTTGTGAGTGGCATGTTTTGCTATTGAGGAATTCGTACAACTGGAACTGACCCAGAGAGCCCAGACAGTGTCTTAGTCTACCAATAATACTAATTTACCAATATCTTAATCTAACCCTAACATGTCTATAAAACAATGTGTGGGTTTCAGAACAAGTTTTCCAGAAAAGAAAAATGAATTATTATTTCATAAAGAGGATATAAAGTGTAGACATGTAATGAGGACAGACACAGTTGACCACTGACATTTGATTTAAATTCCAATCTGTAATCTGAATGATGTCTGTCAGTACTCAACACCAGCACAGTTACAGCTCATCTGGCCAGTGTTGTATGAAGTCACATATACTTCAGTAGAAATGAAGATGATTGTCAGTAAAATGAGAAAACTATTCAAAGGAAAAGTATGTTGTTGTAGAGGTAAGCATACAGCATATTACATACAGTAATATTACATTACATGCACTTAATTATCAAAAGTACAAAAAAAACATGAAAAAGAATGGAACATGTATACACACACACACGAATATACACGTGAATAATGACTAAAAAACAGCAGTAGGATTTTATATATATATATATATATATATATATATATATATATATATATATATATATATATATATATATATATATATATAAAAATATATGTGTGTGTGTGTGTGTGTGTGTGTGTGTGTGTGTGTATATATAAAATATAGTCTCTGACTTAGTTTAATGTTTAAAGGTGAATTCAGATTTAAAAGTGTATTTAGCTGCTGAATTCAGAATTAGAACTCGTTGTTATTGTAGAAAACATGGTAGTGTTTGAGGGTTCTGTCTAAATCTGCCAGTATCTGATGACTGGGAAAGGCAACGTCAGGCTGATTATGATGGATTACGGTGTGACATACTTGAATTTAATACCAGTTTCCTTTTCTTAAACTATAATATAAGGCATTCTATTAGCTTACAAAATCAATGAAAAAATGCTCCCTTTTTCCTGCTGTCAGAGAGACATGCATCCAGGCATAACACTCTAACCTTGTTACCAGGTATGACGTAGCTGACAGGTCGTGTGAAGGGAGATTTTTGAATTTTTTCGTCGTGCAATGGTCCTAAAGCTCCACGAAATGTGCCCGTCTTTGCAAATCTATGATCAACTGCATGATCATTTTATGGTTACCTGGAAGATGCTAATCTAATCTATGTGGCGGCGTAATTTAGTGGAATGACTCACTGAGTGAAACCCTGTGCGTACGCTTTTACTGCTAGTTAAGTATTAGTTGTTCTTCAGTAAGCTATAAATGCGGCTGTGAAAATTTAGTAGAGCAATAGTAACCATTTGCTTTTTTAAGTGAAAATTGCCAGAGACGCTTCTACTTGAGTAAATGGTCCTAAAACATACTTAAGTACTCTACTGTACAGCAGAGCTTCACTGCGCATAAAACTGTCAATTATTCAGTGATTTTATCAGCCTGACTGTCAGTCAGGTATTTTTGATCTGAAAAGATTACACTGTTATTTGTTTGTCAGTGATCAGGTTGGAGGACAGATTTCTGAGTTATGTGCTTTAGTTAATCTTTACATGACTGACAAAGACTTTAACTGTCTCTACAATGTTATCACAGCTTCATAAAGAAAGAGAGATAGAGAGAGGGGGAGAGAAGAGGAGAGAGGGTAGTGTTTTATAGAGTCTGAAACAATCAGTCACCTCACAGGCGTGTGTGTGTCGTGGTGTGTGTGTGTGTGTGTGTGTGTGTGAACTTTGTGTGAACTGCAGTGATATCTCAGAGTCCACTGTATTTCTTTCTCTCTCAGAACCTTTTCATCAGCAGTCTCAGCCTGCCATCACTGCTGTGCTCACCGTGTGGCCTCCCTCTCAGCCAGCATGGCCTTCAGCAAGAGCTATGTCAGCAGGAAGCAAGTTATCATAGTGAGTAAGCGGGACACCTGTCAGGGAATGCACTCCCCTCTCAGCGGGTAATGCTCTGAGGAGAGGTGGTGTGCCAAGCAGAATCCGTACGTTTTGCTGAGTGGAACGGAGAATAGGTGACGTGTCTGTTGATAGTTTGGGAGGATTCCTGAGGTGAGAGTGTTAGATAATGGTGTGTGTGTGTGTTCAGTCAGTGATGTATGTGTTTAGGATGAGTGTGTTAGCGCTGTCGTGTGTTCAGGGCTGGTATGTTGGGTCAGTGCTTTGGGGAATGACCCTGGAGATATTTTCTGTGTAGATATATACGTGTTGCAGACGCCTGATGCGCTTGGCTGCCTGGCTGCCTGGCTGCGCATACGCTTTCTGTGCAGATATATACGTGTTGCAGACGCCTGATGTGCTTGGCTGCCTGGCTGCGCATACGAACAGACAGAATGTGGTCAGGTGACTGACAGCTGTGGCTTTTACAAAAAGCATCAAATTTCATCCTTTTCCCTCGTGTGCTTTCCCTCCCTTTCATCTCCTGTTCATGCTGTTTACTCACAGCGGGGATGGCTGACGCTACTGGTGAACAGAGACACAGACATTTTCCATGTCATAATAATCTGTTTGATTTTAGAATTCTTGAATCAACTGAACAAGGATGAGGTAATGTATTAACTTCCTGGTGGGTTTTTTTATTATTTCAGAGATGACACACTTATGGTTGGAAGCATGATTTTGCAGGTTTTTTTGGGTTGGGTCTAGACTGATGAATCAGATGTTTGATTTGAAGAAATGTGTCTGAGAGCACAGACCCCTGATGCAGCAGGTTCCTCTGTGTTTTAGAGTTATTTTTTATCATTTATTAATTGTTTTTTATTATAAACGCCCAGCTTCAGTAATGGGAAATTGTGCTATATGGCAGTAGGTAAAAGAAACGGGCTGTTACAGTCAGAGAAAGGATGTGGATGTTTTTGTCCCATCTGTCCTTCACCAGTCTCAC
>NC_044506.1:852500-875000 GCF_902362185.1 Chanos chanos | reverse complement strand
CTGTTTTTTTCTCTGTCTGTCTGTCTGTAGGGGCTGTATGCTGAGTCTCATGGCCTGGTGGACAATAACATGTATGATCCTGAATTTGATGCCTCCTTTAGTCTGTCCAACAGTGAGAAAGACAAACCAAGATGGTACCTGGGTCAGCCTGTAAGATCTGTTCCTCATCACACACAGACACAGACACAGACACACACACACACACACACACACACACACACACACACACACACGCATGTGTGGACACTCTCTCACACACACATATCTAAGACATAGACATAAGAAACTTAATTGTCATTGTACTGTTGTACAAGACAACAACGCAACGAAATAATGATGGCACTCCCTGAATAAAAAAACGATATTAAAAATAATTTAAAAACTAAAAGGTCAAAAAGAGCAGTACTCACAGTGCAGTCCAATAGACACACAATTAGCAGGAAACACTTAGCAGCAATACAACAGAGTGTAACCAAGTAAACAGGTATGGCACATGGGCGTATTGCACAGTAGAGAGTTCAGTCAGTGAGGGAAGTGGTATATGTATATATGTGTGTGTATGTGTACGTTTGTGCATTTGTGTGTGTGTTGTAGTGGATGTGTGGGTGGGGGTGGGGGTGTGTCAAGCCATGTTCAACAATTTGACAGCTTTGGGGAGGAAGCTGTTTTTCGGTCTTGTGGTGTGTGCATGTATTGTCCTGTGTCGCCTGCCAGAGGGGAGGAGTTTGAGGAGCTGGAGGGCAGGGTGGGCTGGGTCATGGATGACGTTGGAGGTCCTGCCCCAACATCGGGCCTTGTAGGTGTCCTCAACTGCCGGCAGCTTTGTCATGGCCCGATCTAGAGGTGGGCATTGCCCATCCAAATTTTAGCACTGCCCATACAGAATAGTTAGAGTTTGGCCTGAGGCTGCAGTATCACAACACAAGACTGCTTTGAGAGCACCGACTGGAGTCTTTCTGCTGAAAACAACTCTGTTATAGACCTAGAACAGTACACCTCATCAGCACTGTCACATATTAACTTTTGCACAGAAAATGTCACCACTGTTAAGAAAATGCGGGTGTTCCCTAACCAGAAACTCTGGATGAACGAAAAGGTCTGGAGTCTGCTAAGGGTCAGAGATGCTGCTTACAGAGCTGATGACACTGCAGCCTATAGTCTAAGCAAGAGCTAATCTCAAAAAACAATTACAAACTCAGGATCGATGACAATTTTAACGGTAACGATCCCCGACGCATTGGGCAAGGCGTACAGGCCGTCACAGATTATAAAATGAAGGACAGCCTGACTGTAAGCAGCAACCCCTAGCAGGCACAGGACCCCAACATGTTCTTTGCCCACTTTGACAGAGATAATAGCATTAGGGAAATGGATAGACTGCTGCGCAAGGAAGCAAGTGGACCTGATGGTGACCCAGGGCGTGTGCTTTGGGCATGCGCCAACCACTTAGCAGAGGTCCCCACCAACATTTTCAACCTCTCCCTGACCTACGCTGTTGTCCCGATGTGCCTCAAATCAACAACCGTTGTGCCCATCCCCAAGCAAAAAAATGTGATTTGACTAAACGACTATCACCCGATCGCACTTGCCCCGGTGAGAGCCAAATGCTTCGAGGGGCTGAATGTGGCCCACATCAAACGCACAATCCCTGCCACCTTGGACCAGCACCGGTGTGCCTACCAGGCAAACAGATCAACAGAGGCTGCAATCAGCCTTGCCCTCTGTACCGTCCTGGATCACCAGGAAAGACCAGACAAGTATGTCAGGATTCTCTTCTTGGACTTTAGCTCGGCCTTCAACATTGTCATTCCCAACAGGCTAGTGTCCAAACTCCACAGCCTAGGCCTAAACACAACCATTTGCAACTGGACCCTGGATTTTCTAACCAGACTGTCAGGCTGGGAAAACATACGTCCACCCTCACCCTGCACCCTGGTGTTCCCCAGGGATGTGTGCTGAGTCCTCTCCTGTGTGATTTCTTCACCCATGACTGTCTACCTGTCCATGCAACAAACACCATCATCAAGTTGACAGATGACACAACAGTCATGGGCCCAATCTCTGACAGCGATGAGTCAGCAGCGATGAGTTAGCATACAGAGATGAGGTGTGAAACCTGACAGCCTGGTGATCTGCCAACAATCTCATCCTCAACACCAAGAAGACTAAAGAGATTGCGATAGACTTTAGGAAGACAAGGAGAGCAGATCCCAGATGCATAAGAGCAGATGCATAATTTTCTGTTTACAGCATATCAGTAAATGCATAATATAGCCTAAAGTATTCCAGGGGCGCAATACGAAGGGGCAATTTGACGCTCGGTCTCATTGTGATCTCTGCTCACCAGGTTTTAGAAACCCGACTGATGCACTGATTGTAAGTCGCTTTGGCAAAAAGCATCTGCCAAATAACTAAATTGTAAATTGTAAAGGCTACCAACAGCCTATACTTGACAGAAATGTAAGCTATAACTGTCAAAAATAAATGCACAATGATTTTATTAATATTTCAATTTTAAATTATATATATATGAGAAAAATGTCGCTATGATCTAGTTTTTGAGCCAGAGCCATGCTCTGTAGAATTTTCAGTTAACTTTTCCATCTCCAGGTTTTGTAGTGTCCAGCCAACCAGTCAGAAATTGGAACAGTTTGAAATCGTTGAGCTAGCCAGTGATATTGACACTAGGGGGGAAGACAAAAGCGATTCACCTACAAGATTGCAAACGGGCGTACTCTGCCTTCCACACAGGCAGGCAAGTAAAGATTTCAAGTTTCAAGGTTCAGATTTCAAGACTTAAAGAATTCTAAAATCACAGAAACTCTAAAATCAGCAAAAAGAAAAAAAACAAAAAAAACTACAAGACCAGCTCCGATTTTGTGCCCATAATTTCAAACGTTTTAAAATATTAGGGCGTCTGCAATGGCTCAAAGACTAGGTCGGCACATTTCTCTGAACTGCTCAGACTTAACGACTGTTAGTGATGAGCACGAGCAGCGATTTGCCTCTGACTGGGGTTTTCTGTCTCCGATCTCAAAGATTTGCCTCTGACTGGGGTTTTCTGTCTCCGATCTCAAAGATTTGTCTGCGACTGGAAAATCAGAGCTAAAATCATGTAGTCTGAAACTGGCTTAAGTTCATGTATAATGTAAACAACGACCCTTGTTTATGTAGACACAAATGGTTGCCCATACATCTTTTAAACATATACATGCTTTCGTGCTACATGTAGCATTTAGCCTCCGCCATCTTGGTCAGACTTTGTTACTCCCGCCTCTTTAGGAAATGTCAAGTACCAAACACATCACACGCTGAACTGATTTGTTCTCCTGTGGTTCTTGTCTCCATAATATCGAAAATTCGCCATCTCAATTTTGCATGTGAATTTGCACCGATTTTGCAACATCAGTGCGAATTTTGCGCCCATTCAGCCTCAATAAAAGCGATGCAAAATTCACAGCTGTGCCATTAGGTGGCAACATTAACAAAGAAAGGGGGTCAGACTGTCCTAGGTGGGGCAGGGCATAGCCTTGTGTGCATTGTCTACACTGGTATAGACGTGGCCTTAATGTGTTTTTCCCCCGGTTGGGTATTTCACATTCTGATAAAATCTGGGGAGAACTGACCTGAGGTTTGTCTGATTGAAATCCCCTGCTACAGTGAAGACTCCTTCAGGATGGGAGTTCTGTTGCTGGCTAATAGCTGAGTGTAGTAGCTCTAGTGCTGACCCAACGTTATCTTGCACTGGTATGTAAACTGCCATCACAAAAACAATGGAGAATTCCCTAGGTGTATGGAAGGGCTTGCACTTCACCATGATATATTCCAGATCTGCAAATATTCCGGGTCTGCAAAGTCTGTCCGTGACAGTTGTGTCCATTGTTTGCACACATACGAAATGTGCCTCCCGTCTTCTTGCGGGCATGAGATGTCCTGTCTGCTCGGTGCTGTGAGCAGCCTGGTAGTTCCACTGCAGCATCGGGAATGTTGCAGTATCATGTCTCTGTCAAAATCAGGATGCAGCATTTCTTTGTGCCTCTTGCTGCAATGTTACCATCAGTCTTAGCTCGTCCATCTTCTTGGAAAGGGATCATATGTTTGCGAGAAGGATCTACATGGGACCACCAAAGCATTATTGAAACTTTAGGATATTTACTGATATTTTGCAAGCCTGGTATTCATATTAATTTTGTATTGATATTGATGTATGTGGATGTAAATGGATGATTGTTCAGTGTGCTGTCTCTCTCTGTGTGGTGTCAGATCTGGAACACAGTCATGTCTCAGGGTTTGAGAGCAGGGACATTCTTCTGGCCTGGATCAGACGTTCCCATCAACGGCACTTTCCCAAATATCTATGAGCCATACAATGGGTGATTCTCTCCTTTATAATCTCTCCTCTTCTGTATTCTTACATGCACATCAGATGCCGATTCGCAGTAGCCATGGCAACAGGAATGTCTGTATGGCAGCCAGTTCATTTATAAAATAACACAATAACTGTGTGATAACTTTTCATAATTAGTGTGTGATGTCTGTTTATATTTAGTGTGTGATCATTCTTTATAATCAGTGTGTGATGTCTGTTTATATTTAGTGTGTGATAATTCTTTATAATCAGTGTGTGATGTCTGTTTATATTTAGTGTGTGATCATTTTTAATAATTAGCGTGTGATAATTCATTATACCGTGGGGTTTGTCTGTTTTTTTCTCCCTCACATGGATTATGGTGTATAGAAACCTAATACAGTCAGTCAAATAGAGTACAGAATATAAGGCAGAAAATACAGGCAGTGAAGAACATTATGGCCAATCAGACAACCAAATAATGTTAACCAAATAATACCAACCAATTAATATATGGATATTACACACTAAATTATATATAAATATATCCCACAAAATAATATACAAATCTAACCAACCAATTAATATATGGTAGTACCAGCCAAGTAAACAACAAGTATGTGAAAAATCTGAATTTCATTTTGTGAGCCTGGTTTTTTAACATTGTTTATACTTGTCTCATTTGTTTGTTACCTAGGGTGTTTTTCTGTTTTTCAAGACATGAAAAATAAATGCACACACACATGGACCTTCCATGCTTCCATGTAACATATTCAATGATTTTTGCAGGCTTTGAGTGTTTTTCTTTCTCTTGTGTTTTGATTATTTAAGTCTGTATTGTGATATAGGTGTTGATTAAAGCAATAAATCAACTCTGGACACACCTCGGTAATCATTACCACCTCACACTAGGTGTGAAACATGAATACATCTAATCAGTCTGTTCGTGTTCCCACCACCTGGATAAAAATGTTTTCTTGTGTTTTTTCAGTAAGATTCCATTTGAACAGCGGGTCTTCACCGTACTCAAGTGGCTGCAGCTGCCAGAACAGGACAGGTACTAACACAGCAAACAGTTCTGTCTTTGACCCCAGACAGGTACTAACACAGCAAACAGTTCTGTCTTTGACCCCAGACAGGTACTAACACAGCAAACAGTTCTGTCTTTGACCCCAGACAGGTACTAACACAGCAAACACTATTCTCTTTAATGAGGGACACTGTTCCAAGCTGTTTTACATCCCAAAGCTCAGGCCACAGACCAGTAACAGGAAAACCTCATCACTAACAGTAAAACCTCATCACTAACAGTAAAACCTCAACACTGACAGTAAAACCTCATCACTGACAGTAAAACCTCAACACTGACAGTAAAACCTCAACACTAACAGTAAAACCTCATCACTAACAGTAAAACCTCAACACTGACAGTAAAACCTCAACACTAACAGTAAAACCTCAACACTGACAGTAAAACCTCATCACTAACAGTAAAACCTCAACACTGACAGTAAAACCTCATCACTGACAGTAAAACCTCAACACTGACAGTAAAACCTCATCACTAACAGTAAAACCTCAACACTGACAGTAAAACCTCATCACTAACAGTAAAACCTCAACACTGACAGTAAAACCTCATCACTAACAGTAAAACCTCATCACTGACAGTAAAACCTCAACACTAACAGTAAAACCTCAACACTAACAGTAAAACCTCAACACTGACAGTAAAACCTCATCACTAACAGTAAAACCTCATCACTGACAGTAAAACCTCAACACTGACAGTAAAACCTCAACACTGACAGTAAAACCTCATCACTAACAGTAAAACCTCAACACTGACAGTAAAACCTCATCACTAACAGTAAAACCTCAACACTGACAGTAAAACCTCATCACTGACAGTAAAACCTCAACACTGACAGTAAAACCTCATCACTGACAGTAAAACCTCATCACTGACAGTAAAACCTCAACACTGACAGTAAAACCTCATCTCTAACAGTAAAACCTCATCACTAACAGTAAAACCTCAACACTGACAGTGAAACCTCATCACTGACAGTAAAACCTCATCACTAACAGTAAAACCTCAACACTGACAGTAAAACCTCATCACTAACAGTAAAACCTCATCACTAACAGTAAAACCTCAACACTAACAGTAAAACCTCAACACTGACAGTAAAACCTCATCACTGACAGTAAAACCTCATCACTGACAGTAAAACCTCAACACTGACAGTAAAACCTCATCACTAACAGTAAAACCTCATCACTGACAGTAAAACCTCATCACTAACAGTAAAACCTCATCACTGACAGTAAAACCTCATCACTGACAGTAAAACCTCAACACTGACAGTAAAACCTCATCACTGACAGTAAAACCTCATCACTAACAGTAAAACCTCAACACTGACAGTAAAACCTCAACACTGACAGTAAAACCTCATCACTAACAGTAAAACCTCAACACTAACAGTAAAACCTCATCACTGACAGTAAAACCTCATCACTAACAGTAAAACCTCAACACTGACAGTAAAACCTCAACACTGACAGTAAAACCTCAACACTAACAGTAAAACCTCATCACTGACAGTAAAACCTCATCTCTAACAGTAAAACCTCATCACTGACAGTAAAACCTCATCACTAACAGTAAAACCTCAACACTAACAGTAAAACCTCAACACTGACAGTAAAACCTCAACACTGACAGGAAAACCTCAACACTGACAGTAAAACCTCAACACTAACAGTAAAACCTCAACACTAACAGTAAAACCTCATCACTGACAGTAAAACCTCATCTCTAACAGTAAAACCTCATCACTGACAGTAAAACCTCATCACTAACAGTAAAACCTCATCACTGACAGTAAAACCTCATCACTAACAGTAAAACCTCAACACTGACAGTAAAACCTCAACACTGACAGTAAAACCTCAACACTAACAGTAAAACCTCATCACTGACAGTAAAACCTCATCTCTAACAGTAAAACCTCATCACTAACAGTAAAACCTCAACACTGACAGTAAAACCTCATCACTGACAGTAAAACCTCATCACTAACAGTAAAACCTCAACACTAACAGTAAAACCTCATCACTGACAGTAAAACCTCATCACTGACAGTAAAACCTCATCACTAACAGTAAAACCTCAACACTGACAGTAAAACCTCATCACTAACAGTAAAACCTCGAAACATCTACACACACAGTCTTCCCTTCTGTTTGTGTTTGTTTTTGTGTGTGTGTGTGTGTGTGTGTGTGTGTGAGCGTTTATGAATTTGTTCTGTTTATTTCTTTATCTGTTTGTATGATTGTTTGTTGGTTATTTTCACTCAGGCCGGATTTCTTTACTCTATACCTGGAGGAGCCAGATAAGTCTGGACATAGTTTTGGACCAGTCAGCGGTGGGGTAATGTCTCATACACACAGCCCACAGTAATACACACACACAAACTACACTGCCATTTGCTGGCTGTATGCCCTAAGCCCTTGTCCTGCTGTCTGTCATTTCCCACTGCACTGTAAACCAAATGAGCCTGGGTAGCTGCTGTTTACTATCCTCTAGTAGCTTTTAGTGTCAACTGAGAATTAAAGAGAAGAAATGTAAAAAAGCTTGTTTAGACAGTTGGCCAGGCAAGATCAAGGATATGCTGAATGTCTGTTTACACAGGGATTTGAGTAATTTTAATTAAACTGCCACATTCTGAATATGTGGAGGCAGTCTGCCAAACAGAGTGAGATCCTGTTCCCAGCACTTAGTGCACCTGTATCTCAGTAAAGCCAGTAAACCTGTATCTCAGTAAACTCCGTAACCCTGTATCTCAGTAAAGTCAGTAAACCTGTATCTCAGTAAACTCCGTAACCCTGTATCTCAGTAAAGTCAGTAACCCTGTATCTCAGTAAAGTCAATAAACCTGTATCTCAGTAAACGCCGCAAACCTGTATCTCAGTAAAGTCCGTAACCCTGTATCTCAGTAAAGTCAGTAACCCTGTATCTCAGTAAAGTCAGTAACCCTGTATCTCAGTAAAGTCAGTAACCCTGTATCTCAGTAAAGCCAGTAAACCTGTATCTCAGTAAAGCCAGTAAACCTGTATCTCAGTAAAGTCAGTAAACCTGTATCTCAGTAAAGTCAGTAACCCTGTATCTCAGTAAAGTCAGTAAACCTGTATCTCAGTAAACTCCGCAAACCTGTATCTCAGTAAAGTCAGTAACCCTGTATCTCAGTAAAGTCAGTAAACCTGTATCTCAGTAAAGTCAGTAAACCTGTATCTCAGTAAACTCCGCAAACCTGTATCTCAGTAAAGTCAGTAACCCTGTATCTCAGTAAAGTCAATAAACCTGTATCTCAGTAAAGTCAGTAAACCTGTATCTCAGTAAAGTCAATAAACCTGCATCTCAGTAAACTCCGCAAACCTGTATCTCAGTAAACTCCGTAACCCTGTATCTCAGTAAAGTCAGTAAACCTGTATCTCAGTAAAGTCAGTAACCCTGTATCTCAGTAAAGCCAGTAAACCTGTATCTCAGTAAAGCCAGTAAACCTGTATCTCAGTAAAGTCAGTAAACCTGTATCTCAGTAAAGCCAGTAAACCTGTATCTCAGTAAAGTCAGTAAACCTGTATCTCAGTAAAGTCAGTAACCCTGTATCTCAGTAAAGTCAATAAACCTGTATCTCAGTAAAGTCAGTAACCCTGTATCTCAGTAAAGTCAGTAACCCTGTATCTCAGTAAAGCCAGTAAACCTGTATCTCAGTAAAGTCAGTAAACCTGTATCTCAGTAAAGCCAGTAAACCTGTATCTCAGTAAAGTCAGTAAACCTGTATCTCAGTAAAGTCAGTAACCCTGTATCTCAGTAAAGTCAGTAACCCTGTATCTCAGTAAAGTCAGTAAACCTGTAGCTCAGTAAAGTCAGTAACCCTGTATCTCAGTAAAGTCAGTAACCCTGTATCTCAGTAAAGTCAGTAAACCTGTATCTCAGTAAAGTCAATAAACCTGTATCTCAGTAAAGCCAGTAAACCTGTATCTCAGTAAAGCCGGTAAACCTGTATCTCAGTAAAGCCAGTAAACCTGTATCTCAGTAAAGTCAGTAAACCTGTATCTCAGTAAAGTCAGTAACCCTGTATCTCAGTAAAGTCAGTAACCCTGTATCTCAGTAAAGTCAGTAACCCTGTATCTCAGTAAAGCCAGTAAACCTGTATCTCAGTAAAGTCAGTAACCCTGTATCTCAGTAAAGTCAGTAACCCTGTATCTCAGTAAAGTCAGTAACCCTGTATCTCAGTAAAGTCAATAAACCTGTATCTCAGTAAAGCCAGTAAACCTGTATCTCAGTAAAGCCAGTAAACCTGTATCTCAGTAAAGTCAGTAACCCTGTATCTCAGTAAAGTCAATAAACCTGTATCTCAGTAAACTCCGCAAACCTGTATCTCAGTAAAGTCAATAAACCTGTATCTCAGTAAAGTCAATAAACCTGTATCTCAGTAAAGTCAGTAACCCTGTATCTCAGTAAAGTCAGTAACCCTGTATCTCAGTAAAGTCAGTAACCCTGTATCTCAGTAAAGTCAATAAACCTGTATCTCAGTAAAGTCAGTAAACCTGTATCTCAGTAAAGTCAGTAAACCTGTATCTCAGTAAAGCCAGTAAACCTGTATCTCAGTAAAGTCAGTAAACCTGTATCTCAGTAAACTGTAACTCAGTAAACTGTAACCTGTAGCTCAGTCCCATGGGCTGAACGAGGCAGCATTTTCCTTACTATGTTTCTTTACTGGGGTATTGTTAAGTCCTCTGTTGAATAACTGTGATTGAAGATTAAATCATTAAACAGATTGGGTGTTTACTAGGGGTGTGCATCCCTCTCTTACAAGAGGATCGAATATGTATCTAGATACAGGCGCTGCATACGATTCAGGGACAATACATTTCGTTCTGGAACGATTCGGCACAATTAGATTTGGCACGATAGGATGAGACATATACGATACAATATGATACAGTTTAACATTTGATTAATGTAGACATTCATTTCCCATTATAAATTTAAATAAGCTGATTCTACAAAAGTGGCATTGCTTACCTTAAAATAAATATATTTCATAAAAGACCAGGGAATCTCAAGTATTTTTATTGCTTTCTGGCACGGGTTTTGTGTTATTGTGTTTATTACTTTTCCAGTTGACACAGACAAAAAAGACTTACTGTGTGAATACAAGTTTTAAGTCCTTAGCAATAAAACGCCGTGATTACCTTAGACCTGCTGAATTGTGGCTAAGCTGTGGCTGGAGAAAGTGTTTGATATCCGTGTCTTTGTATTGCGTGTTCTTGCTTGTGCTAGCTGTACTAGCGTCCACAGATCCCTCGTCGCCCACGTAGTTTCATGGCGTCTTTCCAGGTGAGTGGTAAGATTTGTCGTGCTACTGCTGTATAGCCAGACTTTTGTCCAGTTTCCTTCCTTCTTATAAAAAATGTCTTCCTAACTTTAGATTTTAGAATTGATGGCGCAACCGTGTCAGTGCTGTCAGACGTGTTCTTGTTTTTACCTCGCAAGCAATGCTAACGTTACTCTTAAAGGTAAAAGGTCAATGCGAGAGGCTGTGCAGATTTATTGGCGAATGATAGGCGGTCATTATTATTTTGGAAGTAACATGACTTACGCGCTGAATCTCCCACAGCAGTTTAGTTTATACTGAAGTAGAATTAGCAGGAAAGCTTCAGTCAACCGATTCGTAACGTTAGAATCCTGCCATCGACCAGTTCATGGTACATTTAGACCAATCCAGGGGTCCGCGTATCGATGTAGTTGCATTTTTAACGTTACAATCGGTTTCCGATTCGTATCGCTTGTTTACATCATTAAGGCTCTTTGTGGACATAATCATGTTTTAAGAGACACACTCTGTGATTAGATACACTTCGTGATTAGAGATGGAAAATGTGATGAGTGCTCCAGGGGTGGACAGTAACGAAGTACATACTTTACTGTACTCAAGTACATTTTTCGAGTATCTGTACTTTACCTGAGTGGGTTTTTTTTGGAAAAAACATTTCAAAGACAAATATTGTACTTTTCACTCCACTGCATTTCTATGAAAGTTCTCATTACTCATTACTTTGAAACATAGCTTTGAAGTCGGCGGATGAATTTTCTTTTCTAAAATGTGATTGTGGAGACAAGGGTCATCCAGCTGTTTCACATTTCAGGCAATTCTATATAGTAGAAGTAAAATTAACCTAGACTACAATGTATCGACATGTTTATCCTTTTAAGGTCGATCTGAGTTAACCTAGGGCCTATTTAACCAATACATCTACACTGCCTTTACACTGTCTTTTACGCATTCGATTGAGCTGTGTTTCTTTAGGCTTTGTAGCATATTCCACAAGTTTTTTATTATACAGGTTCTACAAGCAAGTCAGTGCATTCAGTAGGTTGTTTCAGAGTCATTAGGCTCTGTAAATGCATTGTGGCAACAATACAACAATGCCATGACATTAAAAAGAAAATGTAATTTTGAATACTTAAGTATTTTTAAAAGCAAGTACTCCCATACTTTAACTCAAGTAAAAATTGAACTGAACAACTTTTCCTTGTAGTGCAGTAATATTTGACCAGGAGTATCTACACTTTGACTCAAGTAATGGGGTTGTGTACTTTGTCCACCTCTGGACTGCTCATTTGAAAAGGAGGTGGTGGCCAGATGAACTGTCTGTTTGCTCTGTGCTGATGTATGGTTCTGTTTTTGTTGTGTCAGTATTCAGCACTGAACAACATGTCTTTCCACGTTAATTTACGTAACAGAAAAGTGCCACATTTGGTCGTACACTGACATAAACCTTTGGTTTATGTTTTCATGTCTTGGAGTTGACCATTCACCCTGCTCAGTGTAAAATATATCTTTGTGTCCTCCCATAATGTCTTTACGACTGTACTAGCACGTGATGATGTAACTGCAGTTGCTGGCACAATATGTGGATTCGTGTGATGAAGTGAGATAAGCCACGTAGCGATGTGACTCAGATCTGAAAATCATAAACAACCAGGATCTGTCATTCCTGAGAGTTTAACATTCGACTTCATCTCCATTTGTAAGGAAAGAATAAACTCCAGTAAACTTTAAACAAACATTATACAAACCTCCCACAGGTGTAAACATGTTTGACCACTGTGAAGCGTAGGATGTTTTAAATGTCATTCTTCATCAAAATACAAATCTCTCTGTTTTCTCTTCTTTGTTGACCGTTAGTTGATTGCAGCTCTTCAGGGAGTGGACAAGATCATTGGTCAGCTGATGAATGGACTCAAACAGCTAAACCTTCATCAGTGTGTCAACATCATCATTGTTGCAGACCACGGTGAGGAGGTGGCTTTGGTTTGTCTCATGAATAAACAGACTTTGAGGGCAGGAAAAGAGGCATCACAGCGGCTGTACAGCCATGTCCTAACACACCGTCACCCACTGCCCTAACACACCGTCACCCACTGCCCTAACACACCGTCACCCACTGCCCTAACACACCGTCACCCACCAGCCTAACACACCGTCACCCACTGCCCTAACACACCGTCACCCACTGCCCTAACACACCGTCACCCACTGCCCTAACACACCGTCACCCACTGCCCTAACACACCGTCACCCACCAGCCTAACACACCGTCACCCACTGCCCTAACACACCGTCACCCACTGCCCTAACACACCGTCACCCACTGCCCTAACACATCGTCAACCACTGCCCTAACACACCGTCACCCACCAGCCTAACACACCGTCACCCACTGCCCTAACACACCGTCACCCACTGCCCTAACACACCGTCACCCACTGTCCTAACACACCGTCACCCACTGCCCTAACACACCATCACCCACTGCCCTAACACACCGTCACCCACCAGCCTAACACATCGTCACCCACTGCCCTAACACACCGTCACCCACTGTCCTAACACACCGTTACCCACCAGCCTAACACATCGTCACCCACCAGCCTAACACACCGTCACCCACTGCCCTAACACACCGTCACCCACTGCCCTAACACACCGTCACCCACCAGCCTAACACATCATCAACCACTGCCCTAACACACCGTCACCCACTGCCCTAACACACCGTCACCCACCAGCCTAACACACCGTCACCCACCAGCCTAACACATCGTCACCCACTGCCCTAACACACCGTCACCCACTGTCCTAACACACCGTCACCCACTGCCCTAACACACCGTCACCCACTGCCCTAACACACCGTTACCCACCAGCCTAACACACCGTCACCCACTGCCCTAACACACCGTCACCCACTGCCCTAACACACCGTTACCCACCAGCCTAACACACCGTCACCCACCAGCCTAACACACCGTTACCCACCAGCCTAACACATCGTCACCCACTGCCCTAACACACCGTCACCCACTGCCCTAACACACCGTCACCCACCAGCCTAACACACCGTTACCCACCAGCCTAACACATCGTCACCCACCAGCCTAACACACCGTCACCCACTGCCCTAACACACCGTTACCCACCAGCCTAACACATCGTCAACCACTGCCCTAACACACCGTCACCCACTGCCCTAACACACCGTCACCCACTGCCCTAACACACCGTTACCCACCAGCCTAACACATCGTCAACCACTGCCCTAACACATCGTCAACCACTGCCCTAACACACCGTCACCCACTGCCCTAACACACCGTCACCCACTGCCCTAACACACCGTTACCCACCAGCCTAACACATCGTCACCCACCAGCCTAACACACCGTCACCCACTGCCCTAACACACCGTTACCCACCAGCCTAACACATCGTCAACCACTGCCCTAACACACCGTCACCCACTGCCCTAACACACCGTCACCCACTGCCCTAACACACCGTCACCCACTGTCCTAACACACCGTTACCCACCAGCCTAACACACCGTCACCCACCAGCCTAACACACCGTCACCCACTGCCCTAACACACCGTCACCCACTGCCCTAACACACCGTCACCCACCAGCCTAACACATCGTCACCCACCAGCCTAACACATCGTCACCCACCAGCCTAACACACCGTCACCCACTGCCCTAACACATCGTCACCCACCAGCCTAACACACCGTCACCCACTGCCCTAACACACCGTCACCCACTGCCCTAACACACCGTCACCCAATGCCCTAACACATCGTCACCCACTGCCCTAACACACCGTCACCCACCAGCCTAACACATCGTCACCCACTGCACTAACACACCGTCACCCACTGCCCTAACACACCATCACCCACCAGCCTAACACACCGTCACCCACCAGCCTAACACACCGTCACCCACTGCCCTAACACACCGTCACCCACCAGCCTAACACATCGTCAACCACTGCCCTAACACACCGTCACCCACTGCCCTAACACACCATCACCCACCAGCCTAACACATCGTCATCCACCAGCCTAACACACCGTCACCCACTGTCCTAACACACCGTCACCCACTGTCCTAACACACCGTCACCCACCAGCCTAACACACCGTCACCCACCAGCCTAACACACCGTCACCCACTGCCCTAACACACCGTCACCCACTGCCCTAACACACCGTCACCCACCAGCCTAACACACCGTCACCCACCAGCCTAACACACCGTCACCCACTGCCCTAACACACCATCACCCACTGCCCTAACACACCGTCACCCACCAGCCTAACACACCGTCACCCACTGCCCTAACACATCGTCACCCACTGCCCTAACACACCATCACCCACCAGCCTAACACACCGTCACCCACCAGCCTAACACACCGTCACCCACTGCCCTAACACACCGTCACCCACCAGCCTAACACACCGTCACCCACTGCCCTAACACACCGTCACCCACCAGCCTAACACACCATCACCCACTGCCCTAACACACCATCACCCACTGCCCTAACACACCATCACCCACCAGCCTAACACACCGTCACCCACTGCCCTAACACACCGTCACCCACCAGCCTAACACACCATCACCCACTGCCCTAACACACCATCACCCACCAGCCTAACACACCATCACCCACTGCCCTAACACACCGTCACCCACTGCCCTAACACACCGTCACCCACTGCCCTAACACACTGTCACCCACTGCCCTAACACACCGTCACCCACTGCCCTAACACACTGTCACCCACCAGCCTAACACACCGTCACCCACTGCCCTAACACACCGTCACCCACCAGCCTAACACACTGTCACCCACTGCCCTAACACACTGTCACCCACTGCCCTAACACACCGTCACCCACTGTCCTAACACACCGTCACCCACCAGCCTAACACACCGTCACCCACTGCCCTAACACATCGTCACCCACTGCCCTAACACACCATCACCCACTGCTCTAACACACTGTCACCCACCAGCCTAACACACCATCACCCGCCAGCCTAACACACTGTCCCCCACTGCCCTAACACATCGTCACCCACCAGCCTAACACACCATCACCCACTGCCCTAACACACCGTCACCCACTGCCCTAACACACCGTCACCCACCAGCCTAACACACCGTCACCCACTGCCCTAACACACCGTCACCCACTGCCCTAACACACCGTCACCCACCAGCCTAACACACCGTTACCCACCAGCCTAACACATCGTCACCCACTGCCCTAACACACCGTCACCCACTGCCCTAACACACCGTCACCCACCAGCCTAACACACCGTCACCCACTGCCCTAACACACCGTCACCCACTGCCCTAACACACCGTCACCCACCAGCCTAACACACCGTTACCCACCAGCCTAACACATCGTCACCCACTGCCCTAACACACCGTCACCCACTGCCCTAACACACCGTCACCCACCAGCCTAACACACCGTCACCCACTGCCCTAACACACCGTCACCCACTGCCCTAACACACCGTCACCTGCTGGGTGCATGTCCACTTGTCCACAGCGTTCAGTTTGTGGTGTTAGTCCTCTGGACAACGTGTGCAGGCGGGTTTTTAATCAGTTCTGCTGGTTTGACTTTTTGTTCACTGCTTTAAACAGCTTTTAAATCAGCTTTATGATAGTTAAAACATTCAGCAGTTTGACTGGATTTTATAAGGTATGAAAGATTTTGATTGTATTTCACTGAACTGAACTCAGTATAACTGGTTTGAACAATTTCTGCCAGACACAACTGGTTATGACTGGGTTTGTGCCACAGGTATGGAGGAGACTAGCTGTGGACGAAAAGAGGTTTTGGAGCACTATGTGGGAGATGTAGGTGCCTTTTACGTTTACGAAGGCCCAGTTGGAAGAATCCGGGCTAGAAACAAAGACCAGCCCTGTGAGTTTAAATGATATTACTGACTCACTGGGAATATGACTTAAAATTAGTATGACATCACTTGTTTTTATGGTTTGTTGATCTAGTGTGGTTTCTTTGGCAGTCGCTGCAGCTGAACTTGTGGCCAACATGACGGTATGTGTTTCAGTACAGAACGAACACGCACACACACACACATATCATTACAGCACGCATACTTCACACACACACAACACACAACAGGCCCACACAGATATTTCATTACTGTTCAACACAAAATAGTTCAGTTGAGTTCAGGGGGAGTTTGCTGTAACGTGTGTGTGTGCGTGTGTGGACTGTGCAGTGTAAGAAACCAGATCAGAAGATAAAAGCCTATCTGAAGGCTCACCTACCCAAGCGCTTCCACTTTGCTAACAGCAGACGCATCGAGGAGGTGGGAGTGATCGTCGAACCGCGCTGGCTATTCGAGAGGTAGATATTACATCCCTCTCTCTGTCCATCTCTCTCTCTCTCTCTCTCTCTCTCTCTTCCCCCATCTATCATACACACATTCACACACGCACACACACAGACACATACGCATACACGCACACACACATACACACACACAGGCGCACGCACACACACAAACACACACACAGGTCAAAAGTGTTTTTGTGTGTGTGGCTGTGCAGGTACCCAGGCTCTCTGACATTCTGTGATGGTGGGCAGCACGGGTATGACAACGATGTGTACAGCATGCAGGTCAGCACAAATGTGCTTGTGCGTGTGTTTGTTTGGGTGTGGGGGTGGGCAGATGAATGTTATGTGTAGAACATTCTACATCTAAACTAATAAATAACCATCTGTTAAATATTTGTATTTGCAATCACACACTAAGTTTAGTGTATGAGTTTGAGCCTGTTTTAGGGTGTGTGTGTGTGTACAGTGTGTGTGTGTGTGTGTGTACAGTGTGTGTCTGTTTGTGTGTGTGTCTGTTCGTTATTTATCTCCATTTGTGTCTCTGTAGGCGATGTTTCTGAGCCACGGACCAAAATTTCAACCCAAGACTGAAGTGGAGCCGTTTTCTAACATTGAGCTGTATAATCTTATGTGTGGTGAGTGAGATCTGTCTGACTCCAAAATGCATCTAATTAAAAACATCCATTCTGTGACAAATATACTACACAATCAAATAATCAAAGAGTTCTTATTAAAGTTAGTGAGTGAGTCAGTGAGTTACTTTGGAATCATGCTGTTATCTGTGTTTGTGTGTGTGCATGCGTTTAAGGTGTGTGTTTGTGTATGCTTGTATGTGTGTGTGTGTGTTTGTGTCTGTACGGTGTGTCTGTGTATATGTGTGTGTGTCTGTGTATGTGTATATGTGTGTATGTGTGCTGAGGGTAAACTCACTGGGTTGTAGATAGTTGTCTCTGAAGTCATAGCCGCATGTCTGAGTCTCGTTGTCATTTGGGTGTTTGTGTGTATTGTTCAGACTTGTTGGAAGTCTCTCCGGCTGAGAATAATGGAACGCATGGCAGTATGAACCATCTGCTGCAGGAACCCTTCTTCACTCCCACCCACCCTCAGGAGAAGAGTTTACCTGGACAGTGCCCACTGCTCACCCTAACGCCCTCTGACACTCTGGGATGTAACTGCTCTGCTCTGGTACATCTCTGCCATTAATACCCACCCTGTCTCTAACACCACTCTCAAATATCTGACATCACTTCAGTCTGGAACCATGTTCATAAAACCTGTCAGCAATGCTATGACATATCTGAATCAGTCTAACTATTGCTGTTGTTTGATCTGTACTTTAGGATGAACTGAACCTTAACTCGCGTCTGAATCTGACTGCCAGTCAAGGTAAACATCAGTCTCTCTTCTCTGCACACATTTCATCTTACACAGAGATTCAGTAGAAGATGTTTGGCCTGCATTTTTACTTTCAGTCTGCAGGTTTGTTTGTTATAGATTAGATTAACATTACAGTTAAATCAGCTATTACTGCCGCTGTTCCCACAGTCGTTCTTACTATAGTCACTGTTACAATAGTCAGTAACACTATAGTCAATCTCACTACAGTCCCTATTAATACAGTGAGTGTCACTATAGGCACTGTTACAATAGTCACTAACACTATAGTCAATCTCACTACAGTCCCTATTAATACAGTGAGTGTCACTATAGGCACTGTCACAATAGTCACTAACACTATAGTCAATCTCACTACAGTCCCTATTAATACAGTGAGTGTCACTATAGTCACTGTTACAATAGTCAGTAACACTATAGTCAATCTCACTACAGTCCCTATTAATACAGTGAGTGTCACTATAGTCACTGTTACAATAGTCAGTAACACTATAGTCAATCTCACTACAGTCCCTATTAATACAGTGAGTGTCACTATAGGCACTATCACTACAGTCAGTGTCACTAAATTCTATTACTATAGTCACTATCACTATAGCCCCTATCACTATAGCCCCTATCACTATAGTCACTATCACTATAGTCACTACACTATGTTTTTGAGTTCCAGCTACATGTGACCAAATGTTTTATGCCTTTAAAAATGTAAATAGTTGGAAATAAGAATCTGTTCTTAATCTGTTTTGCCTGGTTAAATAAAGGTCAAATAAATAAAATAGAAATCCACTGTGATCTGTAAGTTGTAATGCACATGTGTAAATGATGAACTGATGCATAATATTGTTTAAATTGCAGTTCTTTTATTCACATTTCAGGTTTTTCATAACATGTGTTGTAAAAGGATAGTTCAATAAATGTGAACATCTTAATAATATATTAATACTTTTTTGCACTAAATCAAAGACATGGATTTAGAGTTCTAGTTATTTATAGATTGTTATGCTATTATTTTACTGGTCCAGCCCACGTAAGATCAAATTGCTCTATATGTGGCCCCTGAAGTAAAATGAGTTTGACACCCCTGCTATAGCCCCTATCACTATAACCCCTATCACTATAGCCCCTATCACTATAGTCACTATCACTATAGTCAATATCACTGTAACCTCTATCATTATAGTCACTATCACTATAGCCCCTATCACTATATTCACTATCACTATAGTCACTATCACTGTAACCCCTATCATTATAGTCACTATCACTATAGCCCCTATCACTATAGTCACTATCACTATAGCCCCTATCACTATAGCCCCTATCACTATAGCCACTATCACTATAGTCACTATCACTATAGCCCCTATCACTATAGCCCCTATCACTATAGTCACTATCTCTAGAGTCACTATCACTATAGCCCATATCACTATAGCCCCTATCACTATAGCCCCTATCACTATAGTCACTATCACTATAGCCCCTATCACTATAGTCACTATCACTATAGCCCATATTGCTATAGTCACTATCACTATAGCCCCTATCACTATAGCCCCTATCACTATAGTCACTATCTCTATAGTCACTATCACTATAGCCCATATCACTATAGCCCCTATCACTATAGTCACTATCACTATAGTCACTATCACTATAGCCCCTATCACTATAGTCACTATCTCTATAGTCACTATCACTATAGCCCCTATCACTATAGCCCCTATCACTATAGTCACTATCACTATAGCCCCTATCACTATAGTCACTATCACTATAGCCCATATTGCTATAGTCACTATCACTATAGCCCCTATCCCTATAGTCACTATCGCTATAGCCCCTATCACTATAGTCACTATCTCTATAGTCACTATCACTATAGCCCATATCACTATAGCCCCTATCACTATAGTCACTATCACTGTAACCCCTATCATTATAGTCACTAACACTATAGCCCATATCACTATAGCTCCTATCACTATAGCCCCATCACTATAGTCACTATCACTATAGCCCATATTACTATAGTCACTATCATTGTAACCCCTATCATTATAGTCACTAACACAATAGCCCATACCACTATAGTCACTATCACTATAGCCCATATTACTTTAGTCACTATCACTATAGCCCCTATCCCTATAGTCACTATAACTATAGTCACTATCACTGTAACCCCTATCGTTATACATCAATAACACTATAGTCCCTATCACTATAGTCACTATTACTATAGTCACTATCACTATAGCCCCTATCACTATAGTCACTATCACTATAGTCACTATCACTGTAACCCCTATCGTTATACATCAATAACACTATAGTCCCTATCACTATAGTCACTATTACTATAGTCACTATCACTATAGCCCCTATCACTATAGTCACTATCACTATAGTCACTATCACTGTAACCCCTATCGTTATACATCAATAACACTATAGTCCCTATCACTATAGTCACTATTACTATAGTCACTATCACTATAGCCCCTATCACTATAGTCACTATCACTATAGTCACTATCTCTATAACCCCTATCATTATAGTCACTAACACTATAGCCCATATTACTATAGCCCCTATCACTATAGCCCCTATCACTATAGTCACTATCACTATAGCCCATATTACTATAGTCACTATCACTATAGCCCCTATCACTATAGTCACTATCACTATAGTCACTATCACTGTAACCCCTATCACTATAGCCCCTATAACTATAGTCACTATCACTATAGTCACTCTCACTATAACCCTTATTACTATAGTCACTATCACTATGGTCACTATCACTATAATCACTATCACTGTAACCCCTATCACTATAGCCCCTATAACTATAGTCACTATCACTATAGCCCATATCATTATGGTCACTATCACTATAGTCACTTGACAAAATATATTAGTTTTGATAAATAATGCCGTGCACTGATACAGTGACCTAGAGTAAACGCTGCTGTTTAATGCATCTACTACTACATGACTGTCTGCTATGAGGTCTTGCAACTTTGGGATTTCACACTACACGTTTGAAAGAGAAGCTAGATAACTTTGTTTGGCTACCAAGCCATGTTAGATCCTTGTTCAGCTCACGTTTATTCATGAGTCCCCTCTGGGTTAATAATTTACAATGCACCGACTGTAACTACAGACATGTGAGTTGCAGATATATTAACTGTTGCTTCATTTAGGCAGAATAAGTTAAATGCTACAGTTTAATCGCTCATTAAAATTAGCAGTCTTCCACTGATAAATATGGCACTAGCTATACCTCTGTCTGTAACCTAATTTAGCCATGGACAGCGTTATAAGCTGCTGTAAGCAATGTTGTCATAGATGTTTTAGAAATGATGAGGGAGAAATGATAGGACTGTTGTGTGTTTACTCGCAAGAATTGCCTCTTAAATAAACCTAAAAATAAACCTAAAAATAAAGTTTGCCAACAGCTTAGCCTACACCACTCAACTACCGTAATGTTAAACATAATTTTGATGTTTGACTGACAGTACCAGTTTTCACGTTACTGCAGCAAAGCCTGCTTGAAGGAGCCATCCTCCATCTCTCTGTCTCTTTTTTCAATGATTGTTTATTGGCCGTTATGAACGCTGATATGATTTATCTGCAATTAGCTCATATCGGCCAATAATATCAGCACACCAATTTATCGGTCGGGCTCTAATAGTCACTATCAGCATACTACAGACACTATCACTACAGTCACTATTAGTATAGTCACAATTAGAACAGTCACTATCACTATAGATTACTGTAGTCAGTATCACTATAGTCACCATCACTATAGTCACTATTACTACAGTAACAATTAGTACACTCACTATATCATTATATATATATATAGAGAGAGAGAGAGAGAGAGAGAGAGAGATCTCAAACAATTAAACAGAGGTCTTGATTGA
>NC_044506.1:790000-847500 GCF_902362185.1 Chanos chanos | reverse complement strand
TTTCACTCACTCCATTAGTCACTCACTAACACTCTCACACACACACTCACTCCATTAGTCACTCACTCACTCACTCACTCACTCACTCACTCACTCCATTAGTCAGTCATTCACACACACACTCCATTAGAATGACTAGGTTTTAACAAGAACTCAGAGTAGCAAAGGCTTGGTCAATACAGAGCAGAAACCAGGTTTGATTGGGAAAAACAGGTGAGCAGAGGGATTGAATGATTGATTGGTCTGATCAGTAGACTGACAACCGTGAATTTGGATTGGCTGAGCCAGAGGAGACGGAGATGAGGTCACTACATACATTTACAGAACTGTTTGAGGAACGTCATGAGTAAGGACAGCTGTGCTACGTGTTCGGATCTGTATAGAATGACCAAAATGTATCCACATATATAAATATATCAACAGCTACTGATGAACACACTAAGAGAGAACACAAAAAGTGGCAATTTCTAAGAGCTCTTTTGAAGTAAATGCTTTTCTCCCCAGAAATGATAATGTAACAGAGCAATTCATTTAAATAACATTTAAAAAACATTTATACAAATCTCCTTCATCATCTTTGAGTTTTGAATCTGAAATCTAATGCATTTACTGAACGAGACAGCTCACAATAAATGGCTCTGATCTTCCTCCGTCCGCTGTGTGCAAAGCACCTCCTCCCACAAGTTCCCGCATTTCCTGCACATTTGAGCTTAATGGTAGGATATTTTCCTGGACATAATTTTCTGGCCATGCGAGTGCACGCTCTCTCTCTCACACACACACACACACACACAATTTCAAAGGATGACCTGTGAATAATAATAATATTCACAGGTCTCAGTTCTAAGGAATCGGGTGATGCAGTCAGGAATACCGTGGAACTCATATCCATTAGTGATTTCTTATGAAATGAGAATGCAGTGTTGTGTGAGTGTTAGGGTAAATGTGAGTATGTCAACAAATGATCTTACACAAACTATACCACAGTGTTCACTGGTCAGAGCCTCCTGACAAACGCCTCATTCACAATACCAGAGAGGGTGAGTCTGAATGTGCAGCTTATCAAACAGGTGTGTGGCTGTATGTGTCAGCCTTACAGAGAGTCAAACAGGCGTGTGGCTGTATTTTCACCTTTACAGAGAGTCAAACAGGCGTGTGGCTTTATTTTCACCTTTACAGAGAGTCAAACAGGTGTGTGGCTGTATTTTCACCTTTACAGAGAGTCAAACAGGTGTGTGGCTGTATTTTCACCTTTACAGAGAGTCAAACAGGTGTGTGGCTGTATTTGCCAGCCTTACAGAGAGTCAAACAGGTATGTGGCTGTATTTTCACCTTTACAGAGAGTCAAACAGGTATGTGGCTGTATTTGCCAGCCTTACAGAGAGTCAAACAGGTATGTGGCTGTATTTTCACCTTTACAGAGAGTCAAACAGGTATGTGGCTGTATTTTCACCTTTACAGAGAGTCAAACAGGTGTGTGGCTGTATTTTCACCTTTACAGAGAGTCAAACAGGTGTGTGGCTGTATTTTCACCTTTATAGAGAATCAAACAGGTGTGTGGCTTTATTTGTCAGCCTTACAAAGAGTCAAACAGGTGTGTGGCTTTATTTTCACCTTTACAGAGAGTCAAACAGGTGAAACGAGTGTGTGGTTTTAGTTTTCCCATCGTTGTGGAGGTTACAGCGTCACAGCTATCACATCCATCTCTTCATTATTTATTCTTTTCATCACATGTTCATTTATTCCCTTGTTTCTGGTTTTTGTATTGACTGGAGATTGGGGGGCATTTGTTCTGTGCCTGTTCCTACCAGAGTAAGAGTCAATGGCACATGCACTGTTTGCTTAAACGCTACAGGGTAATGCAGAGCAAAGTCCTCATCAAAAAAACAAAACAAAATTAGAATAAGTAAGATAAAAAACAGGTCTGCGAAAGAGGGCCAACTGATGGGCACAGTAGTTTTGTGGCCTTTTCCATGGACATTTAGCCCAGGACATTTAGGGAATCCATTTTACCCAAGAACTGTCAACTATTCTAAAGGTAGTGGTTAAAAAAAAACGGGTGGGCCCATCACACTAACAATAATCATGGTACTGAAAAAACGAGAGCAAGAATTCCTGTTAAAAGCTCCGTGCCTTTTGCAAAGAAGCAGTGATTCTCAGCCACAGTGAGCAAGGCACTGGCTACATGAGGTGGTCTACCCAGCAGATTAACCCTAACCCTAACCCTAACCCTGACCCTAACCCTAACCCTGACCCTAACCCTAACTCTAACTCTGTGCCTTTTGCAAAGAAGCAGTGATTCTCAGCCACAGTGAGCAAGGCGCTGGCTACGTGAGGTGGTCTACCCAGCAGATTATGGGAGCTTTGCTGACAATCGTCAGGCTATGTACAGAAAAAAAATTCGGAGATTTCGAGAATAAAGTCGTAATTTATTGAGAATAATGTCGGTACTTAACGAGAATAAAAAAATTGAGATCAAAGTCATAATATTATGAGAATAAAGTCGTTATTTAATGAGAATAAATTCGTAATGGTATGAAAAACCGAACAAAAAAACCCCATAATTTTTAGGTAAATATATTACCAACAACCAACAAAACGGGCGAGAGGACAGCCAATGAGAGCCTGAGCCTGGGAACTGCTGTTTCAAAATTCAAGGCTGAAGAACTTTATTGTCATTGTGCAAGCACATCGCTGTGCCATGCTACACACATCAAAGTCCTGATACTTAGAATGACGAGGTGCCGATGTGGCAAAAAGCAGTTTGTTATTTGTTAAACATACAGGCTACTAAAGTATAACTTCACAAGAAGTTCCTCATTTTAACGCAGGCGGCAGGCTGCTCTTCTGATATTTCCCCTCTAAAATAAAACATAGCCTAAAAGTATGACTTCATTCTCGTTATTCAGCAGGTTAGGTTTTCTGCCTCCCTCCCTGCTCCCCTCATTCTTCCTGTGAGGGGAACTGTGGATTAATCAGTGCCTTAATTACTGGCTGGTTGCCCTCAGGGGTGTGTCCAGGCAGGTGACTGGCCGGTTGCCCTCAGGGGTGTGTCCAGGAAGGTGACTGTTTCCTGGGCGTGCATCCTCTCCCATGCCGCCCTTCCTGTGAGCTTGGCTTCGGCGTTGGCGGCGTTGGCAGCATTGGCAGCGTTGGTGGCGTTGGTGGCGTTGGTGACGTTGGTGGCGTTGGTGGCGTTGGCGGCGTTGGTGGCGTTGGTGACGTTGGTGGCGTTGGTGGCGTGGTCTGGAATTTGGTTTGGTTGTTTGCGTTGTCTTGTCTCTCTGATTTAAGTTATTAGCCGACATTATAACTCATTTCTGGGCCGCAGAGAAGCAGCTTCACTTTGAGTCTCTGGTCCATTGTCACAGTGCGTGGGCCGTGGTTTTCGCAGCTCTCTCTCTGTCTCTCTCTCTCTCTCTCTCTCTCTCTCTCTTTCTCTGTCTCTCTCTCTCTCTCTCTCTCTCTCCCTTCACCGTTGGGGAAGCTGCACCTCCCTTTCCTGGTCTCCGCAGGCCTCTCTCTCTCTCTCTCTCTCTCTCTCTCTCTCTCTCTCTGTCTCTCTCTCTCTCTCTCTCTCTCTCTCTCTTTCTCTGTCTCTCTCTCTCTCTCTGTCTCTCTCTCTCTTTCTCTGTCTCTCTCTCTCTGTCTCTCTCTCTCTCTCTCTCTCTCTCTCTCTCTCTCTCTCTGTCTCTCTCTCTCTCTCTCTCTCTCTCTCTCTCTCTCCCTTCGCCGTTGGGGAAGCTGCACCTCCCTTTCCTGGTCTCCGCAGGCCTCTCTCTCTCTCTCTCTCTCTCTCTCTCTCTCTCTCTCTCTCTCTCTCTCTTCGCCGTTGGGGAAGCTGCACCTCCCTTCCCTGGTCTCCGCAGGCCTCTCTCTCTCTCTCTCTCTCTCTCTCTCTTCGCCGTTGGGGAAGCTGCACCTCCCTTCCCTGGTCTCCGCAGGCCTCTGATCTGTTCGTGCCGTTGAGTTTGTGTTTTGTTTTTTCTGGTGGGTACTCTGTGTTTCATTTTCTTTGGTTTGGTTGGTTTTTTGGTTTGGTTGTGAATTTATTTTGTTGTCTTCTGTGTTTTATTGATTTGTATTATTATTGTTGTTATTATTATTATTATTATTATTATTATTATTATTATTATTATTATTATTGGTTATCTTTGTGGCCAAACAATCGCTGGCCACCTCACCTTCCCCTCCTTATTTTGTTTGCTTTGTTTCTATTTATTTTCTCTATTTTTGTTTGTGTAGCTGGTTCTGTAGGCAGGGTTTGTTCCCTTTAGTGTTATTGTTTTGTATTACCTGTCCTGTTTAGTTTTATCCCTTCATTATTGTGCTTTCCTTATTTCACTTTATGGTGGTCAGTACATCAGTGTGGGGGTTTCCGGAGCTTTCATTTACTGTGTGTGTGTGTGTGTGTGTGTGTGTGTGTGTGTGTGAGTGTGTGTGTGTGAGAGTGTGTGTGTGTGTGTGTGCGTGTGTGTGTGTGTGTGCTTCAGCTACAGTTACCCATCTTATACTCCGGTCTAACACGTGGCATTGTGTTTGACAACTGCTGTCTCTTCATGTTTTTTTTTTTTTTGTGTTGGACAGGAGCTTTTGGGCCTGAGCAGGTTGCAGACCAGTCTCTAGGTGGTGGAGTCCCGTCACTGGTCCCTTTATGATAGAGCACTCGGGGTGTTTTATTTGGATTGTGGTGTATTCACGTGTGCTGTTTAGCTTCAGGACCCCTTCCCCCTTCAGCTTGCCCCTTACTGCAACAGTAAGCCCCAGCCCTGCTCTGGGTTTGGTTTCTTTTTTTCAGTGTAATATTGTGTGTGGAGATACTTTGTGTTTTGTGTGTAAGGTTCAGTGTCCATTCCGGCTGCCGCAGGTGTACTGCCCCACTAATTGAAGGGATGACCATTTGTTTGTTTTAGAGGAACTGTTGGTGGAATCACGTCTGTGCTCTCTTGAGTGTTAAGAACCTGCGTGGCCCTGTCTTTTTTGGGTTCCAAAGTAGTCAGCCCTCCTAAGCAGTTTCCTAGGGGTGAGATTCCTCTAGGTGGTGTTTTCCACACCTTAATACTTCCCCTATCCCCAGTTAAATAACGACTTTTTACTTCAAATCTCAAAATTGTTTTCCTCAATGTGGCCCTAAGACTCCATCATAATAATACAGGCTAATTGAAAGCACAATTGTGTACAATGAAAAGGAAACTCAATCTATAGACCTAATTTAAGAAGTAAAACATTGAAACAACGTTGTCAGGCAAGACCTTCACCCATGCTGAAAAGTAAGACGTTGAAACAACATCACAATATCATGGCTGATTTGATTTTCAACATCAAATCAGAATTCAACGGTGAGTCAACCTTGATCCATGACGTTGACTCACTGGTGAATAAAAGCTGAAATGTCTGCTTAGTTGTTTTTCCGCAAAACTTTCCCCACTCAATTTCAATGGGAAAATAAGTGATTAAAACGAGTGGACCGAGCAGTTAGCTGTGTACAAGCACACTACACAGCATTAGGACAGACCTGTTACCGCTGGAATGGAATCGATGTCGTGAAAACTGCAGGAGTAGAAGCGGTGAGATAAACGACCGAAAAGTGCAATACTTCAGCCATTCATTTTCCATGGAGTGCAATACCTCGTCTCAGCACTGGAGTTGGAACAACAAAATGTGATTGCTTACGCAATCAAATAATAATAATAATAATAATAATAATAATAATAATAATAATAGTAATAATAAAACTGAAGAAGCTTTATTCTTGCTTGCGCAATCACATAATGAGGAAACCATTCGGCAGCAGACGACATGTTGACAAGCTTAGATTTCAGAATACTTGCAGTACTCTAATACTGCCACAGGGAAATGGGCGTATGCCAAGCTGGAACTTGATGTGGTGCCAAGTTCTTTTCCACGTCAAAGACCGTTTTTATAAATCTGAACTTTGGCGTGGATTTGAGCGTACACATATTCTAAGATGAAATCTGCGCGTAAGAACATTTTATAAATGAGCCCCCAGTTTTGTCTGCCCCGTTACCTGTCATCCACATAACAGAAATGACGAATCATGGCAGGAAAGCAGAGATCTAAACAGACATGACATTTACCTAGAAACAGACGACTGTAGGTTTCGATTTTGACAGGAATTTTCTCTGTCTAAGAGGAAGTGAGCATTAAACATCTCAAGCACGGGGAAAGTGCTTGAGTAACGCCTGCTAATCAGCCCAAGTGAAGGATTCCCATCGAGTGTTCACTCTTACAGTTGTTGTTCTGACGTTAGCAAATGCAAAGTTCCATTAAAAACCTCTGATTGGTTTATGATCAAAGATCCATTAAAAACCTCTGACTGGTTTATGATCAAAGATCCATTAAAAACCTCTGATTGGTTTATGATCAAAGATCCATTAAAAACCTCTGACTGGTTTATGGTCAAAGATCCATCAAAAACCTCTGATTAATTTATTATTAATCCAATAACTCTGAGACTCTCACCGACTCAGTGACACAGGATGTATGCGTGTGTGTGTGTGTGTGCGGAATAAGCTCTGAAATCCAGAACCAAATTTGAGAAGGCCCAGTTCAGTACACAACACACTAGGGTCAAAACACTGGAACAGGCAAAAGACACACACACACATACAGATACACACACACACACACACACACACACATTTATACAGACATACATATAAACACAAACCACACACACACTTGTACTTCTACCTTTGTGAGGACACTCATAGCGCTTTGCCACTAGGACGGTGCCGGTGCCGGTGCCCGTGCCGGTGCCCGTGCCGGTGCCGGTGCGGAGCCAGTGCTGCCTTGGTGCCTTTTGAGAACCGGCCCGCATTTCCACAGGTTTGGGAACCGAACGCTACGTAGCGAAAGTCTGTTTGCTTTTTACTTTTATGCTAGGCTTCCACACAGCGAAACACCTCATGAATTTTGCCCAAAACCTTTTCGCTCTGGTGCGAAATTCATGAAAATAGTAAGCCTGTCACCTAGCTCAAAAGTTTAAAAGAGTGCTCAAATGATGGTCTGCAGTGGTCTATTTGCACTAGCCAGAGCCGAGAGAGAGAGTGTTTTTTCTACCATTCTGGGTCAGACTACGTTCATGTAACATGTAAACAACAGCCCGTGATGATTTAGACACAAATTGTTGCTCATACATCTTTTAATCACACACATATTTTCATGCTACATATAGCCTTTAGCCTACCGCTATCTTGGTCACACTTTTTTTTGTTACTCCCGCCTCTCTAGAGAACATCACGTAGCAAACACATCAAACGCTGACCTGATTGGTTCTTGTGTGGTTTTTATTTTCATAGCCTCTGACGTCAGTGGTTTCAACTTTTAGGACCAGCAATTCTGTGGTGCCGTGCCGGTGGCAGTATTTTGTCAGTGGAAAAGCGCGGCCCCGGTGCACTGGCACCGCGGCAGTGGAAAAGGGGTATCACTGACATACTGCATTCCTTAGCCCCTTACCCTAACCTCAGCCATCACAACTAAATGCCTAACTCTAATCCTAACCTAGACGTAATTCTAACCTGAACCATTAAACCAAGTGCGAACCCTCAAACAGCCCTTTGAAGAAGTGAGGACCAGCCAAAATGTCCTCACTCCCAAGGTCTAAAACTCAAACTGGTCCTAACAAGGATAGCTGTACAAGCACACACACACACACACACACACACACATAAGTATGTATGTATGTATATATATGTGTGTGTTCACATATAGGAAGGAGGGAAGAGTACAGAAAGAAATTGACTGACTGACTGAATGAATGAATAAATGAATGAATGAATGAATGGATGGATGCCTGAATGAATGAATGAATGAATGAATGAATGGATGGATGACTGAATGAATGAATAGGTGAAGTGCAGCACTGTAGAGAGTGAATATAAATGTCTTACTCTTAAACTCTGGGAACACTGGAACAACATTACTCATGATGAGGGCGTCAAACTGCTGCTCAGCTGTTTTATTCAAATCTGCATACAGGGCAAAACAGATCATGAGATAAATACACACACACACATACACACACACACACACACACACACACACACACACAAAATACACTATAGATAGATAGACAGACAGACAGACAGATAGATAGATAGATAGATAGATAGATAGATAGATAGATAGATAGATAGATAGATAGATAGTCAATAAAATCATCAAACAAGCAAAAGAAGACTATTTGGAACATTGGAGAAACCAGACCACCAGTCAAAGCAGAATGAGCTTCTATTTGACCCTAAAAAGAGAGTATAAATTGGCAGAGTATCTCCTCTCTGTCAGAGATACGAAGCAGAGGCAAATCCTGACCAAGTACAGACTCAGTGACCACAAACTTGCAGTGGAAACAGGCAGACACAGAAAAACCTGGCTGCGAAAAGAGGACAGAACATGTGGTCAGTCCCAGACAGGGAAGGTGGAGACAGAGGAGCATTTTCTTCTTCACTGTGAGAAGTATACAGAACTAAGAAAAGCTCTTTTCCGTACATTTAAAACCAACCACCCAAACTTTGAAGTCCTAGACAAAAATGAAAAAATGGCTATCCTCTCAGGAGAGGGACCTTCAGCTGCTCTGGTAGCCAAATATATTTCACTCATAACCTGAGGGACACTAGCTAAACCTAAATGTAAATATGTTTTACGTTTAATGTTACTATATATATTACACATATAATGTTCCTATTCATATTCATATGTTTATTTTATGTTAGTCCAAATCTGTGAAAATCTATACATAGAATAGATTAGGTCTAGATTTAAACTTAGATTAGATTTAAATTTAGATAAGATTTAGACTTAGATTAGATCTATATGACTTGTTCCTTGTATTCCATATGCTTTGTATGAATGCTTTGGCAATACAAATGCTTTATTTGTCATGCCAATAAAGCATGTTGAATTGAATTGAATTGAATTGAATTGAATAGATAGATAATAACACAACACAGGACTTTGACTTCACTGACTACTCGTTTCATTTACTACATGATTTCACCAACTAGCCCTTTAATTTACTGCACATTACTGAGACGTGATCGATATATTCTGTAGTCACCCCCACTGAGTCAGCAGAAAGCAGGCAGCTGGCTGAGAGCTGACAGTCCCCAGCTGTCACCCAGGGAAACTCTCACATCTTTTATGATCCACCACGCCTACTTAGATCAAAAGGTGCAGGCTATTTGTTGGTACCTCGAGTTGTGATGGCTACAGCAGGGGGCAGAGCCTTCTCTTACAGAGCCCCACAGTTATGGAACAGCCTCCCAATTAATGTGGAAATAGAAAATACAGCATTTGTCCGATTTAACGTGATTTCCAGTATAAACCAAACCCACTTCTGGTCTACTATCCGAATACAGATACAGAGGCAGATAATGACATCTCTGCACATCTCTAATAGATAGATAGATAGATAGACAGACAGACAGACAGACAGACAGACACACAGACAGACAGATAGGTAATAGATAGATAGATTATCTATAATGATTATCAGTCGGAGAACAGGTGTGTGTATGTGATTTGCAGTCAATGAGCTGAATGAGAGAGGAGGAGACTGAGGTGTGATGTTGAGTGCTGATAGGAGGTATCAGAGAGAGGAGGAGACTGAGGTGTGATGTTGAGTGCTGATAGGAGGTATCAGAGAGAGGAGGAGACTGAGGTGTGATGTTGAGTGCTGATAGGAGGTATCAGAGAGAGGAGGAGACTGAGGTGTGATGTTGAGTGCTGATAGGAGGTATCAGAGAGAGGAGGAGACTGAGGTGTGATGTTGAGTGCTGATAGGAGGTATCAGAGAGAGGAGGAGACTGAGGTGTGATGTTGAGTGCTGATAGGAGGTATCAGAGAGAGGAGGAGACTGAGGTGTGATGTTGAGTGCTGATAGGAGGTATCAGAGAGAGGAGGAGACTGAGGTGTGATGTTGAGTGCTGATAGGAGGTATCAGAGAGAGGAGGAGACTGAGGTGTGATGTTGAGTGCTGATAGGAGGTATCAGAGAGAGGAGGAGACTGAGGTGTGATGTTGAGTGCTGATAGGAGGTATCAGAGAGAGGAGGAGACTGAGGTGTGATGTTGAGTGCTGATAGGAGGTATCAGAGAGAGGAGGAGACTGAGGTGTGATGTTGAGTGCTGATAGGAGGTATCAGAGAGAGGAGGAGACTGAGGTGTGATGTTGAGTGCTGATAGGAGGTATCAGAGAGAGGAGGAGACTGAGGTGTGATGTTGAATGCTGATAGGAGGTATCAGAGAGAGGAGGAGACTGGGGTGTGATGTTGAATGCTGATAGATGAAGGCTCTCTCTGAAGACGTAACACATTTAAATCCATTCTGCTACAAAGCAGCCACGTTTCTTAACACTTTACAAGGTTTTGTGTGTTTAGTTTTCTTTTTCTATTTGTTGGATTTCTGGGGGTTTTTCGTTCTGTACGTACTGGTTCTCTGTACTTATTGGCCTTGTTTCTCTGTGACGTGCAAGGTGTTCTGGTTTGTTGACATGGCAATGACACATAGTTAAACCAGTTAATGGAGCATCCTGTTTCCCAATTACACATAATGAAACCGGTTATTAGAGCATCATATTTCCAGTCCTGCCGTTCACAGGGTAACTTCCTCTCCTTTCCAAGTAGTAACCCAAAACAGATCTATGAACAGATTTGTGAGAACTTCTTGTTTAGGTTTCCCTGCCAGACAACAATTGTGGGAGAGTTTTGGAAACTGATCTGGATAACTGATCTCAACCACTTATTTGAATCCTGACCTTACCATAGTAACAGCCAGGAACTCAGGAAATACATAACAGCTAAGTCTCTCACTGCATCTATTACTGATTTTCTTTCCAAATCTTGTAATTTCACACTCATTCTGAATGCTTAGATGAGCATACACAGTGTCTAATCGCCCTTTTTTTCATCATCTCTGTACAAACAGGACAGGTTCTCACACAGTTAGGAAGGCCAAAAAGAGAACCTACCCCTCACCGTGAAACCAAAACCAAATCATTATTACATCTGTCTTATGTTCATTAGGGAAATGGTGGGTAATTAAAAAGACTGGTGTGAGATGTGTTAAGTGTGGGTATATAAAAAGACTGGTGTGAGATGTGTTTAGTGTGGGTAAAGGAAAAGACTGGTGTGAGATGTGTTAAGTGTGGGTATATAAAAAGACTGGTGTGAGATGTGTTAAGTGTGGGTATATAAAAAGACTGGTGTGAGATGTGTTAAGTGTGGGTAAAGGAAAAGACTGGTGTGAGATGTGTTAAGTGTGGGTATATAAAAAGACTGGTGTGAGATGTGTTAAGTGTGGGTAAAGGAAAAGACTGGTGTGAGATGTGTTTCACACTCATCACCCTCTACAGCTTCACACTTATCACCCTCTACAGTTTGTTCATTTTTTTCCTATTTTATGGTAGTGGGCAGTAGATGTGACACATGGATTTTTTACTATGCTGTGATCAGTTACATGTTGTGTTACTCTACACATTGATCTCACAGATAGCATTAGCTGTAGGTTTGGCTTATGACTTATGGAATCCCCAAAGTTCACACTTTAAAGTACTATAGACACATTTATACAACAGAATGTGGTCAACATGCCTTTGAAATTGGCTATTTCTCAGAAAGAGAAAGAGAACAAAGATGATTCTGAGATCTTCAAATTTTCAACACAGAGAATGTGAGACACAAGTATAGATAAATTGGTCATGTTTGGGTAATTTGGTGTTTGGGTAATTTGGTGCTTGGATAATTTGGTGTTTGGGTAACTTGGTGTTTGGGTAATTTGGTGTCTGGGTAATTTGGTGTCTGGGTAATTTGGTGTCTGGGTAATTTGGTGTTTGGGTAATTTGGTGTCTGGGTAATTTGGTGTCTGGGTAATTTGGTGTTTGGGTAATTTGGTGTCTGGGTAATTTGGTGTCTGGGTAATTTGGTGTCTGGGTAATTTGGTGTCTGGGTAATTTGGTGTTTGGGTAATTTGGTGTCTGGGTAATTTGGTGTCTGGGTAATTTGGTGTTTGGGTAATTTGGTGTCTGGGTAATTTGGTGTCTGGGTAATTTGGTGTTTGGGTAATTTGGTGTCTGGGTAATTTGGTGTCTGGGTAATTTGGTGTTTGGGTAATTTGGTGTCTGGGTAATTTGGTGTTTGGGTAATTTGGTGTCTGGGTAATTTGGTGTCTGGGTAATTTGGTGTCTGGGTAATTTGGTGTTTGGGTAATTTGGTGTCTGGGTAATTTGGTGTCTGGGTAATTTGGTGTCTGGGTAATTTGGTGTTTGGGTAATTTGGTGTCTGGGTAATTTGGTGTCTGGGTAATTTGGTGTTTGGGTAATTTGGTGTTTGGGTAATTTGGTGTCTGGGTAATTTGGTGTTTGGGTAATTTGGTGTCTGTGACATTTAATGGGCAGTACCATGGTCCTCCACAGCACGTTGGTTGGCTGAACACAGTGAGGCAGCGTTTAGTTACTGTTATGACCCTGAGTCAGAAGTGTGTATTATTTTGTGTGCTGTTGTTTTTCTCCCCCTGCCTGTGTGTGGTGCTGTTTCCTCCCCTGTCTGGTGTGTTTCCCCGTATGTCTCTCTGTCTCTTTAATGTGTTGCTTTGCAGGTGGCGTCTGGGGATTGGCCAGGTTGACGGCGCCGGTTTTAAAAAGATGCGACATCCAGATGCCGGTTGCCCCCCTCGTTTGTCCTGGCCAATTTGACAGTGTCTTCTCGTGTGTGGTTCGATAACTTGTTGTGTGTATTGTTCAGAGATATTAGTTGTATAGATTGTAAAGCTTTATTTGTGTGTTTGTGATTTTCGTTGTGATCTAGTAGTGGTTGTGTTCTAGTAGTGGTTTGTTGTACATATTGTAAATAATTTTCGTATGAACAGTTCGGGTAGTGGTAGGGGGTGTGAAGCCATTTTTGTTCGTTCTTCTTTTCATTAGGGAGTTCGGGAAGAGTTCTGTATTTTCTTTCTCTTTTATTTTGGGAAGTAGCATAGTTAGTTTGTAAATTATAGACTGTTTTGTTTGTTGTTTTGGCCGTGCTCACGTGCTTTTACTACCACCTCTGTAAATAAATCACTTTTTGGATTGTATTCGCTGGCACGGGTCATCACTGGGAGTAGGGAAAGGGGAGTCACTTGTGTTATGCTTGGTAACCGCTAGGCTGGGCATAACAGTTACTATGCTACACATAACTGAACCAAACTTCCAGAGGACCTCAGAGGCGCCCCAACTCTGAGCACTTTTAAATCTAGACTTAAAACATATTTGTTCTGCACTGCCTATACACCTTGACTTCTATACTTTTTATGAATTCTCTTATTTGTCCATTTTAACTCTTTGTTTACTCCCCCTTTTATTTATTTCTACTTATTTTATTCTTTATTTATTTATTTATTCTTTAATCCACTGTTTTCCTTTTATGAGTCATCTTACCTCTCAATTTTAATTTTTTGTTCCTTTTTCCCATGTATACTGTATTATCTCTTTTTATTTTTTTTCCTTTTATTTATATTAGTTTGTACCCTTTGTCTAATGTTTTATATGCCTGTGTGAAGCACATTGAATGGCCTTGTGTCTGAAATGCGCTATATAAATAAACTTGCCTTGCCCTGCCTTGGGTATATGGCTTTTCAGGTCATGGCAGGAGCATTATATAACCAACCAAGCAACATGACAGACATATCACATACCTCTGACCGGGCACTGCTGCCACATATGCCGTTAATCGAACTGTGACATGTCATTGTTTATGACATTGTTGCGAGCCAAGCGGAACAGACGGGTGGGAGTGGAAACGGTCTTTGAATGTGCTCGCACGACGAAGTGGAACCTGGGAAGCTTTGCATGGACTTTACGTTTATTTTTGCAGTTTTATGTTCATTCAGTTTTGTAAATAAATTCAACAAGAGGAACAACAATAATGCATTTTTAATTTCATTATAACACGCGTCAGACAATTGCACCTGACTCCCAATGAAGTGGATAAAAGTAAGAAAGATTAATGGAACACAGGAAACAGAAGGAACAAAAACTCAACCTGTTTTCACCACATTTAGTGTAGACATGTCCTTTTTTATTCCATATAATAAGACTGTGAATGGTTGTGTATAGACCTTGACAAAGAAAGTGCCATTAATATTTCTGATATGAGATCAGAGTCCTTGGATACTGTGGTGAGAGGTCAGTATTACTTCAACAGAACAGTGTGGTATGTACTAACAGTGAAAATGTTTCATTGAAGAGTCATTTCCCTGACTAAACAGAAAAGAAAAAAAAAATCAGTGGTCATGGTGACTAACATAACAAAAACATGGTTTTCCTGTAGCACAACGTATATAACAGACATGGCACAAGGTATATAACAGACATAAAAGACTTCAAAACAAAAAAAAAGACTTCAAAACAAAAAAAGACTTCAAAACAAAAAGACCTCAAAACAAAAAAAAAGACTTCAAAACAAAAGAAAGACTTCAAAACCAAAAAAAATGACTTCAAAACAAAAAAAAAGACTTCAAAACAAAAAAAGACTTCAAAACAAAAAAAATGACTTCAAAACAAAAAAAAAAGACTTCAAAACAAAAAAAAATGACTTCAAAACAAAAAAAGACTTCAACACAAAAGAAAGGGAAGGGCAGAAAAGAAGTGCGTGGGAGTGATTTAGTGAAATACTGACCCAGGACCAGTTAAGTACTGGGTTTGTCATTTGAATAGTGACCCAGGACCAATTAAGTACTGGGTTTGTCATATGAATACTGACCCAGGACCAGTTAAGTACTGGGTTTGTCATATGAATACTGAACCATGACTAGTCAAGTACTGGGTTTGTCATATGAATACTGAACCAGGACCAGTCAAGTACTGGGTTTGTCATGAAGCACGAAGCAGTAGACTACCTGCTCCCATTTTCATTTCACCAAAAAAAGAGTTTTTACTTTAAGTAAATGTTTATTCATTTAAAACCAGTCTATTTCAGTGTAATATGTTGCCCTATCATCATGCTTACACTTAAGCATGGGCTATAATGATAATGTGTGATCGGGTGTGGGTCTCTAAATCGATGAAAATAATTTGTTCGGGTGGGTGGCGGGTGAATGACTTATGCGCATGCACAGATTCGGATGATGTCAGAGCCAATCCGCACATCACTATTACTGACAGGACAGTCACTGACCAAACTCATCCTGACATATACTGACAGATCTCCAAACCTCTTCGCCTGATGGTAATTAAGATCTGTTCAGACCAACAACGATGATTAAAGTAATTAATTAAGGCAAGATCCAGTTTATGGCAAATGTTTTGCAGGAGGCATGTGTTCCTAAACAAACAGCGGGAGCAAATGTTAGTGCAAACATAAAAGAGCAAATTAGAGCTGAAGGCCAAGCCCAGGGCCAGGAGCCATAACACAAAAAAAAAAAAAACGGAAAGGTTGGAAAATGCTGAAAATCAATAGTGAAGAGTTACTAACAACTGATGCAGTGCATTCAACTGGGTTTGAAGAAGAGGAAGAAGTATTTTTATTGACCCCCGTGGGGAAATTCACCCTGCATTTGACCCATCCTATGCACACACACAAGGAGCAGTGGGCAGTGACAGCAGTGCAGCACCTGGGGGCCGACTCCAGTTCTTTTGCCTGTGCCTTGGTCAAGACAATGACAGGAGTATTAACCCTATCACCCAGCAGAAACCCCACACAAACACAGGGAGAAAATGATCATTATTACTGGGACAGCCAGGATTCAAACCCAGGACCTTTTTGCTGTGAGGCAACAGGGCTAGCCACTGAGCAACTGTGCTGCCCATTTCTTACACGTGCTGCTACTACCACTGCCAGTAATTGTTATTATTCGCGGTCCAAGCAGCAAAGCTGCTGGAACCCTAATGTTAGGGCTGGGTATCATTCAAAAATGTTCAAAACCGGTATCAGAACCAATATCTTGACTTTGATACCGGTTCTGGGACGATACTTTTTTCAAAGCCAATTTTATGAAATCCATTTTAACAAAAAGAAAATTACATTACACATTATGGTGCAGATCCTTAGTCTCATTTTTCAGCTCATTGGCATTTTTACACACTCGAAGCAGTTTCTTAACATAAAAACATTTAAACCTATTTACCACAATGTGGTTTAACTTAAGTTTAACTTAGGTTCTGTTTCAATTGCTGTACCTCCTGAACCACTGTCGCCCCAACAAAAAAAAGATTAGAGCACAAAGGAACGAAATGTAAAAGAGACAGTGAATCAGTGCAAACAGCTTTCAGTTGCAAGTCAGTGTCTAAGCTGTGTTCCCACGTAACATCTCTTTTTTTTTTTTTTTTTTTTGAAGCTGTCAGCACCTGTTTTACGCACAGTCTGCTCCTATGGAGCAGACTGTGGGGTTTTTTTAAATACTGTGGCCAGTGTTTTTTTCTACAGCTCAGGGCATTTTTTCAGTTGAAAAAAGTTCAGCTTCTCAGAAACAAACACCCTTCAAGCGCTTTTTTGACCAATCACAGGTAGTGAGACCTGTCGTTTCCCATAACAACCACAAAAATGGAGAAGGTAGCAGTGGAGAAGTTAACTGTGCTAGTTTCTGAGCACAGTGAACTGTACGACATGACACTTAAATTGCACCATAATATTCACCATACAGAGGCTGTTTGGAGTCAAACTGGATGGATCCCAGGAGTTTCTGGTAAGTGTTTGTGTTTACTGCATGTTGTCGGCAAAACTAGCCTGTTGCAGTAGCCGTTGTCATTGCAACAGAAGACACTCTCACCTGCTTTATGGAACAAACACTGCCAGTGTTTTTTTCTACCTGAAAAAAATTTGTGGGCGTGGTCTCAATTAATACAATGACGTGTAATTCTGGAATGCGAAGTCCAATCATCACAAAATTTTCATCTATGGCTCATGAGGCTCAAGCCTACAAAATTTGGGTGTATATTCGTCAATAGGTGGCACTGTAGCAACAAATGGTTATAACTCCTAAACCTTTTGCCTGATCAAGTTCAAATTTTGTATGCTGTGTCTTAGTTATAAGTCTTCATAAGGGCTACAAAGGCAAGTTGATAGCTCAAAAAAGATGGCTGACATTAGCCAATCAAATTTCAGCAGCCCTTAAACTGACTTAACTGTGCTTTATCATGAAACTTTGCAAGATTGTTTAGGATGTGTCAAAGAGCAATCTGTAGGAACATTTCTCCAGCTGTCCCAGTGGTGGTGCTATAGAGCTATGTGAATTATGTGCAGACTTAACAGGTCATGACGCTTGGCCTGTTTGTCCTGGAGAAATGAAATTCTCCCCTTAAGAGGAACGAAAAAGCCTCTTGGACCAAAATGATCCGCCATATTGGATTTCACAAAAAAAAATTTGTGCGCAGTAAGCCAATGAATTTTTGGGTGTGGTCTCTATTGATATAATGAGGTCTAATTCCTGAACACAACGTCCGATCATCACAAAACTTGAGGTATGACATCTATAATACATGAGATGTAAGCCTACAAAATTTGGTGCAAATCGATCCATAGGTGGCAAAGAAGTGGTCCTAATTTCTAAACCAATCCCCTAATAAAGTTTGAATTTTCTGCACTGCATCTTGGTCAAAGATCCTGGTAAAGTCTTTAAGGACCAGTTGATGACTCATAAATAATTAAACTGGACCTCATAATCGCTGCTTATGGCTACATTTATTATGTATTTATTTAGTTTGTTATTTTTTGAGATACTGTATTAATCCCCAATGGAATGAATTACCATTATTATCATTATTACTGCTGTTGTTGTTTAAGCGTGGTGTTTCCTGTAGAAAGACTTGTGGACAGAGGCTGGTAGGGAACCTTAGTTTGAGCAGTCCAGTCCTAAGTGTGGGCAGAATCCACAGGACACATCTGCACGAGGAGAAAGCCTGTGGTGCAAGGTAACACCTCGTAAATGGACTGAAGTATGTTTTTGGACCTACTTCTACTTCACTGGTGTATAAATGACTCTGTCAACCTCTTACACTTTTACCTCACTATAAAAGCACCTTTGTTACTGACTGCAATACCAAATCAGTGGAAAACAGCTAATACACAAATACACATTGTGCTTCACTCACTAAATCATTCAGCTAAATGTCCTCCTCCCATAGACTAGACAAGCATGCTTATGGTTACCATGGTTATGACAGGAACAGGAACAACATGGGTATTAAGCATACGCCCCTGTCCCTCTGTTTTGTCTGTTACTATGACTGTTAAAAAAAAACTAATAAGGGTTTGTGTACAGTCAAGCTAGAAAAAAAATCAACCACCAGCATCGATCCGCTGATCAGCACACAGAGAGAGGATGGTAACACACAGAGAGAGGATGGTAACACAGAGAGAGAGGATGGTAACACAGAGAGAGAGGATGGTAACACACAGAGAGAGGATGGTAACACAGAGAGAGAGGATGGTAACACAGAGAGAGAGGATGGTAACACACAGAGAGAGGATGGTAACACACAGAGAGAGGATGGTAACACAGAGAGACAGGATGGTAACACACAGAGAGAGGATGGTAACACAGAGAGACAGGATGGTAACACACAGAGAGAGGATGGTAACACAGAGAGAGAGGATGGTAACACACAGAGAGAGGATGGTAACACACAGAGAGAGGATGGTAACACAGAGAGAGAGGATGGTAACACACAGAGAGAGGATGGTAACACACAGAGAGAGGATGGTAACACACAGAGAGAGGATGGTAACACACAGAGAGAGGATGGTAACACACAGAGAGAGGATGGTAACACAGAGAGACAGGATGGTAACACAGAGAGAGAGGATGGTAACACACAGAGAGAGGATGGTAACACAGAGAGAGAGGATGGTAACACACAGAGAGGGGATGGTAACACACAGAGAGAGGATGGTAACACAGAGAGAGAGGATGGTAACACAGAGAGAGAGGATGGTAACACAGAGAGAGGATGGTAACACAGAGAGAGGATGGTAACACACAGAGAGAGGATGGTAACACAGAGAGAGAGGATGGTAACACACAGAGAGAGGATGGTAACACAGAGAGACAGGATGGTAACACACAGAGAGAGGATGGTAACACAGAGAGAGAGGATGGTAACACACAGAGAGAGGATGGTAACACAGAGAGACAGGATGGTAACACAGAGAGAGAGGATGGTAACACACAGAGAGAGGATGGTAACACAGAGAGAGAGGATGGTAACACACAGAGAGGGGATGGTAACACAGAGAGAGAGGATGGTAACACAGAGAGAGAGGATGGTAACACACAGAGAGAGGATGGTAACACAGAGAGAGGATGGTAACACAGAGAGAGGATGGTAACACAGAGAGAGGATAGTAACACACAGAGAGAGGATGGTAACACAGAGAGAGAGGATGGTAACACAGAGAGAGAGGATGGTAACACAGAGAGAGAGGATGGTAACACAGAGAGAGAGAATGGTAACACACAGAGAGGGGATGGTAACACACAGAAAGAGGATGGTAACACAGAGAGAGAGGATGGTAACACAGAGAGAGAGGATGGTAACACACAGAGAGAGGATGGTAACACAGAGAGAGAGGATGGTAACACACAGAGAGAGGATGGTAACACACAGAGAGAGGATGGTAACACAGAGAGAGGATAGTAACACAGAGAGAGAGGATGGTAACACAGAGAGAGAGGATGGTAACACAGAGAGAGAGGATGGTAACACAGAGAGAGGATGGTAACACACAGAGAGAGGATGGTAACACAGAGAGAGAGGATGGTAACACACAGAGAGAGGATGGTAACACAGAGAGAGAGGATGGTAACACAGAGAGAGGATGGTAACACACAGAGAGAGGATGGTAACACAGAGAGAGAGGATGGTAACACAGAGAGAGAGGATGGTAACACACAGAGAGAGGATGGTAACACACAGAGAGAGGATGGTAACACAGAGAGAGGATGGTAACACACAGAGAGAGGATGGTAACACAGAGAGAGGATGGTAACACAGAGAGAGGATAGTAACACACAGAGAGAGGATGGTAACACACAGAGAGAGGATGGTAACACAGAGAGAGAGGATGGTAACACAGAGAGAGAGGATGGTAACACAGAGAGAGAGGATGGTAACACACAGAGAGGGGATGGTAACACAGAGAGAGAGGATGGTAACACACAGAGAGAGGATGGTAACACAGAGAGAGAGGATGGTAACACAGAGAGAGAGGATGGTAACACACAGAGAGAGGATGGTAACACACAGAGAGAGGATGGTAACACAGAGAGAGAGGATGGTAACACACAGAGAGAGGATGGTAACACAGAGAGAGAGGATGGTAACACAGAGAGAGGATGGTAACACACAGAGAGAGGATGGTAACACAGAGAGAGAGGATGGTAACACAGAGAGAGAGGATGGTAACACACAGAGAGAGGATGGTAACACACAGAGAGAGGATGGTAACACAGAGAGAGGATGGTAACACACAGAGAGAGGATGGTAACACAGAGAGAGGATGGTAACACAGAGAGAGGATAGTAACACACAGAGAGAGGATGGTAACACACAGAGAGAGGATGGTAACACAGAGAGAGAGGATGGTAACACAGAGAGAGAGGATGGTAACACAGAGAGAGAGGATGGTAACACACAGAGAGGGGATGGTAACACAGAGAGAGAGGATGGTAACACACAGAGAGAGGATGGTAACACAGAGAGAGAGGATGGTAACACAGAGAGAGAGGATGGTAACACACAGAGAGAGGATGGTAACACACAGAGAGAGGATGGTAACACAGAGAGAGAGGATGGTAACACACAGAGAGAGGACGGTAACACACAGAGAGAGGATGGTGGCACTGAGTCATTTTTCAGAGACGTCGCTTTGCTTTTACTCAAGTGTGGTGATTGGTTACATTATACAGCGCTGGAGAAAAGAGCTGTACTGCTCAGTACTGTACATCCTCTCTTCACAAAGCTAACACAGAACATCACTGATCCAAGTTCACGGGACAGAAAATCTTACCAAATGCAATTTGTGTATTATTACTAATACCCTGAGGAACTAAACAATCCACTCTCATCAGACAAACCATGTACTGAACTGTGAGCACATCGCTGTGCACACAGAGAAAACTCGTAGAAAAACTGACAACTGGTAGAAAACTGAACACACAGAGGCAGAATATTCATGTCTGAAGCCAAATGGTCAATGTGGAAAACATCCTGTGTGAATCCTGTGTGACTGTGTATTTGAAACCACATCACTGGGAAAAGGTTCACCAAATATGGTGCTCTGTTCTGTGAGAGCAACGTTGCGTGTCTGTCAGGAAACAGTTTGTCACTTGAAACTGAGAACTGAGAGCTGTCTAAGATGGGTTTATTGCCACACACAAAACCAGTTTGCTCCACAGTACCTTGATGTGTGATGCTGCGGGGAAGACTCGTATTAACATAAGGGATCAGCATCACGCTAATCAGAAACAGCGCTGTTACGCAACACAGGCACCGGCAGCAGTGAACTGAAACCACTGGCATCTAAACATGCACTGAACAATTACAGCATGCATATTACACAGACATAAATATTCCATAGCTTACCACTATTGTACAAACATAGCATGTCACATAAACAATCTATATACCTAAGTCTGCCAGAGAATAATCAGGGAATATGCATCAAGCCGGAAATCTAGGCTCATGTTTCACAGCCCTGTGTGATGCACACAAACATCTCAGGTAAAAGTAAGTCTCTGGGCGCAACACTGGCCTTCAACAATATTTACTTAGACGTAGACTGCTTTTATCGTCATTTCCACATATGCATGACTCATACATACAGGGGACGAGATTGCATTACACAAGGACCACAGTGCCACATAAAACAAGTAACCAATAAATACCACATAAAACAATAAATTACGCACAATAAATACTGAGGAAAAAAAAATAGTAATAAATATGACAGCAGGAAGTACTGAGTGAAAACAGAAAGTACTGGGTAAAGAAAGTACTAAGTAAGTAAAGAGTAAAACTTCTACAACATACAATTAAAAAAAAAAAAATTAACTGCAGGAACCTCTCTCTGTGGAACCTCTCTCTGTGGAACCTCTCTCTGTGGGACCTCTCTCTGTGGATCCTCTCTCTGTGGAACCTCTCTCTGTGGGACCTCTCTCTGTGGATCCTCTCTCTGTGGAACCTCTCTCTGTGGAACCTCTCTCTGTGGATCCTCTCTCTGTGGACCCTCTCTCTGTGGAACCTCTCTCTGTGGAACCTCTCTCTGTGGGACCTCTCTCTGTGGGACCTCTCTCTGTGGATCCTCTCTCTGTGGGACCTCTCTCTGTGGGACCTCTCTCTGTGGAACCTCTCTCTGTGGATCCTCTCTCTGTGGAACCTCTCTCTGTGGAACCTCTCTCTGTGGGACCTCTCTCTGTGGAACCTCTCTCTGTGGGACCTCTCTCTGTGGGACCTCTCTCTGTGGAACCTCTCTCTGTGGGACCCCTCTCTGTGGGACCTCTCTCTGTGGATCCTCTCTCTGTGGAACCTCTCTCTGTGGGACCTCTCTCTGTGGAACCTCTCTCTGTGGGACCTCTCTCTGTGGATCCTCTCTCTGTGGGACCTCTCTCTGTGGAACCTCTCTCTGTGGAACCTCTCTCTGTGGGACCTCTCTCTGTGGAACCTCTCTCTGTGGATCCTCTCTCTGTGGAACCTCTCTCTGTGGGACCTCTCTCTGTGGAACCTCTCTCTGTGGGACCTCTCTCTGTGGAACCTCTCTCTGTGGAACCTCTCTCTGTGGGACCTCTCTCTGTGGATCCTCTCTCTGTGGAACCTCTCTCTGTGGGACCTCTCTCTGTGGGACCTCTCTCTGTGGAACCTCTCTCTGTGGGACCTCTCTCTGTGGAACCTCTCTCTGTGGGACCTCTCTCTGTGGGACCTCTCTCTGTGGAACCTCTCTCTGTCACTTGACTCTGACTATGTGCTAATCAAGTCACCTGTAACTGCCACTAATGGGTTTCCCAGAGGACAGAAATCCCAGTTGCCATGGGTAACCCCAACTGGGACATGTAGACCAGCAGGGGCCAGCGGAGCAGGGGGAGGGGACGCGATATTCTTGTGTGCTCAGAAAAGCTCCCTTAAGTAAGACCCTTCCTCCCGTCAGAGACGCCAGCCTCCATCCCAGGCAGCCGGAGCCTGTGCTTGGCCCATAAGTCTCACTGCTCACTACAGAGGGTACAGACATGACTAAATATGGACACAGAGGGACCTCAGCAGAACGTTTCCAGCAGGGCTGTATTGTTTTGATTCATTCTTGACGCTGACAGCTTCTCTTTGCTTTGACAGAGAAACATCATTGAGGTTTTTCAGTGAGAGAGTCAGTGGAAGTTTTGAGAAAGAGTGCCCTTTCTCACAGGAATGACAGAAGTAGGGGGCATGGATCATCTGTGAGTAACCGGAATTAGAAATAAGTGATCTGGAGTTATCTGCTCATATAATAAGGTACTTAAACTTTCCATTCAGCCTAATTCTGTCCAGGTAATGAGTCCTGAAAACAATCAGTTTCATTCGCTGTAAAACCCAGAACGCAGTGGACCGTGTTTAACAGACTATAAAAATTCCCCAGTGGAGACCACATCATTCCTGTGGGGCCTGTGTGATGAGGAGTCTGCCTTAACATGACCTCGGAGTCCGTTGGAGAACTGGGACAAGCTTGAGGGATGTCAGGGGTGTATAAACGTCATCTTATGTAAGAAATCAAACACTGATTCTAACTGTGAGAGCTAGAGACAGAGATGAGACCTGCTGACTTTGAGAACCTAATTTAGAGCCATCTAGAGTTTGGACAGCTCCTTGTGTTTGAAAGCAAGAAATGCAAAATATTTTAGGTGGGTAAAGATCAAACATGCAAATGAAGTGTGATGTAATTACTTTTGGGAATGGTTAGGCCACCCTGACTTCTCATTTATAAAGCATAGATGCTGGTACTTTTGTCTTTATTCCAAGTGTCAGTGGACAACTTGGTCATGCTAGAACAAAAACAACAGCCTAAAATCCATAAATTGGAGAAAACAGACCTCGTAGAGAATTTCCGGGCTATGGTGAACAGTTCTATGGTTTAAACAGTTCTCCTTTTCAGGATTATGGGATTCTTATTATTTTAATAGAGGGGCATCTGAGTAGCAATATTATTGATAGAACATTATTTGCCTTTAAAAATAGTTTGTCTTTCCTGGGATCTGACAGCAGTGAAGATATGATACCCTGTGAATACACCAGGGAAGCCAGGGTAACGCATTGACGCTCAATTTACCTCCTTATACAGATGTCACTAGACTTGCCACATTAAATAAAATAAATAACAGCGGAACAACGACGGCGCAGCATGAATAACCTGCGTTCAGAGTCAAACCTTCTCCAAGCTGCAGAACAGGTTGGCGTTTTACAAACATTCTCTCCTTAAAAAGTGGGGTTCGCAAAGAAACGAGGTCTTCAGCAAAAACTGTTTGCGTGTCTAACGTTATGCGCTGCTGTCGGCCGGGCTGTGCCGTCAGCCCCAGAGATGGCGGTAAATTGCCGCTGTCGTTCGAGAACTCAATCCATGATGTGAAGGCTTGATAATATGAGTTTGCCGTCAACAACCAACACACCAACCCAGTTCCAATTTCAAAACATGCTGCAAAGTCTCTCTCTTTCACACACACTGCACTGTGCGCCCACACTGCACAATATAGCCTACGTGCGAGCCACGTCTCTCTTTCTCCCTCTCTCCCTCTCTCTCTCACTCTCACACACACACTGCACTGTGCGCGTCATCAGAACATCATTTGAAATGGACGATACACCCCACTCTTACCGAGCAAATGCAGACAGACCCAAAAATCATTCAGCGGAGGGTGGGCACGGCTTGCGAATGCCCCCTTCTTGACGCCGACTGTGCTCTCATGTGTACCTGAGTAATCAGTTCCCGGATATGATTCAGAAAACAAACGTCTATGGTGCACCGCTCTCTGGAAAGACGTGATCTAAATAAGCAAGCGTCTGAGAGGGGGGGGGGGGGTGCACATTACAAACTAACCACTCAGATGATCTTCATAGATGATGTTCAAAGACGGCGGAACAAAATCCTAGAATGACCTCTTGAGTCTGTGTTCCACTCCTCCTTCTGTCTGCTTGGCGGTCTGACCTTTCCTCGGTTAAACAACAGCAAAAACTGTCCTCTTCAACATAATCTCTGCTAACCGTTATTTCTCTTGGACCTATCCGTCACCTGTCGTTGTTTTTATTTATTTTTTCACTTTCTATTTATTTTATTTATCTAATCACCAAGTTTCCTCCTGTCACACTCTAAGGGTGTTTCACTGTGACCCCGGGTTAACTCATCGGGAGTATCACGCCGGCCATCCCCTAAAGCTTCCCTGTGACACTGCTCCCTTAAAAAAACACACATACCCACAACTGAACAGAACTGAACTGAACCGAACCTCTACGCGCTACCATGAAACTGCCTGCTAAAGCCAGCAAAATAAAAACGGATACTATGCCAAATATATGCGTTGCCTACTCTTATATATGTGTTTATATATGAATATTATACACTGTTATCCCCCGCGATACGGCCTTTGGAGTTCCAAGAATTCATCATTAAGAGGAGCTTCAACTGCTGCCCCCGTTTGGGTTTACGCGGCTTTTTCACGCGACTTTGATTCCCGCGCCTTGGAAGCAACAACGAACGAGCAACAGTGAGTCTCAAACCAGTCTTCCTTAACGCCTGTTCTCACTTTCACACACGATGTCAGCTTGTTCGGCGTGGGTGATGTTCTAGTCTTTTCATGGACTTCTTCGTCTGTACTCTCCCGTTTTTTCCCGTTTGTTTGACTGATGTACTGTTTTTTTGCATGAAGTGTTGACAGACATGGAGCATTCTGTCGTTGTATCAGCGTAGTCTGAAACGGAAGCTGCGTAATCTCGATGAATGCTTAACTAGAACAGGTATACAGCGCATCACACTCGTGAAGCGTGGAAAGACGTTATAATTTTTAATTTTACACGTCACAACTTCACAACATCTCGTTATTGTCTTGGTATTTTGCTATTTTTAGTGTACCACTGTCACACAAGCGCGAGCGTATCGCACGAACGCACACACATACGCAAATAACACCCGATAAAGAATATCTGTGGTTTGTCACGTCCATCGGTATTGTTATTTTTAGTGCACTACCAGGCAAGCGAGAGCGCACCCGCACAAACGCACGCACATACGCAAGTAAAAACCGACCAAGAGTATCTGTGGTTTGTCATGTTTATGCATGACATGGTGTTTCCGAAAGCCATTGTGTTACACAGCCGTGCGTAAAAATCCCTCCGCCTACTCCATTTGGTTTGTGAATAAATATGTGCCAAGCGACATCCTGCGTTAATATTAACCTTCCGAGTTTGGCTTCCGAGTTTGGAAGGGAGTTTAAAGAGAGGGCTCTGCGTGCCGGTCAAAATGGTAAGTGGAGAGGGCCTACTATATATACTACTATAGCCTATTAGCGGTGCTATCTCATTGTGTCACCAACCTGTTTGGTGTGTTTTGTTCTTTAAGTTAATCTTTGCAGTGATATCTATTATTGGCGGCGTTGAGGGCTGTATGAAACTGACGACCTACCAGCGCATCGAACCTCTAACGGGTAAAGAGCTCACATGTAAGCGCTGTCCGCCGGGATATCGCCTGGTCTCACACTGCACCGCCACCGAGCAGACGCAATGCGCACTGTGTCCGGATGGTCTCTACACGGAATGCTGGAATTATGTTAGAAACTGTTTACTATGTGATGTCTGCTCGAGCAATCAGGTCATCAGGCACCCGTGCACACATTCTCACAACACAGTCTGCGAGTGTGACAAGGGCTATTACTGGCACGAGTTCTTTTGCAAGAGACACAGCGTGTGCGCCCAGGGATACGCCGTTAAAACCAAAGGTAAGTTGGACTGATGTGAAGGGATTGGTCACTGGCGAGTGGCGCGCTGCCCTAATGTTCTAAGATTCTCGACCTGGTAAATGTCTAATAGGGATGTGGCGATTCACTGATACGAATCGAAAAACCGTTCTTAATTTTAAAGATGAGACTACATCGTTACGCGGACGCTCGTAACGATCGAAATGTACCATGAACCGTTCGATGGCCCGATTCTACAGTTACGAATGGGTTGGCTGAAGCTTTGCTGCTAATTCTACTTTAGTGTAAACCAGGCTGCTACGGGAGACTCACTATTGATACAACGTTAAAAGCAGGGGTGGACAGTAACAAAGTACATTTACTTGAGTACTGTACTTAAGTACGTTTTTCGAGTATCTGTACTTTACTTGAGTGTTATTGTTTTTGAAACTTATGACTTTTACTCCACTACATTTGAAATACAAATATTGTACTTTTCACTCCACTACATTTCTATGAAGGTTCTCGTTCCTCGTTACTTTAACGCATAACTTTGAAGTCAGCGGACGAATTTTCTTTTCTAAAATGCGATAGGCCATATTGTGTTCATCACAGGGGAAAAACCAATCACAGTAAACTGCTCCCATGCTGTCAGTCAAGTGCGTGCTGCATTTTTTTAACAGCTGAACTTGGCGGTTTTACTGATGGCTACTACAATGGAAGATAAAGATGATAAAGATAAAGGTTCCTCACCGGAGCAGTCATGGCCGTATCTTAAGTCCATGTCTGAGATTTTTTAAATCAACTGGTTTCCAAGCTAATTGCCTCCCGTATGCGTTTGCGCGCTGTGTTCGCCTAGCACTTACAATCATTTGCCACAGTAGATATGAGATGTGACTTGAAAATTGCGATTTATATTTTTGTGAATGTGTGACGAATCTGGTGACAGAGGCTGACCACAACTTCTACTGTTAACACAGTGTGTGAACACGCACGGAAACCAGTTGGCTTGAAAACCATTTGGGGCATAACACTGGGTCCTGTGTGAATCCACTGCTGACGCATACTAATAGATAGCGAAAATGCCGAGTTAACGTTACTGACAAAAATCCTTTCAGAAATATATGTTTTAATCTTGTCAGGTAAACACAGTAATATTTGTAAGGTCAGCGGATTCACGTAGGACCCGGTCCCAATAAGACGAGGGGGGCGGGAATCAAGCGGTGACGATGGTCATCCAGCTGTTTCACATTTCAGACAATGCTATGTAGTAGAGGTAAAATTAACCTAGCCTACAACATTATGACGTGTTTATCCTTTTAAGGCCAATCTGAGTTAACCTAGTGCCTGTTTAACTGAAGCTATACACTGTCTTCTATAGAGGAATCATTTGGTTCAGCTGTGTTTCTATAGGCTTTGTAGCATATTCCATAAGCTTTTTATTCTAGAGGTTCTACAAGCAAGTCAGTGCATTCAGTAGGTTGTTTCAGAGTCATTAGACTCTGTAAATGCATTGTTGCAACAATACAACAATGCCATGACATTAAAAAGAAAATGTACTTTTGAATATTAAAGTATTTTTAAAAGCAAGTACTCCAGTACTTTAACTCAAGTAAAAATTGAACTGAACAACTTTTACTTGTATTGGAGTAATATTTGACCAGGAGTATCTATACTTTTACTCAAGTAATGGAGTTGTCTACTTTGTCCACCTCTGGTTAAAAGTCACGTTACTTTCAACATAATAACGACCGCCTGTCATTCGCTAATACATCCGCACAGCATCTTGCATTGACCTTTTATCTTTTATCAGAGTAATGTTAGCGTGTTTTGCAAGGTAAAAATAAGAACAACCTATCCGACAACGCCGACACGGTTTACAGAGCACCATCAAATCTAAAATCTAAAGTTTGGAAGACATTTGGATTTTATATGAAGTAAGGAAATTGAACAAAAGTCGGGCACTTTGTAAGGTCTGTAGAACAGTACAGCATCGTATCACACTGAATCGAATAAGACCGAATCGAATCGCACCAAATCGTTCCGTGTTAAAATGCATCGTCCCTGCATCGTATTGTAGCCCATGTATCTAGATGCATATCGGATCGTTTTATAAGGGAAAGATGCACACCCCTAATGTCTATGATCACGAATATAGACGATAAAACCACTAATTACATACACTTGGATTATGGGAAGTTGGACAGTGCTCTTACTTTCTACTTCGACCGTGTCAGAGCTCAAGTAGAAAGGGATACTCCTAGATAACATTTCATGAACTGACCAACTGAATTTAGTTACCTTAACTTGGCTTACATATGACAAATATGCTTTTTAAATTGTTTCATTTAGAAGTGAGTATGGCAGCGCTGATCTAACCCAGACAGAAATGTTCCAGTGGCTTCAGTGAACTGGTTTGGGCAGAAAAATGTTTATAATGCAAAGTACCCTGAACGTGTCTTCATATTCAGGAGCAGAGGTCTCGTGGAGATAATGTAACATGGCTGCTTGTGCTCTGCAGGTACACCTGTCAGAGACACGGAGTGTGAGGTTTGTCCCAGAGGACAGTATGCCTCAGGGAGGGCAGGCCAGGCAGTGTGTGTGCCACATACTGACTGTAAGTCCAGTGGTCAGAGACTCCTCCTGAGAGGAACCAGTTGGCATGACAACATATGTGCCACATGCAGCGATGTGAGAGCTCAAGGTAAAAATCTGTTTCTGTGTTTCCACACACACACACACTCACTCACATACACACACACACACACACTCACACACACACACACACACACATACACACACACACACACACACATACACGCACACACACGCACACACACCACACACACACACACTGCCTTCACACACACTGCCTCTACACACACACACACTCACTCACATACACACACACACACACACTCACACACACACACATACACGCACACACACGCACACACACCACACACACACTGCCTTCACACACACTGCCTCTACACACACACACATGCACACACACACACACACACACACACACACACACACACACACACACACACACACACACTGCCGTAACACACACTGCCTTCACACTCACACACACACACACACACACACACACACACACACACACACACACACACACACTCACACACACACACACACACACATACACACACACACATGCGCACACGCACACACACAAGCGCACACTCACTCTGCCTTCATACACACACACTGCCTTCAGGTTCACACACACTGCCTTCTCACACACACACACTGCCTCCACACACACACGCTGCCGGTATACTCAGAACTGACCGGCCTTGCTCTGTTTCCCTCCTCTCTCCCTCAGGTTGGGTTCCTTTCTTCCGAAACTTTGTACACGATTTCTTCACCCAGCGGAAAATGAGTGAAAATAAGCTCCAGCGATTTGTGACCAAATTTCTGAGAGTTGAGGGGCGTAGGGTCCGTGAGAGAAGTTCCCAGCTCACTGTTGACCAGTTGGTTCAGCGGCTGCAGGAGTGGATGAGCCACGTCGGGGCCCATCAGGTCCAGGAACTGCCCTCTCTGCTCCATTCTGCAGGCATGACGGGCTTGGCCAATCAGCTGGAAGGGAAGATGACAAAGATCATGGATGAGGCAAGAGCCTGCAGCACTGCAGCTGTAAACTGATCCCTGATGCCATCGACAGCCTGATGAGCCCTGATCTACTCTGGTCCATCTTTACTGTCTGAGAGAGATGGGGGGGAAAGAGAGAGGGAGAGAGAGCCCTCTTATAGCTTTTATTTGCTGTCCAAATCATATCACTGTGCACACCAGAAATATTTGGACATTTCTACCTTTCCCTATTCTGACTGCAACCTTTGCATCTACATTTATCACTCATGTACTCATTAATATGATGTAGCACCTGTATAATGTATTGTTTCATGGTAACTATTGATTCATGTATAGTTGTTCTGTGGTATTTACTATACGTAACTGGACTGGAAAAAAAAAACAAAGAGACGGGCATCTAGTGGAAACCAAAAGATTCTACTCAGAGAGCCTGTCGTAGCCTCAGGATGATGGAGAGTAACATGAATGTTTCATTCAGTATGAATAGTCCATTATGTTTTATGAATGAAATGTTTTACTTATGAAAAAGAATCTGCTCTATGCAACCCTATTACCTCTATACAGACAGTGTTGGCCATGAGCAGAGCTTTGCTGGGTCCGACACTTATGCCCACTGAGGTGGACATATGTCAAACTGTAAAGCCTGACAACATGACCATGTGTCTGTGTATGACTCACACGCCTCCCAGGTTAACTCTCCATGTGTGCATACTCACACCTCCCAGGTTAACTCTCCATGTGTGCATACTCACACGCCTCCCAGGTTAACTCTCCATGTGTGCATACTCACACCTCCCAGGTTAACTCTCCATGTGTGCATACTCACACCTCCCAGGTTAACTCTCCATGTGTGCAGGCTCACCATCACTTCTAACGCCATCCTGCATCTGCAGACTCTGTTAGAAGTATAAACACACATACACACGGAGAGAGACACACAAGTAGAACTTGGAATTCCTAAACTGTACTATGGATGAATAAATTGTGTAAACCAAGCTGCCGCGGGACTCACTATTGATACAACATTACAAGTCACATTACTTTCAACATAATAACGAACACCTGTCATTGGTGTATATGAGGTTAATTGGTAAACACATATATTGGTATATATGAGGTTATTTATCTGTGTCAGTCTTTGCATGTGCATCTCGTAGAGAAAATAATCAATGTGTGACTCTGACAGGCAGTGTAGACCACAGCACAGCAATCACCATTATCCCCCTGTTTCTTATCGCCACGGTTACAGGTAGTGAATGAAGTGCTAGCATACACACCAGCACTGAGAACAAGCTCCGTCCAGACGGACTCACGCGGGTTTGCATTAAGCTCAGTCCAGACGGACTCACACAGGTTTACATTAAGCTCAGTCCAGACGGACTCACGCGGGTTTACATTAAGCTCAGTCCAGACGGACTCACACAGGTTTACATTAAGCTCAGTCCAGATGGACTCACGCGGGTTTACATTTACAGACAGACTCATACGGGTTTACATTTACAGACGGACTCACACAGGTTTACATTAAGCTCAGTCCAGACGGACTCACGCGGGTTTACATTAAGCTCAGTCCAGACGGACTCACACAGGTTTACATTAAGCTCAGTCCAGATGGACTCACGCGGGTTTACATTTACAGACGGACTCATGCGGGTTTACATTTACAGACGGACTCACGCGGGTTCACATTAAACTCAGTCCAGACCTTTCCTCAGCTGTCAGATGTCTTTTGTGGTTAGAATGATCTGAATATCCACATTTGGACCTGATGGTTTTCTTTCCTTAGGGTTTCAGTTCCGTGGTGTCTCTCCATTCCATTTTCCCCATTATCTACCAGCCATTTGACTATGTAAACATTTCCCAGACAGGCACCCACAGTTGTCTGATGTGTTATTCTCAACCATCTGCCTCGGGTGCAGGCAGCTGTGTGTAGACTCATTTGAATGTAGTTAAAGTGTAATATGCATTAACAGGACCAGGTTAGCACACACCTCTGTCTTCCTGCTCCAGTGATCTGTCTGTTTCTGTTGCTGTAGCAATGAAAATGTTTTTTGGGCAGGAGAAGGAAGTGGGGAGACCACATGCTGAACCAGTAAAGAGGAGGAAGAGGAGGAGGAAGATTTGTAGCCTTTTAGAGGAGAGAAACAAGGAAAGCAAAAAGACCCAGTTAAGCCTTGATGTTGGACTAGAGGAGCAAAACCATCTGAGTGTAAGAGTATGGTATGGAAGGGTTTGCTGTGTCAGGTGTGTAGGAGTCAGTTGTGGAAGAGTGTGTGTGTATTTGTGTGTGTGTGTGAGAGAGAGAAAGGGAATATGTGTATCTGTGTGTGTGTGTGTGTGTGTGTGTGTGTGCAGAGGTGGGTAGAGCAAGCAAAAACTGAACTCAAGTAAAAATACTGTTAATACTTTATAATCATAATGACTCAAGTAGAAGTACTCATCAAAGTAATGACTTGAGTATGAGTAAAAAAGAATCTCATAAAATGACTACTCAGGTAGTGAGTGACTTCATATGATGATTTATTACATCTATAATGTATTTACATTCAAATGTATTAGAGTGACAGTTTTGCCCAAAATAAAAATTTAAAGATGCTCGACTGAAACATCAGCAGTGCAACAGACATTCACTGCAAACTCATCTAACGTTGGCAGCACCTTGTTTTTTCAGCGATTTTCTCTGTAACTGTACATTCATTTTAAAAAGGTGTGTATGTGTGTGAGGTTGAAGCTAAGAATTCTGAACCCCTATGCTCCATTACCTAGGGGTGGGTTGTGGCTAACAGCCTTTTTTTGAGTTTATTTCATAACACAAAGCAACAGGTAAGAAAGTCTCTCCGCTGTTGTTTGTTTGGGGATGTTAGAATATGTGAAATGGAGCATGTTGTTACTACTCTGTCACACTCACAAGAAACAGAGACCAGAGGATACAGGTAGAGAGCTTACAGAGACCAGAGGATACAGGTAGAGAGCTTACAGAGACCAGAGGATACAGGTAGAGAGCTTACAGAGACCAGAGGATGCTGGTAGAGAGCTTACAGAGACCAGAGGATGCTGGTAGAGAGCTTACAGAGACCAGAGGATACAGGTAGAGAGCTTACAGAGACCAGAGGATGCTGGTAGAGAGCTTACTGAGACCAGAGGATGCTGGTAGAGAGCTTACAGAGACCAGAGGATGCTGGTAGAGAGCTTACAGAGACCAGAGGATGCTGGTAGAGAGTTTACAGAGACCAGAGGATGCTGGTAGAGAGCTTACTGAGACCAGAGGATGCTGGTAGAGAGCTTACAGAGACCAGAGGATGCTGGTAGAGAGCTTACAGAGACCAGAGGATGCTGGTAGAGAGCTTACTGAGACCAGAGGATGTTGGTAGAGAGCTTACAGAGACCAGAGGATGCTGGTAGAGAGCTTACTGAGACCAGAGGATACAGGTAGAGAGCTTACAGAGACCAGAGGATGCTGGTAGAGAGCTTACTGAGACCAGAGGATACAGGTAGAGAGCTTACAGAGACCAGAGGATGCTGGTAGAGAGCTTACAGAGACCAGAGGATGCTGGTAGAGAGCTTACTGAGACCAGAGGATGCTGGTAGAGAGCTTACAGAGACCAGAGGATGCTGGTAGAGAGTTTACAGAGACCAGAGGATGCTGGTAGAGAGCTTACAGAGACCAGAGGATGCTGGTAGAGAGCTTACAGAGACCAGAGGATACAGGTAGAGAGCTTACAGAGACCAGAGGATGCTGGTAGAGAGTTTACAGAGACCAGAGGTTCCGGTTTGCTGATCTTTCCGGTTCCGGTTTGCTGATCTTTCCGGTTCCGGTTTGTTCCTGTGCGACTCTGCAGCTGCCCTACGCGTGAACTGCCTAATTTAAATACCAACGCCTAATTTAAAACCAAATTAAATCTGGGATTAAGGTACGTGAAACTTTCACTATGGCAAATGCTCAGCCTGTTCAGTGTGTCGAGTGCAGGATGTTTAGCCATTCTTCCTCCGTCATTAATAATAGCTCTGTTTGTGCTAAATGTGCATTAGTTAGCTCCCTGACGGAGAAGATTGTAGCATTAGAGATGCGCATCCAGATGCTAGAGAGGCTTAGTGAGAGTGAGAATAGCCTAGTTCCTGTAAAAGAAAATCTGGATGGCTCAGGAAGAGTTAGCAGCTCTCCGACTCCGGCACTAGAGCCCTCACAGCGGGGCGAATGGGTGACGACTCGGCGGCATAAGTGCAAAGCCAAAGCTAACGCTAAGGCTAGCCCACGAGAGACGCACCACTCCCCGCTTCACGTGTCAAACAGGTTTGCCCTCCTCAGTGAAACACCCGCTGAGAAACCTGAAAGAGCTCTGGTTATAGGAGATTCCATTCTACGGCACGTGAAATTAGCTAGACCTTTAGGGGCACCAGCAGCCTTAGTTAGCTGTATACCGGGAGCCAGAGCGCCGGACATAGCAAGTAATCTTAAAGTGTTAAGTAAGCACAGGTTTTCTAAGGTAATTTTTCATGTAGGAGCTAACGATATACGCCTTCGTCAATCAGAGGTTACTAAAAGTAATATCGTAGAGGTGTGTAAATTAGCGAAGGCGATGTCCGATGCAGTAATATGCTCTGGCCCCATCCCAATCCGGCGAGGCGATGTAGCTTACAGCAGGTTATGGTCGCTGAACTGCTGGATGTCCAGGTGGTGCTCTGACAACAATGTGGGCTTTATAGACAATTGGAATAGTTTTGAGGGCAAGGCTGGCCTCTTAGGGCGAGACGGTGTCCATCCCACTCGGGAAGGTGCTGCTCTCATTTCTTGTAACATAGCGCATAGTCTCAGAACAGTTAATCCGTGACAATCCAGAGCCAAGGCCAGGGAGCAGGCAAAAAGGCTAAACCGACCGTCTGCTAGCTGCACAGAGTCGTCACCCAGGTTAAACTATATTGAGACTGTGTCTGTTCCCCGACCTATACGAAAATGTAGAAATACTCAGAGAATTTGTTCTAGTAATCTAATTAACATAGATTTAAATCATACAGAATGTACCGCCAGCACCTTCGATCTAAAACTAGGACTGTTAAATATTAGATCTCTTACTCCTAAAGCGCTCATTGTCAATGAAATTATTACTGATCAGGAGTTTAATGTACTGTGTTTAACAGAAACGTGGATCAAACCAAATGAGTACGTCGCATTAAATGAAGCTAGTCCTCCCGGATACAGTTATATACACCAGCCTCGTGTAACTAGCAGAGGAGGAGGCGTTGCAGTTATTTATAATGATAGCCTAGGCATCATACAAAAACCTCTACATAAATTCAATGCGTTTGAAATTCTTTATACAAACATAACATATGTAGCCACAAAAAATACCCAGTCTATCACACTAATTATTATCTATAGACCGCCTGGGCCGTACTCTGAATTCCTCTGTGAATTTGCAGATTTTATCTCAAACCTTGTTATTTCTTTAGACAAAGCTCTAATTGTCGGAGACTTTAACATTCATTTTGATAACCCACAGGACCCTCTGAGAACAGCGTTCGTGTCCATTCTAGATTCAGTAGGGATTAATCAGACGGTCATAGGGCCCACTCATAATGGTGGCCACACCCTCGATCTTATACTAACACTCGGACTAAATGTAGGAAGTATAGTCACATTTCCACAATCTGAAGCTATCTCAGATCATTATCTTATCTCATTCAAAATATTTCTTAGTAATAATATATGCAGCTCGCCACGCTATCATAATAAACGTACGTTTACGCCAGCTACTACGCAGAACTTTATCAATAATCTCCCAGAGTTATCAACTTTGACTGGAACAATGTCACACCCCACAGAACTTGATCAGGCAACTGAATCTTTAGAGTTAACATTCCGCAACACCTTAGATAATGTGGCCCCACTTAAAAGGAAAATAATCAGAGAGAAAAAACTAGCTCCCTGGTATAATGAGCACACACGCGCCTTAAAACTTACCACTCGAAAATTAGAACGTAAATGGCGCCAAACTAAATTGGTAGTATTCCAGTTAGCATGGAAGGAGAGCCTCCTGAGCTATAGAAAAGCTCTTAGTGCCGCTAGATCAATGTATCTCTCCACCCTAATAGAAGACAACAAAATAATCCTAGATTTTTATTTAATATCGTATCAAAACTAACTGGGAATAAAAGCACCTCGGAAACAGGCACACCATCAATGTTCAGTGGCGACGCATTTATGAATTTTTTCAATAGCAAAATTGAAAATATCAGGCAAACAATCCAGGCTATAAATTTTAAACCAGATAATTTGATCACTAACACTGTAGATAACAATATAACTATATCAGATCAGCGATTAGAATGTTTTACTCCCCTTCAGGCGACCGAATTGACCTCACTAATTTCTTCATCAAAATCACCAACTTGTGTACTAGATCCCTTACCTACACGTTTCCTTAAGCAGATACTGCCAGTAGTCATCGAACCGCTTTTAAAAATAATCAATTCCTCCCTTAGTACTGGCTATGTACCTAAATCTTTTAAACTAGCAGTTATCAAACCCCTAATTAAAAAACCTGACCTTGACCCCTGTTCATTGACCAACTACAGGCCAATATCTAACCTCCCCTTTATTTCCAAGATCCTAGAAAGGGCTGTAGCACAGCAGTTATGCTCATACTTACATAAGAATAACATCCATGAACTGTATCAGTCAGGATTTAGGCCTCATCACAGCACAGAGACAGCACTGGTTAAAGTTGCAAATGACCTCTTACTGGCCTCTGATCAGGGTTGTGTCTCCTTGCTTGTGCTACTTGACCTCAGTGCAGCCTTTGACACCATTGATCATACCATTCTCCTTGATAGACTAGAAAATGTTGTTGGAGTTAAGGGAACGGCCCTCTTATGGCTTAGGTCCTACTTAACTGATCGTTATCAGTTTGTTGATGTAAATGGTGAGTCCTCTGCACATACTGAGGTAAAGTTCGGAGTCCCGCAAGGTTCTGTTTTAGGCCCACTGCTTTTCTCTTTATATATGCTACCTCTAGGTAATGTTATTCGTAAACACGGTATTAGCTTCCACTGCTATGCTGATGACACACAGTTGTATGTCTCAGCGAAGCCAGACGAGAGACACCAACTTAACAAAATTGAGGAATGTCTAAAGGATATTAGGCACTGGATGCTTACGAATTTCCTCTCACTCAACACTGAAAAAACAGAAGTACTTGTACTAGGATCACATGCAGCTAGGAGTAAGCTTTCCGACCACATAGTTACTCTGGATGGCCTTTCTCTTTCATTAGGTGCAGCAGTAAAAGATCTTGGTGTAATTATTGACCCCAGTCTTTCATTTGAAGCTCATGTAGATAATATTACCAGGATAGCCTTCTTTCATCTTAGAAATATTAACAAGATAAGAAATGCATTGTCATTTCAAGATGCTGAAAAATTGGTTCATGCTTTCATTACCTCTAGATTAGACTACTGTAATGCCTTACTGTCTGGATGCTCTACTAGGTGTATAAATAAGCTACAGTTAGTTCAGAATGCAGCAGCCAGAGTTCTTACTAGAACCAAAAAATATGATCACATCACCCCTATCTTATCCACACTGCACTGGCTCCCAGTCAAATCTCGTATTGATTATAAAATCTTACTATTAACATATAGAGCATTAAATGGTCTTGCGCCACAGTACCTGCGCGAACTCCTGGTCTTTTATGATCCACCACGCCTACTTAGATCAAAAGGTGCAGGCTATTTGTTGGTACCTCGAGTTATGATGGCTACAGCAGGGGGCAGAGCCTTCTCTTACAGAGCCCCACAGTTATGGAACTGCCTCCCAATTAATGTTCGAGACTCAGACACAGTCTCTATGTTTAAGTCAAGGCTGAAAACTTATCTGTTTAGCCAAGCCTTTTGCTAATAGCTCTTTACTAGGCAAAGGAGCAGATCTGGAGGGTTCTCGGGCATAGATTGTTTGGTGAACTGGGATGTTTGGATGCTGTCGCCCCCCCACTTTAACATGTTCACTCAGGTTTGTTGACTGTGGAGTGGGTGGCCGCCTTGTGTCCCAGAGTGCCATCATGTCCATATTACCTTCTAGCTCTCCCTTTTAGCTATGCTGTACTAGTTAGTCTTGCTGGAGTCCCTGCCTGCACTCGGCACACGATGTATATTTACCTCAACCATTATGTGGAAATGAACATCTAACAATGTGCCTCTCTCTCTCTCTCTCTCTCTCTCTCTCTCTCCCTCTCTCTCCCTCTCTCTCTCTCTCTCTCTCTCTCTCTCTCTCTCTGTCGAGCCACACATGCTACTCCTGAGACACCAGTGATCCTGACTCCTCCCGCCCTGTGGACTGATCCATCCTGGTGTCATCATCTTCCATCCCCCGTCAGCCTCCTGTCTACATCACCATCCCCTTTGTTCATGCCCCAATTTATTTTCAGCTGTAACTGCCCACGTGGTCGGCACCTATTGCACACCTGTCTGACCAAGGAGGGGTCTCCTCTCTCTGTGGTCCTCCTCAAGATTTCTCCCATTTTCCCATTTCCCTCTTGGGTTTTTGGGGAGTTTTTTCTTGCCCGCCATGAGGATTAAGTCAGGGGGTGCCGTCATATTTTGATTTGACTGTTGTGGCCTGTAAAGCCCCTTGAGACTGTAAACAGTGATATTGGGCTCTAAATAAACTTGAACTTGAACTTGAACTTGAACTTGGTAGAGAGTTTACAGAGACCAGAGGATGCTGGTAGAGAGCTTACAGAGACCAGAGGATGTTGGTAGAGAGCTTACAGAGACCAGAGGATGCTGGTAGAGAGCTTACTGAGACCAGAGGATGCTGGTAGAGAGCTTACAGAGACCAGAGGATGCTGGTAGAGAGCTTACTGAGACCAGAGGATGCTGGTAGAGGGATTACTGAGAGTTTGGTGCAACGTCCGAAATCTCCTCTCTGTTGTCGAAACGAGCACTGTAGCAACACTCTTCTCTGTTTCATGAGGGTCAGTTAGCTGACGCTAGCACCATCCATGCTCTCTCTCTAGCTCATAACGCTACATTGTTAACAATGTGTGTAAGTAACTATACCAGTGGCAGGGTGTGCTTAAAACAGTAAGCCAAACATACCCATATAAATGTGTATCAAAGCAGTTGACATCATAGAGGCTGTGTGTGTGTGTGTCAATAAAAATATTTTAATAAATAGTGAGAGGTGTGTAGTCTAATGTAACGGAGTGTAAGTACATTTTTTAAATCCTAAATGCAATGGACTAAGAGCGAAAAGTATTCTGCATTAAAGTGTAAGTTCAAGTTCAGTTTTATTTGGCAAATGTGGGTTAACACAGGATCAACGGGTCAGTGAAATGTGTTGGATGAGAGAGACAGGTCAACTCAGCAATAAGGGCACTAGTCATAAAGAGAGGCATACTATAAGAGATTAAAATAAAAATTGTATCAGCTATAATAAATAATAACAAAATATAACACTATGTACATGTATGAAGGCAGCTTAAAAAGTAAACAACAATAATGCACATGGAGGTGTGTGGCAGCTTTTGTGTAAACAGTGTAGTGTCAGTGCAGTAATCAGTATGTAAACAGTGTAGTAAACACTACAGTACACAGTGAACAGTGCAGGTAATCAGTAACAGTGCAAGTAAAGTAAACAGTACACGTAAACAGTGGACGGTGCAACAAGCAGGTAGACAAACCTGCAGTGTGGAATATTTACATATGAGAGTTGAGAGGCCTCATGGCCTGGTGGTAAAAACTGTCCTGAAAGTCTGGTGGTACATGCAGCCCAAGCTCCTGTATCGTCTGCCGGACTGTAAGAAGGAGAACAGTCTGCGTGCTGGGTGGCTGTGGTCCTTAACGATCCTGTGGGCCTTCCGCAGACACCGCTGGTGGAAGATGTCCTGAATGGCAGGGAGTCTGCTGCCAGTCACGTGCTGTGCCGCATCCACCACCCTCTGTAGTGATTTGCGGCTGTGGGCGGAGCAGTTCCCGTACCAGACCGTGATGCAGCCCGCCAGCAAGCTCTCGATGGTGCACCTGTAGAAGTTCGTGAGGATGCTGGCGTTCATGCCAAACGTAATCAGTCTTCTCAAATAAAGCTGCTGGCGAGCCTTCTTGACCATGGTGTCCGTGTGTAGCGACCAGGAGAGGTCCTCAGTGATGTGCACACCGAGGAACTTGAAGCTGCTGGCCCTCTCAACCTCAGCATCACCACCTGGGGCCTGCCCGTCAGGAAGTCTAATATCCAGCTGCAGATTGAGGACTCTAGTCCAAGATCAACAAGCTTAGAGATGAGTTTTGAGGGAATGATGGTGTTGGATGCTGAGCTGTAATCAATGAGGAGCATATGTATTCCCTTTGTCCAGGTGGGTTAGCGCAGTGTGTGTCGCCAAGGCGATGGCGTCATCTGTGGCCCTGTTTGGTCTGTATGCAAACTGAAGAGGGTCCAAGGTGTCAGGAAGGGAGGAGCAGATGTGGGTTTTGACCAGTCGCTCGAAGCACTTCATGATGACTGATGTCAGTGCAACAGGGCGGTAGTTGTTTAAAAAGGAGGCTAGTGGTTTCTTGAGGACAGGGGCTATCGTGGATGCCTTGAGGGAGGTGGGGACCATGGACTGACTGAGGGAGAGGTTGAAGATGTTGGTGAACACCTCCGCCTGTAGGTCAGTGCACGCTCTGAGAGCCCAGCCTGGGATGCCGTCTGGCCCCGGAGCTTTGTGGGGGTGGACCCTCTTGAAGGACCATCTCACACTGGTCGTTTCTATGGTCAACGTGGCAGCCTTGCCATCCACATGTGGACACAAGGCGGGCCTTGTGTTGTCCGCATCGAACCGAGTGTAAAAGGTGTTGAGCTCATCTGGGAGCGATGTGATGGACTGGACAATGGCCCTTACAGTCCGTAATGCAGTGCAATCCACTCCACATGCTCCTGGGGTCAGAGCTGTAGTAGTTGGACTCCACTTTGTCCCTGTAGTTCCTGATGGGCCTCCAGAGGTCATATCTGGCTGCTTTGTGGGTGTCACAGTCCCCTGAGTTGAAGGCGGTGGTCCGCGCTTTGAGTTTAGGGCGAATCTCCCAGTTGACCGAGGGCTTCTGGTGGGTGTAGGTCCAGACGGTGATTTTTGGATTTTTTTCCTCTACTCCTATAAGTACAATTACATGGAGTGAATGTAAAAAGTTACTACCTACTTCTGTGTGTGTGCGAGTGTGCGTGTGTGTGTGTGGGGGAGGCCGTAATATTTATTAAATAGACATGTGCTCATTTATAATGCTGAAATGAAATAAAGAAAAAAATAAGCATCTTAACGAAATAAAGACAAAATGACTCATCTCTGTCATTTCAGGGCCGTGACTGTGGAGAGAGGGGTTTTCCATATCACAGAAAATATACAATTCTCACAATTCTCACAATTCTCACAATTCTCACAATTCTTACAATTCTCACAATTCTTCCAATTCTTCCAATTCTTACAATTCTTACAATTCTTACAATTCTTACAATTCTTATCATTCTTCCAATTCTTATCATTCTTCCAATTCTTATCATTCTTCCAATTCTTACAATTCTTACAATTCTTACAATTCTTATCATTCTTCCAATTCTTATCATTCTTCCAATTCTTATCATTCTTCCAATTCTCACAATTCTTATCATTCTTATCATTCTTATCATTCTTCCAATTCTTATCATTCTTCCAATTCTTATCATTCTTATCATTCTTATCATTCTTCCAATTCTTATCATTCTTCCAATTCTTATCATTCTTCCAATTCTTATCATTCTTACAATTCTTATCATTCTTACAATTCTTATCATTCTTCCAATTCTCACAATTCTTCCAATTCTTATCATTCTTCCAATTCTTATCATTCTTCCAATTCTTATCATTCTTCCAATTCTCACAATTCTTATCATTCTTATCATTCTTATCATTCTTCCAATTCTTATCATTCTTCCAATTCTTATCATTCTTATCATTCTTATCATTCTTCCAATTCTTATCATTCTTCCAATTCTTATCATTCTTCCAATTCTTATCATTCTTCCAATTCTTATCATTCTTACAATTCTTATCATTCTTCCAATTCTCACAATTCTTCCAATTCTTATCATTCTTCCAATTCTTATCATTCTTACAATTCTTATCATTCTTCCAATTCTTATCATTCTTCCAATTCTCACAATTCTTCCAATTCTTATCATTCTTACAATTCAAGTTCTCCAAACTTTGGAACAGAACACCAAGCCAAACGTTTATGTCTTAGTCTCTCCTCGTAACTAGACTGATCACCGACTGACATCTCTGATCTGAATGTGGGATTAGGGTTAGGGTTAGTGTAAGTAAATGGCTTTTAAAAAAGTGGTGAAAAGGAAGTAATCCATTTAGTCTCTCTGCCGTCATCATGCAAAATATCCATACGCTCTCGCCCGCGCGCGCGTGTGTGTGTGTGTGTGTGTGTGTCTAAACTTCAAAAGGGACAGTTTTGGCTGTGACAGCCGTCACAAATCATTTGCATGTAAAAACAAGGTAATCCATGTCTAAATCATTTGCATGTGAAAACCAGGAGATCCAAGACTCCAGAGTCCAGCGCAGTTTCTCCTCCAGCTCTGTCTCTCCTCACACTCACTGACGCTTCAGCCCCACAGAGCGCGTCAGCCTCTGTCTCCTCCAGCTCTGTCCCTCCTCACACTCACTGACGCTTCAGCCCCACAGAGCGCGTCAGCCTCTGTCTCCTCCAGCTCTGTCCCTCCTCACACTCACTGACGCTTCAGCCCCACAGAGCGCGTCAGCCTCTGTCTCCTCCAGCTCTGTCCCTCCTCACACTCACTGACGCTTCAGCCCCACAGAGCGCATCAGCCTCTGTCTCCTCCAGCTCTGTCTCTCCTCACACTCACTGACGCTTCAGCCCCACAGAGCATGTCAGCCTCTGTCTCCTCCAGCTCTGTCTCTCCTCACACTCACTGACGCTTCAGCCCCACAGAGCTCTGTCTCTCCTCACACTCACTGACGCTTCAGCCCCACAGAGCGCGTCAGCCTCTGTCTCCTCCAGCTCTGTCTCTCCTCACACTCACTGACGCTTCAGCCCCACAGAGCATGTCAGCCTCTGTCTCCTCCAGCTCTGTCTCTCCTCACACTCACTGACGCTTCAGCCCCACAGAGCTCTGTCTCTCCTCACACTCACTGACGCTTCAGCCCCACAGAGCGCGTCAGCCTCTGTCTCCTCCAGCTCTGTCTCTCCTCACACTCACTGACGCTTCAGCCCCACAGAGCTCTGTCTCTCCTCACACTCACTGACGCTTCAGCCCCACAGAGCGCGTCAGCCTCTGTCTCCTCCAGCTCTGTCTCTCCTCACACTCACTGACGCTTCAGCCCCACAGAGCGCGTCAGCCTCTGTCTCCTCCAGCTCTGTCCCTCCTCACACTCACTGACGCTTCAGCCCCACAGAGCATGTCAGCCTCTGTCTCCTCCAGCTCTGTCTCTCCTCACACTCACTGACGCTTCAGCCCCACAGAGCGCGTCAGCCTCTGTCTCCTCCAGCTCTGTCTCTCCTCACACTCACTGACGCTTCAGCCCCACAGAGCGCGTCAGCCTCTGTCTCCTCCAGCTCTGTCCCTCCTCACACTCACTGACGCTTCAGCCCCACAGAGCGCGTCAGCCTCTGTCTCCTCCAGCTCTGTCCCTCCTCACACTCACTGACGCTTCAGCCCCACAGAGCGCGTCAGCCTCTGTCTCCTCCAGCTCTGTCCCAGTGTTTCACACGGCTCTGTGAGGTTCTGACAGACAGGACAACAGAGGAAATGGACATTGCGTAAAGAGCAGCCAGTCAAACATAGTTCAACAGTTTAACACTGATCTTCTCGCCATCTCTACAGTTACAGCTTTAAGAATGAGATCTTTACATTGGTTCACAACCAGCAGAGGTGTATTCACATCAGTATCACCTGTCAGCCATTTCATGTGTGATACTGATGTCAGACAGTCAGATAGTGGAAACAGACCATTCAGAGGGTCTTTTATTATTCCATTATCAACATTAAATATCTATCTATCTATCTATCTATCTATCTATCTATCTATCTATCTATCTATATATATATGTATGTCTTCCAGCAGGATGAAGCACCATGTCAGAAAGAGAGTATACTGTGTGTCAGAGGGGTCCAGACCCATGACAGTGAGTGAGTTTCTGAGAGACCTGTCCAGTATTAGAGCTGTCACTGCTTACGTTAATGTTAACACCTGTGATTAATCCATAACATGATCGACTAAAGTCCTTAATGTGCTAAAATGCCGTAATCTAACATCATTCTCCTTCTCCCGTAATTCCAGGTCAGTCCGTTAGAGCGACAGCTGTGTCCGAAATCCATTCACCCTACAGGGCAGTGATTTCATTTCCATTTCATTTTTCATTCTCATTCATTTTCATCATGGCTTCCCTCATAGGCTGTGTCTTTTCCTCACGCTCTTCATCAGCCATTAGAGACACATAAACACACCACAGTACTACCAAAGATGACCATCACAGAAACATTGTTAAATGATGTCAAATACTCTGAAACAAAAGGCTTTATGCTCCTTTTTTCCCATTCACAAATGAAATTTATAAGTACCAAGCAAAGACATCAATGTCCAAAACAGGCAACAGAAATGCAGCACACATCACATTTTGTTGGTTTATATGCCTGCAGACAGAGACTGTGTTGTCATTTATGGGTTGGCTGTGAGCTGCTGGGGTAATCAGATGACACTGTTAGAAAAGCCACATCGTCCGTGATGATGACAGGGTACAGACGTCAGGCGTCAGCAGGGCTCTGTCTGGTGCCCCACTGCCTCAGCCAGGCTGTGTGACACAAGCCTCCTACAGGGAAAAGACCTTTACACACAGGAAGACCTTTACCCTCAGCCAGGCTGTGTGACACAAGCCTCCTACAGGGAAAAGACCTTTACACACAGGAAGACCTTTACCCTCAGCCAGGCTGTGTGACACAGGCCTCCTACAGGGAAAAGACCTTTACACACAGGAAGACCTTTACCCTCAGCCAGGCTGTGTGACACAAGCCTCCTACAGGGAAAAGACCTTTACACACAGGAAGACCTTTACCCTCAGCCAGGCTATGTAACACAGGCCTCCAACAGGGAAAAGACCTTTACACACAGGAAGACCTTTACCCTCAGCCAGGCTGTGTGACACAAGCCTCCTACAGGGAAAAGACCTTTACACACAGGAAGACCTTTACCCTCAGCCAGGCTGTGTGACACAGGCCTCCTACAGGGAAAAGACCTTTACACACAGGAAGACCTTTACCCTCAGCCAGGCTGTGTGACACAAGCCTCCTACAGGGAAAAGACCTTTACTCGTCCTCAAACCTTTCCCTGTCATCAGACCAATGAGGCCCAGCCTTGGATCTTTACTATTCACCCACTGACTCAGGACACATCCACAGCACTGCACACACAGGTCAAACACACATAACTGCACACACAGGCCAAACACACCACACTGCACACAAAGGCCAAACACACATAACTGCATGCACAAGTCAAACACACATAACTGCACGCACAGGTCAAACACACATAACTGCACGGACAGGCCAAACACACATAACTGCATGCACAGGTCAAACACACATAACTGCACACACAAGCCAAACACACATAACTGCACACACAGGTCAAACACACCACACTGCACACACAGGCCAAACACACATAACTGCACACACAGGCCAAACACACCACACTGCACACACAGGCCAAACACACCACACTGCACACACAGGCCAAACACACATAACTGCACACACAGGCCAAAAACACATAACTGCACACACAGGTCAAACACACATAACTGCACACACAAGCCAAACACACCACACTGCATGCACAGGTCAAACACACATAACTGCATGCACAGGTCAAACATACCACACTGCACACACAGGCCAAACACACCACACTGCACACACAGGCCAAACACACATAACTGCACACACAGGCCAAAAACACATAACTGCACACACAGGTCAAACACACATAACTGCACACACAAGCCAAACACACCACACTGCACGCACAGGTCAAACACACATAACTGCACACACAGGTCAAACACACATAACTGCACACACAGGTCAAACACACCACACTGCACACACAGGTCAAACACACATAACTGCACACAAAGGCCAAACACACATAACTGCATGCACAAGTCAAACACACATAACTGCACGCACAGGTCAAACACACATAACTGCACGGACAGGCCAAACACACATAACTGCATGCACAGGTCAAACACACATAACTGCACACACAGGTCAAACACACATAACTGCATGCACAGGTCAAACACACATAACTGCACACACAGGTCAAACACACATAACTGCATGCACAGGTCAAACACACATAACTGCACACATAGGTCAAACACACATATAACTGCACACACAAGCCAAACACACATAACTGCACACACAGGTCAAACACACCACACTGCACACACAGGCCAAACACACATAACTGCACACACAGGCCAAACACACATAACTGCACACACAGGTCAAACACACATAACTGCACACACAGGCCAAACACACATAACTGCACACACAGGCCAAACACACATAACTGCACACACAGGCCAAACACATATAACTGCACACACAGGTCAAACACACATAACTGCACACACAGGCCAAACACACATCACTGCACGCACAGGTCAAACACACATAACTGCACACACAGGCCAAACACACATAACTGCACACACAGGCCAAACACATATAACTGCACACACAGGTCAAACACACATAACTGCACACACAGGCCAAACACACATCACTGCACGCACAGGTCAAACACACATAACTGCACACACAGGTCAAACACACATAACTGCATGCACAGGTCAAACACACATAACTGCACACATAGGTCAAACACACATAACTGCACACACAGGCCAAACACACATAACTGCACACACAGGCCAAACACATATAACTGCACACACAGGTCAAACACACATAACTGCACACACAGGCCAAACACACATCACTGCACGCACAGGTCAAACACACATAACTGCACACACAGGTCAAACACACATAACTGCACACACAGGTCAAACACACATAACTGCACACATAGGTCAAACATACCACACTGCACACACAGGCCAAGCACACATAACTGCATGCACAGGCCAAACACACATAACTGCACACACAGGCCAAACACACATAACTGCACACACAGGTCAAACACACATAACTGCACACACAGGCCAAACACACATAACTGCACACACAGGCCAAACAAACATAACTGCAAACACAGGCCAAACACACATAACTGCACACACAGGTCAAACACACAACACTGCGTGCACAGGTCAAACACACTGCAGTGAATACATAAGGTTAACACACACAATCAGACAGCCATAACTGCTTAACACACACAATCACACAGCCCTAACACATGCAATCACATGGGTGTAACTTACTCAGCTGTTGGAGTCTTTGATCCTCATTGCCAGTACGTGAACCCGAGTAGACAGTTCTCTCTATGCCATCACCTTAACTTTGTTCTTCTTCTATGTGTGTGTTTAGTAGTGGTGGACTTTGTGACATGGGCAGCCGCCCAGGGCAGGATCTTGCCAGGGGCTGCACAGGGCCCCCGCACAAAAAAATTCGGAATGGTGACATTTGCGCAATCGATGTTCTGTGTCTCTTTTGCACGTCACGTCAGTGATATCATGTGACTGCTTGGGTCAGTTAACCCTGTTGGGGTGTGCGCCAGGATTCTACTTTGTGAGCTAGGCAGACTACTGTCTGGGAAGGTCTCACACTCAGAACTACGAGATGGGGAGGGGTGGGGTTAGGTTCAGGTCTCCCCACTGGAAGCCCAAGGTAGGGGGAGTGGGGGAATCTATGGCAGTCTCTCCCATAATATGATTTCACACAGTGTCAGTATGATAATGTGTATAGCCTACAGCAAAACGATAACAACCTAACTAGCACATTATTGAGTTGGTTAACTGTCATTGAGGTGACATCATAAAGGTTTTTGTGATTGTGTTCACTGGGTCCTGATTAAGGGGAATTTACAACGCTGTAGGCTAACTTAAAAGACATCTGTATTATGCTGATATACTGTATCTTTTGTGATATATTGAGTCTTTTGGGGTGTCCTATGCCAAGAATTAGCCAAGGAGGTTGTATGGTTCATTTGGTTCCTATTCTGAAAGTTTAATACATTGTGAATAATGATATGTTTATTTAATTGTGCAACAAATGTATTTAGGGTGTCAGACTCATATACGGTATTTCAATGCAAACTCAGGGGCACTTCTGAAATATTTTGGAGAAACCCTCTGGCACTGGCCAGGGTGAGGAGCCACCCACCTTCTCAGCCACACAGATGTCTTCACAGATGTCTTCACAGATGCCTTCACAGATGTTGTCTGAGCCTGAGGATGAGGGTGAGGAGGGGGTTCGCCCAGGGCGTCGCACAAGCTAAAACCGCCACTGACCAGGATTCTCAACACTAATGTAAACATCACAGAGTGGTGGATAGAGGAGGCCAGCATACAGCTAGACAGTGTAAAATCTTTAAGGCTTTGGTGACGCACAGGGACTTGAGTCTTCAGTGCAACTTCAAAGTCTCTGATGACAAGGTGAAAATGCTGAAGACCTTCTTAAAAATAACTAGTACTTTTCTGAACTTGGGGGGGGGTCTCTGGGGGAGAGCTAAAAAGACACAATGATGGAAAAAAAAGGGACAGAATACACACATGTAGCCCTGGGTCTGTCCAGCTGTAATATGCCAGATAACCTCATGGGAAAACGACACCCAGGCTCCCCCAGCCAGACAGCAGAGGGTTTGAGCAGTTACTTTGCTTGGAGGTGTTTATTACTGACTTTTAAGTGATTATGTTGTTTCGTCTGTAAAAGCCATAAACCTACTATTACATATTTCATACTGGTGGTTATGAGTTTGTGCAAACTCGACCTGCTGAAGAGGGCGCAGGAGAGACCGTGCTCATGCCGGGACAGTCAGTGCCTCACTTGATTGCGAGCAGAGGTCTAAGAGCTGAACTGAACATGAATACTAATCTGTCAATAGCCACAAGAGGGCAGTAGAAGACTTCCTGAAGCCTCACCGTGGAACCACTAATATAAATGTACACTTCGAACTTGAACCCAGGAACTATATTACGACATGTATCTTTAAATTCGCCTTTGCTGCCATCTGACCGTGAAACAAAAAGTCTAATAAAAATAGTTGGGCTGTGTGAACTGCTATTTCAAAGTGAATTAGTTTCAACACCGTAAAGTAAAACGCAAAAAGAAATGTTTAAACTGAAGCACACAAATTATGAATACAAAAACCGTTATAAGAAAGACTGTCTCCCTTGTTTGATTGAAATATATCAGTTAATTCCGTTAAATCATAGAAATCCATTAATGCATACTGTGCTGCTGTCTTTGTTTAAGTCAGTCCAGTGTTGAGGAGTGGTCTGTGTAGAAAAACAGCTGGACTACTCTACCACCAGGCGTCTCCTCTTTCTTAAGCCAAACGCGCTCTTGGCCAGGGCCGGATTCCGAGGGAGGGGCGCAGGCTGTACCACTCAAGAAATCAATTCCACTGTTGACTCAGGGTGTGTGGCTCTTCCGGCGGCGCATTCCAAATAACTTAAACTTTACCCTTTCCCATCGCTGCTGTTGCAAAAGCACTTCTATTGCAAAAACACTGCAACAGAATAAACGCACGAGTCCGCACTGCTATGCCAGTTCCGCTGAAACGTTAAAGACGTGCGTTAACTTTGGGACGCAGATCGGATATACTTAAAGGAATGGAGTTTGTTTTCTTGGATAGGAAGACACCTGATAAAGAGATCCTGGAGTACTCCTAAAACTGCCAGACAGTTTCGGCAACCGCATCTGAGTATTCCTCATTCCTGGTGATATTTGGACATAACTAGGAGGCTGTAATAAGGGAGCAATGAGCGGCGAATCGGAGATTTCTAGAGAGTTACTCGGTAAGACAGTTATGGGTAACCGGCCCGAGGGGGGTGGTTGTACTATGGCGTCCTGTATACCTGTATCGGCAGGTAAAGTTGATTTCACAAATTCATTTTTGTACGTCACTGTAGATGACCGTCTCTTATATCTGTACTTTCTAAATTGCTTGATCTTTATTCTTCTTTTATAAGTAAACAGAAACGACGAGTAAGGTCTCCCTTTCTCGAAATTATTACTTTATTTTACTGAAAACGGAAATATTATCAAACACAATTATTCAATGTTGTCTTGCTGTAGCTTATTTGAAACATTAAATTGAGTGAAAGATAAAGTCATTGCACAATTTGCACACCTTCCTACCGTGAGGAAAGTCGCATTTTATGCTACTAGTCGAAACACGTCCCCTAAACGGGAGAGGGAGGCAGGGGGAATAATCGCTTACCCATCAGGAGGTTTGAGGGAAGGGCTCTTCGCAGGTTGAATTGGTTTTTGTTTGGTTGGGTTTTTTTTTCCTGTGCAGCACAGCTCTCGTTATTTTAATGAAAACATATGTTCATAGATGACTTCCGAATATGTGAGGGTTTTAAAGACAGGATATGTCGCTCTGTGTGTCTGTCTGTCTGCTAGTGTGTGCGTGTGTGTGTGTGTGTGTGTGTGTTTCGGGGAGGGGGGGGGTTCGGGCAGGCCAGCACAAGCAGTCCATCCTAACACATCTCACATAGCAGATAAGAGCCAAACAGGAGGTTTCCAGGGCAAGTCTAGTCCTAGACTACATTCCTCTGTTAATCAACACTCTTTATAGGAACTCCCTTTTAGTCCAGAACCAGGGCCGATGAGTGTTTGGAAAACCATCTGTCTCTCCTCTCTCTCCCCCTGTTTCCCACTCACAGACCTGCAGACTGCATGCCTCGGATTGGCCCTGAAACCCAGAGTGATGTAATCTGTCTAGTTCCTGTTTGGCAGATGTGTGTAGTCAAAGAAAGAGAGAGAAAAGGAGGCCCAGAATGAGGCTGAGGACTGTGTCTCTGAAGCAGTTCTGTTTTTTCAGAAAGCAGAGTGAGTTCTGATCCATCATCCCATCATTTCCCTACAAACAGACAGCTATAGCGAGCTGGTACATGAAAACGGCAGTGAGGTTTGCTGGGGGAGTGTGTACGTCTGTCTGTGTGTGTGTCTCTGTGTGTCTCTGTGTGTCTCTGTGTGTGTGTGTGTGTGTGTTCTATCTTATAAATCACTTTGGTGCAATTCACACTCATTTACTACAGCAGCATCATCTCAGTAAAGATCAAAAAGTCGTTGTCTGAGAGTGATCTGTGCTCCAGCCAAAAAACTCAGACCACCACACATCACCCCATACTCTACAACACCTACACACTCCATACTCTACAACACCTACACACTCCATACTCTACAACACCTACACACCTCATACTCTACAACACCTACACACCCCATACTCTACAACACCTACACACTCTATACTCTACAACACCTACACACCTCATACTCTACAACACCTACACACTCTATACTCTACAACACCTACACAGTCTATACTCTACAACACCTACACACTCCATACTCTACAACACCTACACACCCCATACTCTACAACACCTACACACCCCATACTCTACAACACCTACACACCCCATACTCTACAACACCTACACACCCCATACACTACAACACCTACACACCCCATACTCTACAACACCTACACACCTCATACTCTACAACACCTACACACCCCATACTCAACAACAAATACACACTCTATACTCTACAACACCTACACACCCCATACTCTACAACACCTACACACCCCATACTCTACAACACCTACACACCTCATACTCTACAACACCTACACACCTCATACTCTACAACACCTACACACTCCATACACCACAACACCTACACACTCCATACACCACAACACCTTCACACCTCATAGTCTACAACACCTACACACTCCATACTCTACAACAAATACACACTCTATACTCTACAACACCTACACACTCTATACTCTACAACAAATACACACTCTATACTCTACAACACCTACACACTCTATACTCTACAACACCTACACACTCCATACACCACAAGACCTACACACTCCATACACCACAAGACCTACACACTCCATACTCTACAACACCTACACACTCCATACTCTACAACAAATACGCACTCCATACTCTACAACACCTACACACTCTATACTCTATAACACCTACACACCTCATACTCTACAACACCTACACACCCCATACTCTACAACACCTACACACCCCATACTCTACAACACCTACACACTCTATACTCTACAACACCTACACACCCCATACACTACAACACCTACACACCCCATACTCTACAACACCTACACACCCCATACTCTACAGCATCTACACACTCCATACTCTACAACACCTACACACCCCATACTCTACAGCACCTACACACTCCATACTCTACAACACCTACACACTCTATACTCTACAACACCTACACACTCTATACTCTACAACACCTACACACTCTATACTCTATAACACCTACACACTCTATACTCTATAACACCTACACACCTCATACTCTATAACACCTACACACCTCATACTCTACAACACCTACACACTCCATACTGGGGGAGTGGGTCTTATTGGGGGGGAGTGGGTCGTAGTGGGAGAGTGTCAAAACTTCTGTCCTAATTAACCCTGTCCCATCTGTTTTCCTTTGTATGACTGTGCGTTTAATTTGTCTATATTTTTAAAACCTCCCTTTCCTTTTCTTTTACGCCCACCCCCTGTTTTTTTTTTTTTTTAGTAATTCATTTTCTCTAAATATAAATCGGTCGTATTGGGAGAGTGGATCTAGACATCACAGTTCAGTACAAGTTTGGTACATTGGGGAATTAGCAACAAAACCCCCAAATGCACAAGGCCTAGGTTGCTTTCATTTATTTGGAACAGACAGTGGTGCAAGTTACAGTTTGTTCCCCCTGAGGTCGCTGGTACAGCCTGTAGTGCATGAAATGTGCCATAGAATGGAAATCACAATTTTCCGTGCCTTTTTGAATTCACTGAGATGAATGTGCTATGGAAACATTGTCAAAGTGTGAAAACATGCATTCTCCTCCTACAGCTGTTCGATCTATGTGAAGAAAACAGCCCTTTCTACAGCCCGCTCTGAATCCCGTGTGTTTGTGACATCACCACTGCACATGGCCGCTTACAGCAGCGTGTAGCCAATCGTCAGCTGTTGACACCCAGCATTGCGATCTATTATTCATTAAGAAATGCAGTTTACTTCTTACTACAATGTACCGGTAAACAAGGACATAAGATCCTTGAAAAGTGATGTAATCATATATTTGCACCGCAATCAGATCCCAAATCTTAGAGAGAGGAGAACAAACCAACTGTGAGAGAGTGAAATGAGAGACTCGCGCTGGTGAAATTTGGTTCCGCGTTACGTTCCTCAGTCTTTGCCCACGTGCTAACGCGTATACGCGGATTCTCTGTGTGACTGCATGCACCCAACCATAATGTCCGTACCGCGACGTCTCGGGACGAATACATGTACCATTCCACCCCTACTAGTGTGTTATGTCACTGTAATTTCACTAGTATATTATATCGGTGTTGTCTCGGTGGAGGCCTGTGTGACGAATGACATCTGCCCTGTTACTGAGTCTGTCTCTCTCTCAGTCTCTCTCCAGTACCTTTCCATCTCTCAATAGCTGTCTCTCTCTTCTCTGTGTGCAGAGAGTGTGAAGGATGCTGTGGGTAGGAGGCTCAAGTTGACCCTGAAAAGAAAGGTCAAACTGGAGGTCAGAGGGGATAAACTGGAGAGCAGAGTACTGGTAAGATTTGGTGTGTGTGCTGGTGTGTATGAATGTGTGTGTGTGCGAACGTGTGTATGCATGTGTGTGTGATAATGTGTTTCTGTGTGCTAAGTTTGTGCTGTAAAGTCTCAGACTTCATCTCAGTGTAGTGTGTACTAGGGCAGGGTACAGTAGAGCCCTATTCCAGGATTCTGTGGGAACGAAAAGCTGAACAGTTCTGGTGTTTGTTTCTTTATTTCCCTCATTTTCAGTCTTTACCCCGAGTCTTTACCCCGAGTCTTTACCCCGAGTCTTTACCCCGAGTCTCTACCCCGAGTCTTTACCCCGAGTCTCTACCCCGAGTCTCTACCCCGAGTCTTTACCCCGAGTCTTTACCCCGAGTCTCTACCCCGAGTCTTTACCCCGAGTCTCTACCCCGAGTCTTTACCCCGAGTCTTTACCCCGAGTCTCTACCCCGAGTCTTTACCCCGAGTCTTTACCCCGAGTCTTTACCCCGAGTCTCTACCCCGAGTCTTTACCCCGAGTCTCTACCCCGAGTCTCTACCCCGAATCTCTACCCCGAGTCTTTACCCCGAATCTCTACCCCGAGTCTTTACCCCGAATCTCTACCCCGAGTCTCTACCCCGAGTCTTTACCCCGAGTCTTTACCCCGAGTCTCTACCCCGAGTCTTTACCCCGAGTCTCTACCCCGAGTCTTTACCCCGAATCTTTACCCCGAGTCTCTACCCCGAGTCTTTACCCCGAGTCTTTACCCCGAGTCTTTACCCCGAATCTTTACCCCGAGTCTTTACCCCGAGTCTTTACCCCGAGTCTCTACCCCGAGTCTTTACCCCGAGTCTTTACCCCGAGTCTTTACCCCGAGTCTTTTTCTCAGTGAATTTCCACCTTTCAGTGGCACGCTCACTCACTGTGTCTGTCATGTTCTGACTTGACTCAGTACTTTCACTAAGGGCAGACTTACACACACACACACACGCACACGCATATACACACATACACACACGCACACACACATATATACACTCATTCATTCTCACTCACTTGTACGTAAACTCATAAACACAGAACATTCCAGGACCCACAGAACTTTGGAACGCTGTCATATTCACGATGGCTGAAGATAAGCATGTTTTCTGTTTGTTTGTTTGTCTTCTGTTCTGTTTTAGCGAAAGAGTTACCTACCAATGCACAGGACCTCACTGAGAGTATTACACTATTCAAACTGTGTGAGTGTGTGTGAGTGTGTGTGAGTGTGTGTGAGTGTGTGTGTGAGTGTGTGTGTGAGTGTGTGTGTGAGTGTGTGTGTGAGTGTGTGTGTGAGTGAGTGTGTGTGTGAGTGTGTGTGTGAGTGAGTGTGTGAGTGAGTGTGTGTGTGAGTGTGTGTGTGGCCGTGCACACATGCACGCCTTCTCCTCGGAAGTTCTTTGGTATTTTGTTTCAGTTCACAGAAAAAAACAGGTTCTGAGTACAAAATGCTGCTGTGGTCACACCCCCCCCCCTCCCCGCCCCCAAATATTCCAGGCCTCACTCTTCATCAGCCATGAAATGAAAATTGTGCTATATGTGAGTTCACAGTGTTATTCTGCACAGTGACAGAGGCAGTGTTTGAGTTCTATGTTTTTGTCTTTTTTTTTTAAGTAAAAGGTTTAGTTAAGGTTTTGTTTAGCTGTCACTTTTATTGAGTAAAAAGTTATGGCTCAGGCTTTGTTTAGCTGTAAGTTTTATTTGAGTAAAAAGTTATGCTTTAGGTTTTGTTTGAGCTGGAATGTGGTCAGTCAGACAGGAGAAGGTTGAAGACTAAACACAGTGCAGCGGGGCGTTGAGAGAGGAAGTTGGCTGAACAGAGAGCATCTCAAACTTCAGGCCGTATTCTGTCCGACGCAGGAAACTCAGAAAATCACTCTCACCTCCACAGTCCTCTCACCAGCTGCCGCCCGTCCCCTGAGTGATCTGCCATGTTTGTCTGTCAGACGCATGTGAAGCAGTGCTGGGATAGTGTGTGTTATGTTTGTCAGATGTATGTGAAACAGTACTGGGATAGTGTGTGTTATGTTTGTCAGATGCATGTGAAACAGTACTGGGATAGTGTGTGTTATGTTTGTCTGTCAGATGCATGTGAAGCAGTACTGGGATAGTGTGTGTTATGTTTGTCAGATGCATGTGAAACAGTACTGGGATAGTGTGTGTTATGTTTGTCTGTCAGATGCATGTGAAACAGTACTGGGATAGTGTGTGTTATGTTTGTCAGATGCATGTGAAACAGTACTGGGATAGTGTGTGTTATGTTTGTCTGTCAGATGTATGTGAAACAGTACTGGGATAGTGTGTGTTATGTTTGTCAGATGCATGTGAAACAGTACTGGGATAGTGTGTGTTATGTTTGTCTGTCAGATGCATGTGAAGCAGTACTGGGATAGTGTGTGTTATGTTTGTCTGTCAGATGCATGTGAAGCAGTACTGGGATAGTGTGTGTTATGTTTGTCAGATGCATGTGAAACAGTACTGGGATAGTGTGTGTTATGTTTGTCTGTCAGATGCATGTGAAACAGTACTGGGATAGTGTGTGTTATGTTTGTCAGATGCATGTGAAGCAGTACTGGGATAGTGTGTGTTATGTTTGTCAGATGCATGTGAAACAGTACTGGGATAGTGTGTGTTATGTTTGTCAGATGCATGTGAAACAGTACTGGGATAGTGTGTGTTATGTTTGTCAGATGCATGTGAAGCAGTACTGGGATAGTGTGTGTTATGTTTGTCTGTCAGATGCATGTGAAACAGTACTGGGATAGTGTGTGTTATGTTTGTCAGATGCATGTGAAGCAGTACTGGGATAGTGTGTGTTATGTTTGTCAGATGCATGTGAAGCAGTACTGGGATAGTGTGTGTTATGTTTGTCTGTCAGATGCATGTGAAACAGTACTGGGATAGTGTGTGTTATGTTTGTCAGATGCATGTGAAGCAGTACTGGGATAGTGTGTGTTATGTTTGTCTGTCAGATGCATGTGAAGCAGTACTGGGATAGTGTGTGTTATGTTTGTCTGTCAGATGCATGTGAAACAGTACTGGGATAGTGTGTGTTATGTTTGTCAGATGTATGTGAAACA
>NC_044506.1:782500-785000 GCF_902362185.1 Chanos chanos | reverse complement strand
TTGGAGAAAACATATGTTATGTAAAAATACCTAAACTGAGTTCTGACAAACCCCCAAACTCCCCCCCCCCCCCCCCCACTTGTCACACGCTTGTAAACAATGACAAACCAATAAACAATCATATACCAGTGAACAATGATAAACCAATAAACAATAATCCACCTGTAAACAATCATAAACCAATAAATTGTGATTGTTTACTGGTATATGATTGTTTATTGGTTTATCATTATTTACTGCTGTATGATTGTTTACTGGTGTGTGATTGTTTACTGGTATATGATTGTTTATTGGTTTATCATTATGTACTGCTGTGTGATTGTTTACTGCTGTGTGATTGTTTACTGGGGTATGATTGTTTATTGGTTTATCATTATGTACTGCTGTATGATTGTTTATTGGTTTATCATTATGTACTGCTGTGTGATTGTTTACTGCTGTGTGATTGTTTACTGGTGTGTGATTGTTTACTGGTATATGATTGTTTACAGGTGTGTTATTGTTTTATTGGTGTATAATTGTTTGCAGGTGTATGACTGTTCAGTTTAGATCAGTCAATTGTTTCTTTTTTTTTTTAATCAACATGTGACCAGATGGTACAGATGCTGCTGTGATAACGTGTTGAACCTGGGGTTGTTGTTTTTTTTTTTTGGTGTTCTGGCAAATGGATTTTGCTTTGGTCCTGAACACGGGGAGGTTTGGGCCAGGAAAAGGGGTGATGAAAGGAACAGAGAGGGAGAGAGTGGGGGGTGGGGGAGGGTCATGGGGGCGGTCTGTGCAATATTTAATCTCAGAATTAATGAAATAATTAACAGTTCATTGCAATGTAAAAATTCTCTCCTCCAGTTGCGTCTTGACAATACGTAATATTTGGGGTCAGCCGCACACACAAACACACACAAAAACGCACAAGACAGAAACACACACACACACACACACACACACTCTGTCTCACACATACATAGTTTCACAGGGAATGTTTTTTTTTCCTCTTGTGCAGCCAAAAGCTTGTGTAAAAATAGTGTGCAAACGTGAAGTCCGTTTCCTTTTGGAAGTTTTTGGAAAAACATGGTGATGTCCCCTTCTTCTGTCCCCATAGGCTCTGACGGCACGGCGAGGCTACATACTCTCCACACGTGTTCCCTCCAAGGTAAGAAACAGAGAGAGAGAACATCAGAGCTGACCAGACAAATGACCTTCCTGTGCATTAATCAGAGACACAGAGAGAAATTAATTATTTATTATTAATGCCATTAATTACATTAATCTCAAAGAGAGATCTGATCTATTGACCGCTCCCAGTTGCAGTTCTGCAGTTTGCTCTGCTTTACAGAGATCATGCTGTAAATGTCCAAACACGCTTCTGCTAGTTTACAGAGCCCCCCTCAAATACGATACCCCCCCTCAAATACGATACCCCGCTCAAATATGATACCCCCCCTCAAATACGATACCCCGCTCAAATATGATACCCCACTCAAATATGATATTCCCCCTCAAATATGATATTCCCCCTCAAATACGATACCCCACTCAAACATGATACTCCCTCAAACACAATACTCCACATTCAAATATGATACCCCACATTCAAATATGATACTCCCCCTCAAATATGATACCCCCCCTCAAATACGATACCCCGCTCAAATATGATACCCCCCCTCAAATACGATAACCTGCTCAAAAATGATACTCCCTCAAACACAATACTCCCCCTCAAATATGATACTCCACATTCAAATATGATACTCCCCCCTCAAATATGATATTCCCCCTCAAATACGATACCCCCCCTCAAATACGATACGCCACTCAAATATGATATTCCCCCTCAAATACAATACCCCACTCAAATATGATATTCCCCCTCAAATATGATATTCCCCCTCAAATATGATATTCCCCCTCAAATACGATACCCCACTCAAATATGATACTCCCTCAAACACAATACTCCCCCTCAAATATGATACTCCACATTCAAATATGATACTCCCCCCTCAAATATGATATTCCCCCTCAAATATGATATTCCACATTCCATATTCCAGATTGGGTGTGTTGTTTTTCCCCCACCGGCTGTTTTCCCAGCTGCTTTGTGTGTGCGTGTGTGCGTGTGTGCGTGTGTGTGTGTGTGCGCGTGTGTGCACGTGTGTTGGCATGCATGTGCGTGTGTGTGTGTGTGTGTGTGTGTGTGTGTGCACGTGTGTTGGCATGCGTGTGCATGTGTGTGCGTGCGTGTGTGTGTGTGTGTGTGTTTTGGGAGGGAGAGGTTTGTGTGTGGGATTTGTGTTAAGGGGAACTTCAAACTCTTACTCTAACTGGTTTGTGCTCTTGAGTCTGACCATAGCCATAGTCTATAAGGAAAATGTTTGAAGGTGTCCAGGAGATGCTGAGTATGTGTGTGTGTGTCTGTGTGTGTGTGTGTACTGAGAGAGCCGACTTTTTCTTTTTAGCCACAATAGCAGAAGCACTCTCTCTTTCAGACATGCCAAAC
>NC_044506.1:762500-777500 GCF_902362185.1 Chanos chanos | reverse complement strand
ACGCCTAAAACCACATCAGTAACACATCTAAAACCACACCAGTGTCACAACTAAAACCACACCAGTAACACGCCTAAAACCACACCAGTAACACAACTAAAACCACACCAGTATCACAACTAAAACCACACCAGTAATACATCTAAAACCACACCAATATCACCCCTAAAACCACACCAGTATCACAACTAAAACCACACCAGTATCACAACTAAAACCACACCAGTAACACGCCTAAAACCACACCAGTGTCACAACTAAAACCACACAAGTATCACAACTAAAACCACACCAGTAATACATCTAAAACCACACCAATATCACCCCTAAAACCACACCAGTATCACAACTAAAACCACACCAGTATCACAACTAAAACCACACCAGTAACACGCCTAAAACCACACCAGTAACACGCCTAAAACCACACCAGTAACACGCCTAAAACCACACCAGTAACACATCTAAAACCACACCAGTAACACGCCTAAAACCACACCAGTAACACGCCTAAAACCACACCAGTAACACGCCTAAAACCACACCAGTAACACAACTAAAACCTTACACCTGAAACTATACCGGAATTACACCTGAAACTATACCAGAATTACACCTGAAACTATACCAGAATTACATCTGCTCACACAACAGTTATATCTGTTATGCACCATCAGTGATGTGACTTACCTTTAGTGAGGTAAATATTGATGTTGTTAATGATGTTAGTGATGATTTTAATGATGGTGAGTGTTTTCTACATCAGGGATTGCTGCACTGAGCCCTCTCCTGGCCAAACTCCACACAGGGCTTCGATATTTGAACCTGTCCAGGAACTCACTCTCATCTAAGGGTAAATCGTGTCTCACACCCTCATCGTACCGACCAGTGTTATCCACTGTTTTCACAATTGTACATTTACAATTTTGTTATTTGGCAGACGCTTTTAGCCAAAGTGACTTACAATCAGTGCATCAGTCGGATTTCTAATACCTCATGAGCAGAGATCACAATAAGACTGAGTGTCAATTTATCCCTTCATATTGTGCCCCTGGAATACTTTGTCAAACACAGATACAAGACAAGGTTTTTTTTTTTACATCCCGCCGTCTTCTCTGTGTGGTGTGTCAGTTGGCTTTGGAAAGTGAGAGCTCCTGAGGTGTGTTGATTCATTCTGTTATTGATGGTGTTGGTATAATGCTTAACACAGGGTAATATATATGTGGACGTCTGGTTCACTAACACTAAACTCTGTTTGTATATTTGTTTTACTTATACTTCATAACCCTGGAGGACTCTTGTCTTCGTCCCTCTGTCATAAGGACAGGTGGATGTTGTGAGATTGTTTCCCTCTGAGCAGAGACAGGTTCTGTGTGTGTCCTATGCCAGGTGTGAATGTTCTGTGTGTCTCCTCTGACAGGTGTGAATGTTCTGTGTGTGTCCTCTGACAGGTGTGAATGTTCTCAGTGTGTCCTCTGACAGGTGTGAATGTTCTGTGTGTGTCCTCTGACAGGTGTGAATGTTCTCAGTGTGTCCTCTGACAGGTGTGAATGTTCTCAGTGTGTCCTCTGACAGGTGTGAATGTTCTGTGTGTGTCCTATGCCAGGTGTGAATGTTCTGTGTGTCTCCTCTGACAGGTGTGAATGTTCTGTGTGTGTCCTCTGACAGGTGTGAATGTTCTCAGTGTGTCCTCTGACAGGTGTGAATGTTCTGTGTGTGTCTCCTCTGACAGGTGTGAATGTTCTCAGTGTGTCCTCTGACAGGTGTGAATGTTCTGTGTGTCTCCTCTGACAGTTGTGAATGTTCTGTGTGTGTCCTCTGACAGGTGTGAATGTTCTGTGTGTGTCCTCTGACAGGTGTGAATGTTCTCAGTGTGTCCTCTGACAGGTGTGAATGTTCTCAGTGTGTCCTCTGACAGGTGTGAATGTTCTGTGTGTGTCCTCTGACAGGTGTGAATGTTCTGTGTGTGTCCTCTGACAGGTGTGAATGTTCTCAGTGTGTCCTCTGACAGGTGTGAATGTTCTGTGTGTGTCTCCTCTGACAGGTGTGAATGTTCTGTGTGTGTCTCCTCTGACAGGTGTGAATGTTCTCAGTGTGTCCTCTGACAGGTGTGAATGTTCTGTGTGTGTCCTCTGACAGGTGTGAATGTTCTGTGTGTGTCCTCTGACAGGTGTGAATGTTCTCAGTGTGTCCTCTGACAGGTGTGAATGTTCTGTGTGTGTCTCCTCTGACAGGTGTGAATGTTCTGTGTGTGTCTCCTCTGACAGGTGTGAATGTTCTCAGTGTGTCCTCTGACAGGTGTGAATGTTCTGTGTGTGTCCTCTGACAGGTGTGAATGTTCTGTGTGTGTCTCCTCTGACAGGTGTGAATGTTCTCAGTGTGTCCTCTGACAGGTGTGAATGTTCTGTGTGTGTCTCCTCTGACAGGTGTGAATGTTCTCAGTGTGTCCTCTGACAGGTGTGAATGTTCTGTGTGTCTCCTCTGACAGGTGTGAATGTTCTGTGTGTGTCCTCTGACAGGTGTGAATGTTCTGTGTGTGTCCTCTGACAGGTGTGAATGTTCTGTGTGTCCTCTGACAGGTGTGAATGTTCTGTGTGTGTCCTCTGACAGGTGTGAATGTTCTGTGTGTGTCCTCTGACAGGTGTGAATGTTCTGTGTGTGTCCTCTGACAGGTGTGAATGTTCTGTGTGTCTCCTCTGACAAGTGTGAATGTTCTGTGTGTGTCCTCTGACAGGTGTGAATGTTCTCAGTGTGTCCTCTGACAGGTGTGAATGTTCTGTGTGTGTGTCCTCTGACAGGTGTGAATGTTCTGTGTGTGTCTCCTCTGACAGGTGTGAATGTTCTGTGTGTGTCTCCTCTGACAGGTGTGAATGTTCTCAGTGTGTCCTCTGACAGGTGTGAATGTTCTGTGTGTGTCCTCTGACAGGTGTGAATGTTCTGTGTGTGTCCTCTGACAGGTGTGAATGTTCTGTGTGTGTCCTCTGACAGGTGTGAATGTTCTGTGTGTCTCCTCTGACAAGTGTGAATGTTCTGTGTGTGTCCTCTGACAGGTGTGAATGTTCTCAGTGTGTCCTCTGACAGGTGTGAATGTTCTGTGTGTGTGTCCTCTGACAGGTGTGAATGTTCTGTGTGTGTCTCCTCTGACAGGTGTGAATGTTCTGTGTGTGTCTCCTCTGACAGGTGTGAATGTTCTCAGTGTGTCCTCTGACAGGTGTGAATGTTCTGTGTGTGTCCTCTGACAGGTGTGAATGTTCTGTGTGTGTCTCCTCTGACAGGTGTGAATGTTCTCAGTGTGTCCTCTGACAGGTGTGAATGTTCTGTGTGTGTCTCCTCTGACAGGTGTGAATGTTCTCAGTGTGTCCTCTGACAGGTGTGAATGTTCTGTGTGTCTCCTCTGACAGGTGTGAATGTTCTGTGTGTGTCCTCTGACAGGTGTGAATGTTCTGTGTGTGTCCTCTGACAGGTGTGAATGTTCTCAGTGTGTCCTCTGACAGGTGTGAATGTTCTGTGTGTGTCCTCTGACAGGTGTGAATGTTCTGTGTGTGTCCTCTGACAGGTGTGAATGTTCTGTGTGTCTCCTCTGACAAGTGTGAATGTTCTGTGTGTGTCCTCTGACAGGTGTGAATGTTCTCAGTGTGTCCTCTGACAGGTGTGAATGTTCTGTGTGTGTGTCCTCTGACAGGTGTGAATGTTCTGTGTGTGTGTCCTCTGACAGGTGTGAATGTTCTGTGTGTGTCTCCTCTGACAGGTGTGAATGTTCTGTGTGTGTCTCCTCTGACAGGTGTGAATGTTCGGTGTGTGTCTCCTCTGACAGGTGTGAATGTTCTGTGTGTCTCCTCTGACAGGTGTGAATGTTCTGTGTGTGTCTCCTCTGACAGGTGTGAATGTTCTGTGTGTCTCCTCTGACAGGTGTGAATGTTCTGGCCCAGTGTCTCTGTTCAAACTCCTCCATTTCAAACACACTCACCCACCTGGACCTGTCCGGAAACGCTCTGAGAGGAGACGACATTCCGGTATGTTCTCCTCGAATCTTAACTCACTGGTTCTAGACTCTCTCCCAGGCTTAAGGAGTGTGTGCTTTATGACACGTCGGCTTAAGTTTAAAGAGATGAGAGAAGCAGAGAGATTTTGACTGTGCATGCGGACACTGTGACTGTTTATAACCTCCCTGTTCTACGCTCATGAAGTCTTTTCTTTTTATTGATGTTCTTGTATTTAAAGCACCTGTGGAGTTTCCTGGGTCAGCCCAACTGTCTCCAGACTCTAGACCTGTCCTGCAGTGACTGCCCCCTGGACCTGGTCAGTGGTATTGCACTGAAGTCACTGAAATTGACAAATTCATTTTAATGGCCCCAGCATCCTGTGAAACAGCCACTGTACTGTTACACTGACATTATTACCATGTTAACACTTCACCAGTAATGACCAGTCTGAACACAGACTGGTAACCATTTCACCTGTTAGACTACTGAACTAATGAGAAAGAGACCAGTATGAGTGTAGAATACCATTATTACTGTAGAAATATTGTTATTACTGTAGAGACATTGTTATGAGTGTAGAATATTGTTGTTAGTGTTGATTATGAGGCTTTTATTAGTCTAGAATAGCAGCCAGTTGTAATTTTGCTGGTGATTGTACTACTGGTAATTGTGTGAATGGTAATTGTATGAATGGTAACTGTATGAGTGGTAATGGTATTAATGGTAACTGTATAAATGGTAATGGTATTAATGGTAACTGTATGAGTGGTAACTGTATGAATGGTAATGGTATTAATGGTAATTGTATGAATGGTAACTGTATGAATGGTATTAATGGTAATTGTATGAGTGCTAACTGTATGAATGGTAATTGTATGAATGGTAACTGTATGAATGGTAATGGTGTTAATGGTAATTGTATGAGTGCTAATGGTATTAATGGTAATTGTATGAATGGTAACTGTATGAATGGTAATTGTATTAATGGTAATTGTATGAGTGTTAATGGTGATGGATGGCCAGCTGACCTACTCCAGTCACATCGCAGCAGTCACTCGATCCTGTAGATTCTCTCTATACAACATCGGGAGGATCCGCCCCTTCCTCACACAACAGGCGACCCAGCTCTTGGTCCAAGCGCTTGTCATCTCCCGCCTTGACTACTGCAAAGCTCTACTGGCTGGCTTCCCGGCCTGCGCCATCAGGCCGCTCCAGCTTGTTCAGAATGCCGCTGCACGCCTGGTATTCAACCTCCCTAAGCACTCTCATGTCACTCCACTGCTTACTGCGCTCCACTGGCTTCCGGTAGCAGCCCACATCCAGTTCAAGACACTGGTGCTGGCCTACCAGGCCACAAGAGGCTCCGCCCCATCATACCTTCAGTCCCTGATAACTCCTTATATCCCTGCTAGAACCCTCCGCTCTACCACTTCTGGTCAACTGACGGTCCCCTCACTTCGGGAACCCGGCAGCCGTTCTTCCCGACCACGCCTCTTCTCCGCCATTGCTCCGCGGTGGTGGAATGACCTCCCTCACTCAGTTAGGACTGCGGAATCTCTTGTCATCTTCCGCAGGAAACTGAAAACCCACCTCCTCAGAACCCACCTGTCCCCCACTGCCTAACCTACCTTTCTATATATATATATATATATATATATATATATATATATATATATATATATATATATATATAAATAAATCTTCTAACCTTGTCCCTATATCACAAGTCTTGTGTTTATCATTTACTGTCACTGAATTCCAGGAGCGTAATTCAGAGCGTAATTAATGTACAGCCTTATTGTGATCTCTGTTTATAGGATCTGACTGATGCACTTATTGTAAGTCGCTTTGGCTAAAAGCGTCTGCTAAATACCAAATTAAATTGTAAATTGTAAGAGAGTAATTGTATGAATGGTAATGGTATTAATGATAATTGTATGAATGGTAATTGTATTAATGGTAATTGTATGAATGGTAACCGTATGAATGTTAATTGTATGAATGGTAATGGTGTTAATGGTAATGGTATGAATGGTAACTGTATGAGTGGTAATGGTGTTAATGGTAATTGTATGAGTGGTAATGGTGTTAATGGTAATTGTATGAATGGTAATTGTATGAATGGTAATTGTATGAATGGTAATTGTATGAATGGTAATGGTGTTAATGGTAATGGTGTTAATGGTAATGGTATGAATGGTAACTGTATGAGTGGTAATGGTGTTAATGGTAATTGTATGAATGGTAATTGTATGAATGGTAATTGTATGAATGGTAACTGTATGAGTGGTAATGGTGTTAATGGTAATTGTATGAATGGTAATGGTGTTAATGGTAACTGTATGAATGGTAATTGTGTGAATGGTAATCTAATGAATGATAATGGTATTAATGGTAACTGTATGAGTGGTAATGGTATTAATGGTAATTGTATAAATGGTAACTGTATGAATGGTAATGGTATTAATGGTAACTGTATGAGTGGTAATTGTGTTAATGGTAACTGTATGAATGGTAATGGTGTTAATGGTAACTGTATGAATGGTAATTGTGTGAATGGTAATCTAATGAATGATAATGGTATTAATGGTAACTGTATGAGTGGTAATGGTATTAATGGTAATTGTATAAATGGTAACTGTATGAATGGTAATGGTATTAATGGTAACTGTATGAATGGTAATTGTATGAATGGTAATGGTGTTAATGGTAATTGTATGAATGGTAATTGTATGAATGGTAATTGTATGAATGGTAATTGTATGAATGGTAATGGTATTAATGGTAATTGTATGAATGGTAACTGTACAAGTGGTAATGGTGTTAATGGTAATTGTATGAATGGTAATGGTATTAATGGTAACTGTATTAATGGTTATTGTATGAATGGTAATGGTATTAATGGTAACTGTATTAATGGTAACTGTATGAGTGGTAATTGTATGAGTGGTAATGGTGTTAATGGTAGTTGTATGAGTGGTAATGGTGTTAATGGTAGTTGTATGAGTGGTAATGGTGTTAATGGTAATTGTATGAGTGGTAATGGTGTTAATGGTGACTGTATGAATGGTAATTGCATAAATGGTAACTGTATGAACGGCAATGGTGTTAATGGTAATTGTATAAATGGTAACTGTATGAGTGGTAATGGTGTTAATGGTAATTGTGTGAATTACATGTTTTTAGGTGTGTTCTTCTCTTCTGCGAGGCTCTCTAAAGCATCTGTCTGTTCTCAACATGTCAAAGAGTGTCTTCTGTCTCAAGTAAGACACACACACACACACACACACATATATATATATACACACACATAAATATATATATATATACACACACACACACTCATTCACATAATGATAAAGAGGACCATGAACAGTGAGCACTGAATCGTCTGTGTGACTGTAACTTTGATCTGCAGGAAGGGGAAGGAGGTCCCCTCCTCCTTTAAACAGTTCTTCAGCAGTGCTTTAGCCCTGAGCACCATCAGCCTGGCAGGAACCAAACTCCCTCCGGACGCCCTGAAGTAAGCCCTCCTCCTCTCCTCTGTTTAAAGAAACATTCAGCAGCTCTTCTCCTCTCTCCTCTCTCCTCTCCAGGCATGTTCCTACTTTAAAAAAAAACAGACTCTGTCAACAGAGTAGAACAGCTCTATGGCTTCATTCTCCTAGCAGAACAAAGCCACAGGGCTCTTCTATTAGGAGGTTTACGACTTACTCAGAGTTAACCAGAAATACCTGGATAAGCAAGTCACTTTTCTTTGTAGCACAGGCCCCAGGCTGTAGAGCTGTTTTAAGGTAAAGGCACCATGATGACCAGATGATAAACTGGTGAATCTTCATATTCTTGTGTGAAAACAGTGATGTGTCTTTAAGAATGTCCAGCTCTCAGATGAGGTAGCAGGTGAGGTCATCGTCAGACAGGATGATGAGCAGAACTGAGCCCCTCACTGTGACCGCGTGTGATTGGCAGGACATTCCACAGTGAAACACACTCATACAGGGCGAGAGGACACACGTAATTAGCCAATGGGATTGTCTGAGTACACACACAGTCAGCCAATGGGATCATCTGAGTTCACACACAACCAGCCAAAGGGATTGTCTGAGAACACACACAGTCAGCCACTGAGATGGGCTGAGTACACACACAGTCAGCCAATGGGATTGTCTGAGTTCACACACAACCAGCCAAAGGGATTGTCTGAGAACACACACAGTCAGCCAGTGAGATGGGCTGAGTACACACACAGTCAGCCAATGGGATTGTCTGAGTTCACACACAATCAGCCAAAGGGATTGTCTGAGTTCACACACATTCAGCCAGTGAGATGGGCTGAGTTCACATGTAATGGGATTGGCTGAGTTCACATGTAATCAGCCAATGTGACGGGTCCTTAGGATGGTCCAGACCTGAAGATAGCAGGTGGACCTTAACCGTTTGTGTTTCTGTAACCATACACATGCAACACAAACCTCCTCACACACAAAATCCATCTCCTTAAACATAAAATCTGTCTCCTTAAACACAGTATCTGTCTCCTTAAACATAAAATCTGTCTCCTTAAACACAGTATCTGACTCCTTAAACACAGTATCTGACTCCTTAAACATAAAATCCATCTCCTTAAACATAAAATCCGTCTCCTTAAACATAAAATCTGTCTCCTTAAACACAGTATCTGTCTCCTTAAACATAAAATCTGTCTCCTTAAACATAAAATCCATCTCCTTAAACACAGTGTCTGACTCCTTAAACATAAAATCTGTCTCCTTAAACATAAAATCTGTCTCCTTAAACACAGTATCTGAATCCTTAAACATAAAATCCATCTCCTTAAACATGGTATCTGACTCCTTAAACACAGTATCTGACTCCTTAAACATGGTATCTGACTCCTTAAACACAGTATCTGACTCCTTAAACATAAAATCTGTCTTCTTAAGCATGGAGTCCATCACATGCAGCTGGGTTAAAGTGTGTGTGATGACAGTGATGGAGTGTCTGAGGTTGAGTTGTGTGTTCTTCCACAGGGCGCTGTTACTGGGACTGGCCAGTAACCCCAGTCTCAAAGCCGTGTCTCTGGATCTGAGCAGCTGTGAGGTAGAGTCACACTCAACCCCAACCCCATCTGTTAACACTTGAACTCTGTCTCAAACCTAACACCATCTGTTAACACACAAACTCTGCTAACCCTGATCATTTCTAGTTCATGTCTTCACAGCTCTCTATTTGTTTTAGAACTGAAGACAGGTTTATGGATCTTGTCTGATTTTTCGATTCCTCCAAATTGTGTTTAGGCTGCTCTTGTCAGATGTGTTGATTTTGTGTTTATGCTGAATTTGTTGACTGCTCTGGTCTTGTGTCCTGTGTGTGTGTGTGTGTGTGTGTGTGTGTGTGTGTGTGTCTGTGTGTCTGTGTGTGTGTGTCTGTGTGTGTCTGTGTGTGTCTGTGTGTGTGTGTGTGTATGTGTCTGTGTGTGTGTGTGTCTGTGTGTGTGTGTGTGTGTGTGTGTGTGTGTATGTATTTGTGTGTGTCTGTGTGCGTGTGTGTGTGTATGTATGTGTGTGTGTCTGTGTGCGTGTGTGTGTGTATGTATGTGTGTGTGTCTGTGTGCGTGTGTGTGTGTATAGCTGAGGTCTGCTGGGGCCCAGATTCTGGAGGGCTGCATCGCAGAGATACCCAATATCTCCAGTCTGGACATCTCTGATAACGGTGAGTGTGTGTGTGCGTGTGCGTGTGCGTGTGTGTGTGTGTGTGTATGTATGCATCTCTGATAACGGTGAGTCCACACTCCTGTTTGACACAACACTGGGGCTTTTTTGTGAGAAGCTTTTTCAGCTCTGTTTGAAAGGAAACACTGCCTCGTGTGGCTGGAGTGAGAACTGCACCTGCTCACGCATGTCCAGTCTGTGTGTGTGGACGATCAGCGATGGAACAGGCATCTGTCTGGGGTCCTGGGCTTAGTCCTCTGGTGTTTTTGTGATGAGTGTGTTTTCTAGTACAGTGTTTTTGTAATGTGTGTGTTTTGTAGTGTATGTGGTTTGTAATGTGTGTGTTTTGTAGTGTATGTGGTTTGTAATGTGTGTGTTTTGTAGTGTATGTGTTTTTGTAACGTGTGTGTTTTGTAGTGTATGTTCTTTGTAACATGTACAGTGTTGTTTTTTCGTGTGTCAGGTTTCGACTCTGACCTTACGACCCTTCTCGTCTGGCTGTCCAAAAACCGCTCCATCCGCCACCTCTCCCTGGGCAAGAACTTCACCAACATCAAATCAAAGTAAGAGTCAGTCTGAGAGGCAGACCACTGAGACCACGGACTCTGTCTCTCTGTGTGTGTGTGTGTGAGAGAGAGAGAGAGAGAGAGTCTGTGTATACTGAGTTAATATTTATCATCCTGTGTGTCATCCTGTGTACAGAAACCTTGGGCATGTCCTCAACAACCTGGTCCACATGATACAGGAAGAGGAGTCAGTGAGTGTTTCTATTAAATCCCCACCTCTCTGAGCAGTGCTTTGAAACAGTCCAAATGTCAAATCACATCTCTAATCTCAACTCTGTCAAATCACAGGTCTAATCTCAGCTCTGTCAAATCACAGGTCTAATCTCAGCTCTGTCAAATCACAGGTCTAATCTCAGCTCTGTCAAATCACAGGTCTAATCTCAGCTCTGTCAAATCACAGGTCTAATCTCAGCTCTGTCAAATCACAGGTCTAATCTCAGCTCTGTCAAATCACAGGTCTAATCTCAACTCTGTCAAATCACAGGTCTAATCTCAACTCTGTCAAATCACAGGTCTAATCTCAGCTCTGTCAAATCACAGGTCTAATCTCAGCTCTGTCAAATCACAGGTCTAATCTCAACTCTGTCAAATCACAGGTCTGATCTCAGCTCTGTCAAACAGTCCAGATGTGGATGTAAATGAGTTTCCTGCTGTGCCTGGTTGTTCCTGTTGTCTGTCTGTGATGAGTGGGGGCCTGTCTCTGAGTACAGTCATGTGTCTGAGTCCTCTGCTCTCTCTTCTCCCAGCCGCTGGTCTCTCTCTCTCTGGCCGATTCAAAGCTGAAGAGTGACCTGTCCATGGTCCTGAACGCTCTGGGCAGTAACAGCTCGCTCACCCGGCTCGACATCAGTGGCAATGGGATGGGGGACATGGGAGCCAAGATGCTCGCCAAAGCTCTACAGATCAACACCAAACTCAGGTCATACACACACACACACACACAACCCTAACCCTAACCCTAACCCAGATCATTCACTGATAAACACACACACACACACACACAACCCTAACCCAGATCATTCACTCATAAACACACACACACACAAAACCCTAACCCTAACCCTAACCCAGATCATTCACTCTCACACACACACACACATACACACACACACACACACACACAACCCTAACCCTAACCCAGGTCATTCACTCATAAACACACACACACACACACACACACACACACACAACCCTAACCCTAACCCAGATCATTCACTCTCTCTCACACACACACACACACACACACACACACACACACACACACACACACACACACACAACCCTAACCCTAACCCAGGTCATTCACTCATAAACACACAAACACACACACACACACACACACAACCCTAACCCTAACCCAGATCATTCACTCTCACACACACACACACGCACACAAAACCCTAACCCTAACCCAGATCATTCACTCTCTCACACACACACACACACACTCACACACACACACACACACACACAACCCTAACCCAGATCATTCACTCACTCACACACACACACACACACACACACAACCCTAACCCAGATCATTCACTCACTCACACACACACACACACACACACACACACACACACAACCCTAACCCTAACCCAGATCATTCACTCACATACACACACACACACACACACACACACACGTTCATCTCCAACCCAGGTCATTCACACACACACACACACACACACACACACACACACACACATTCATCTCAAACTCAGGTCATTCACACACACACTCATTCTGTTGTACAGGACAGTGATTTGGGACAAAAACAACGTCAGCCCACAAGGTCTGCAGGATGTCGCTGCTGCTCTGGAGAAGTGTGTATATTTACGTTTCTTTGTATGTGTGTGACTGTGTGTGTGTGTGACTGTGTGTGTGTGTGTGTGTGTGTGTGTGTGACTGTGCGTGATTGTGAGTGTGTGTGTGTGTGTGTGTGACTGTGCGTGATTGTGTGCGTGTGTGTGTTTGCATCTGTGTAAACTGTAAGAATATTTCAATGGATAATATACAGAAATAATGTATAATGATAAAGTTTCTCTCTCTCTCTGTCAGGAACTACACTATTCGCTTTATGCCTGTGCCCATTATAGATGCTGCCCAGGCCCTGAAGGCCAGCCCAGAGAAAACAGAGGATGCCCTGATGAAGGTCAGAGTTTCAAGTTTCAAGTTTAAGTTTATTTAAAGCCCAATATCACTGTTTACAGTCTCAAAGGGCTTTACATGCCCACAGGATTACAACAGACAGAACAGAGCAGGGTGGCACCCCCTGACTTGATCCTCATAGCGAGCAAGAAAAAACGCCTCAAAAAACCCAGACCCTAGGGAAAAATAGGAGAAATCTTGAGAAGGACCACAGAGAGAGGAGACCCCTTCTAGGCCAGCCAGGCGTGCAGTAGGTGCCAACCCAGTGGGCAAATTACAAAACAACACAGTGATAATGAACATGAAAACACAATTAGTCGGCAGTATGAAGAATGACAGGACAGCATGGAGCTCAGTTGGGGTGGACGACACAGCCACAGCAGCGCAGGAAGCCTCAAAGCCGCAGCAGCCATCGGGATGACGATGAAGAGAGAGATGACAGGGAGGGGGGGGGGGGCACACCTAAGAGGAAAGTAGCCACATTCAAGCCAGACACTCATGCTCAAACAGATGAGCCACAGCCATGCAGGAGATGTGGGAGGGAAGGAGAGCATTATTGGAGTAGCAGCACTTAACAGATGAAATAAGGAAAATAATTTTATAGAAGCATAAAAGTTGCAAGACTAATGGCTGTGGAGGGCACAGGAGGAGCAGGGCCACGCGGGGGGAGCAGGGCCAGGGACAGCAGGGCACAAAGTCATTCAGCCGGCCAAGGGAAGGCGCCACATCCAGGAAGTAGGCGCAGACATCGACCACTCACACAAAGAGAAGAGAGCAGGTTAGTGACAGAAACTGACAAGGTTAAGATAAGAGCAGAGGAGAGGGAGGAGAGAGAGAGAAGATGAGAGGTATCTAAGCCGGCAGCTACTAAGCTAAACTATGCCAGGAGAGACTACAGCAGAGACTGAGCCTCACCGGATGGTCAGTTCGAAATAATGCTATCCATATGATACAGAGAATAAATGGGTCTTAAGTTTGGTTTTAAAGGTAGCAAGAGAGTTTGCCTCTTTGATATCTATAGGTAGGCTGTTCCAGAGAAAGGGTGCGCGGTAGGCAAAGGCGCGATGGCCAGCGGACTGATACTGCATACGACTGAATAAGAAGCCTTGTTAGGATTGAGTGGCGTTATCTCCTGCATTTAAGACAGACAGGAGAGGTCTCACACACAGATAACAGACAGACAGGAGAGCTCTCACACACAGATGAACAGACAGGAGAGGTCTCACACACAGACAGACAGACAGGAGAGGTCTCACACACAGACAGACAGACAGACGGGAGAGCTCTCACACACAGATGGACAGACAGGAGAGGTCTCACACACAGACAGACAGACAGACAGACAGGAGAGCTCTCACACACAGATGGACATACTGTGTGTGAGATACACAGATGGAGGCTGAGAAATACAGAGTAGTACATGACGCCTGGTCAAACTTTACAAGCCTAACAGGAAGGCCACGGGCCGGTGTGTAGTCACTCAGCTGAGGAATGAGGGCTATATGTATGTGAAGGTTGGTATCATGATTTCGCTAGCGTGATGTTAGCATTATAAACCTGCAGCACAATAGTGTCAGACAACCTCACACTGCTCTGTGTTTCCTGCTCATCTGACAAATGATACCGACACTTTCTGTACGTGCCGAGAGCTCCGTCATGTGACTCGCATCGCTCGTTATGTGATTTTTCGATTCGGCACCAGTAGGTCAGAGATGTGTGAATGACCTTGACCTTTGACCTTTGACCCTGAACTAGTTCCTGTTGTTTTGATCAGATTAAGGCACTAGTCTGGGATTGAAAAGAAAGTGTGTATGTGTGTATGTGTGCGTGTGTGTGTTTGTTTGTGTTTATGCAGATGGAGCAGTATCTATTGAGAAATCATGAGACCAGACGTTATCTACAGGGACAAGCCTACAGACTACAGCAGGGCATAGTCACCTCTACCACACAGCAGGCCAGTATACACACACATGCACACACACACATGCACACGCACGCACGCACACACACACACACACACACACACACACACATACATAGACACACAAAGATGTAGTTCAGTAGTGTCCTGACTGTTTACTGATTGGTTGTGTTCCTGCAGATTGTGTAACATTAATTCACACATGTATATGTGCGTGTGAGAAAATGTATTCAGAAATGTGTCTGATTTCTAACTTTGCCTGTGTCTGTGGGTGTGTGTGTGTGTGTGCGCGTGGTAACAGATGATTGACAGAATGTGTGTGAAGGTTCAGGATCATTTGAACTCTCTGCGTTACACTGAGTCAGACTCTGTACTTGAGGACATGAGAGTGGCTGAAAACCTGATGAAGGACGCCAGGAACGGCAAAACAGTGAGACACACTTACAACTGTCGCAGATAGATAGATAGACACATAGATAGATAGATAAAGATAGATAGATAGATAGACAGATAGATAGATAGATAAAGATAGATAGATAAAGATAGATAGATAGATAGATAGATAGATAGATAGATAGATAGATAGATAGATAGATAGACTCTTACTGACATCCTAAATGCTTCTTGCTCAATATCAGTGTCATCTTCTCTCTTTAGCTTTTGCC
>NC_044506.1:735000-757500 GCF_902362185.1 Chanos chanos | reverse complement strand
CAGTAGGTCACTGACAGACAGTAGGTGGAGATCAGACAGTAGGTCACTGACAGACAGTAGGTCACTGACAGACAGTAGATCACTGACAGACAGTAGGTCACTGACAGACAGTAAATCACTGACAGACAGTAGATCACTGACAGACAGTAGGTCACTGACAGACAGTAGGCGGGGGACAGACAGTAGGTCACTGACAGACAGTAGATCACTGACAGACAGTAGATCACTGACAGACAGTAGGTCACTGACAGACAGTAGGCGGGGGACAGACAGTAGGTCACTGACAGACAGTAGGTCACTGACAGACAGTAGATCACTGACAGACAGTAGGTCACTGACAGACAGTAGATCACTGACAGACAGTAGGTCACTGACAGACAGTAGGTCACTGACAGACAGTAGGCGGGGGACAGACAGTAGGTCACTGACAGACAGTAGGTCACTGACAGACAGTAGGCGGGGGACAGACAGTAGGTCACTGACAGACAGTAGGTCACTGACAGACAGTAGATCACTGACAGACAGTAGGTCACTGACAGACAGTAGGCGGGGGACAGACAGTAGGTCACTGACAGACAGTAGGTCACTGACAGACAGTAGGCGGGGGACAGACAGTAGATCACTGACAGACAGTAGGTCACTGACAGACAGTAGGTCACTGACAGACAGTAGATCACTGACAGACAGTAGATCACTGACAGACAGTAGGCAGGATCAGACAGTAGGTGGAGATCAGACAGTAGGTCACTGACAGACAGTAGGTCACTGACAGACAGTAAATCACTGACAGACAGTAGGTCACTGACAGACAGTAGGCGGGATCAGAGAGTAGGCGGGATCAGAGAGTAGGCGGAGCTCAGAGAGTAGGCGGGATCAGAGAATAGGCGGAGATCAGAGAGTAGGCGGAGATCAGACAGTGGGCGGAGATCAGACAGGTAGGTGGAGATCAGACAGTGGGCGGAGATCAGACAGTAAGCGGGGGTCAGACAGGTAGGCAAGACACATTTTATTCATTTACTCACACACACACACTCATACAGAGAAAGCAGATGAGCTTAAAAAAGAAAGAAAACAGTAATAAGGAGTAGTTAGTGTGGTTGAGGTTTGAAAACAAACATATAAAAGAATTGTAAACATACATGAATAATTGCATGTATGTGTGAGCATGAGATTTATCCTGTTAATCTGATCAGGCGGTCTGTACTGCTCCTGAACCCGAGGTGGAGCAGAACTTTCATCTGGACAAACTGGACGAAGGGGTGGATGAATTCTTTACAAGAAAAGTCACGAAAATCGAAACCAAGTAAGTGTCTCTCACACACACACACACACACACACACACACACACTCATACACACGCGAGTACTCTGTGCAACCCCTAGTGTGTGTGTGTATTTTAGTGTGTTGATGAGTGTGAGTGTAGCCCATCTTGGTTCTGTCCATTGCTGACATCATCCACTCTGCCTGTCAATCACAGACATTCCTCGTTGAAAAGTCCCACCCCTCAGGAGGGAGACAGGAGGAGGGAATCACGCATGAGTGGCTTTTTCAACCTAATCAAACCTCGCTCAGCAACCAAACCTTCTCCCCCTTCACCCCACCCTGCCGTTACCATGCCGACAGACAACAGCACCTCCAGCCAGGCCAGTGTCAAAAGCCCCTCCCTCCCCTCTCCAACTGAACCAGTCAAAACACAATCCTCTGAGCCACTGGGCAGCAATGACACCAACCCTCCAGAAGAGCAAAGAACCACTGAGCATAAAACAGAGCCCCACATTGAGAAGGAGGGGCGGGACTGTGTTCTGATTGGCCGACACATGGGCGTGCAAGTGATGGGCGGCGGCCTCCTGGCAGAGATGAAAGCCAGACAGGAAAAGAAATCAGCAAGACCACAGAGAGTGAGTCAGAGAGAAACACACACACCAGCACACACACCAACACACACACACACACACACACACACACGCACACACACGCACACTCACCAGCACACAAACCAACACAGCACAGATGACACACACACACAACACACAGATACAAACGCACACACACCAACACACACGCACACACACCAACACACACGCACACACACACACACACGCACACACACACACACCAACACAGCGCAGATCACACACACAACACACACCCATACATACATGGGTGACACTTGAGACTTATATCAGGTGGGGGGGGGGGGTGCGCATCTCAGCCAAGTATATATATATTTAAGCGTGTGAAGCGATCCTTAATCAAAGTATTGTCACATTTAATGACGTTTCCATCGTTTCAAGCCAGTCCACGGCACCATCTAATGTAGGTAACCCTAAACAGGAAATACGCAGTTTCCACATTTACTGTGTACAGTAGCCTGCATGTGTCATTGTGTTGATTCTAAACACAGCACACATGACACACACACCAACACACACACACAGCGCTGATGATGCACGCACACACACACACACTAACACAACACAGATGACACACGCGCACACACACACATACACACACACACATACACACACACACAGCGCTGATGATGCACGCACACACACACACACTAACACAACACAGATGACACATACGCACACACACACATACACACACACACACACACACACACACACACACATACACACACACACACACACACACACATACACACACACACATACACACACACACACACACATACACACACACACACATACACACACACACACACACACACATACACACACACACATACACACCCGCACACACACACACACACACACACATACACACACACACACACACACACACAGCGCTGATGATGCATGCACACACACACACACTAACACAACACAGATGACACATACGCACCCACACACATACACACCCGCACACCAGCACAGTGCAGATGGCACACACACACACACACACACCAACACAGCGCTGATTACAAACACACACACGCGCACACACACACATGCTATTATATAGTATTATATATAATACTATTCTGGACAGGTGATTGTGGATGGCCATCTGTGAGAAATGTGCCTGTACAGTGTACATGTACAGTGTACTATTACTGCTGTGCTGTAGTACTAAATATAGTGCCGGAGAGACACTGCCCTCTAGTGGCACAAGCAAAAATAATTTCCTTACGAAGGATAAAAATGTAGCCAATGGCATGTCCCTGCCAATCAGTTCTGCACTGTGGAGTGTCGCTATAGATGATGACGAAGTACCTATATTTAATATGCTGTGTTTGTTTTGGTGTTTCCTAGGCGACTGAAGCAGCAGCATTGGCACAGAAACCAGAGTATGGTGAGTACGCTGCAATGCGTTAAAGATGTCAGTCTCCTCCCTCAGGGCGCCCACCTGACCCTTCCATACCATAATGACATTATGACAGAACCCTTCCATACCATAATGACATTATGACAGAACTCTTCCATACCATGATGACATTAGAACAGAACTCTTCCATAGCATAATGACATTAGAACAGAACTCTTCCATACCATAATGACATTATAACAGAACTCTTCCATAGCATAATGACGTTATAACAGAACTCTTCCATAGCATAATGACATTATAACGGAACTCTTCCATACCATAATGACATTATAACAGAACTCTTCCATACCATAATGACATTAGAACAGAACTCTTCACGTCATAATGACATAATAACAGAACTCTTCCATAGCATAATGACATTATAACAGAACTCTTCCATAGCATAATGACATTAGAACAGAACTCTTCCATAGCATAATGACATTAGAACAGAACTCTTCCATACCATAATGACATTAGAACAGAACTCTTCCATACCATAATGATGTTATAACAGAACTCTTCCATAGCATAATGACATTATAACAGAACTCTTCCATACCATAATGACATTAGAACAGAACTCTTCCATACCATAATGACATTAGAACAGAACTCTTCCATAGCATAATGACATTATAGCAGAACCCTTCCATACCATAATGACATTATAACGGAACTCTTCACGTCATAATGACATAATAACAGAACTCTTCCATACCATAATGACATTATAATAGAACTCTTCCATAGCATAATGACATTAAAACAGAACTCTTCCATACCGTAATGACATTATAACAGAACTCTTCCATACCATAATGACATTATAACAGAACTCTTCCATACCATAATGATGTTATAACAGAACTCTTCCATACCATAATGATGTTATAACAGAACTCTTCCATACCATAATGACATTAGAACAGAACTCTTCCATAGCATAATGACATTATAGCAGAACCCTTCCATACCATAATGACATTATAACGGAACTCTTCACGTCATAATGACATTATAACAGAACTCTTTGACGTAGACCAAAAGGACGTGGAGTAGGCCTTCCGCTCAGTAAGAGTAAATCAGAGCCATAGACATCTGTGGTCGTTTACTTCAATCTTGTGCAATAGTACTGAGTCCTGTATTCCACGACATTTTTAATAAGTCCTCACAAGCACAGCATGTACCTAAGGTCTGGAAGGATGCTGTGGTAGTTCCTGTTCCCAAATCCAATAGCCCCAAAACTTTTCATGATTTTAGACCGGTTACTCTTACATCAATTTTAATGAAAACCCTCAAAAACTGGTAAAGTCAGAAATCTTAAGGAAAACAGAGCAGGCACCTGATCCAATGCAGTTTGCTTATAGGCCACATAGAGGAGTAGAGGATGCCACCGTCACTTTGCATAACTTAATTATTAAACACTTGGAGGGAAATGGGTCTCATGCTAGACTTCTGTTGATTTTTCCTCTGCTTTTAACACAATTCAACCCCATATTTTAACCAGTAGGCTTTTAGAACAGTTTGACCTGAGTAATAAACTTGTGGGCTGGAGTCTTGACTTTTTAACTAATAGGACACAAAGAGTGAGGGTCAATGGAATTCTGACAGGTCAAATTTGTTCCTGAGCTGGTTCCCACAAGGATGCCTGCTCTCACCCCTACTATTAATCCTCTACACAAATATGTGAGTCAAGATTCAAGAACTTTGTCACTGTGCAAGCACAATGAAATTTCAGTTGTGTCAACCTTAACCGCTGCATTTATATTAAGACTCACACATATTTACAAAAAAAGTAAGAAATTTGAAAATATAAAGTATCAGCAATAAAAATAGAAATATGACTAAAATGTGCCAGGGTAGGAGTGAGAATAGGACCATCTTAAAGTGTGCAGATGACTCGGTTATTGTTAGTCGGCTTCAGGACAATGGGACCAGCCACAGCCAGGTCATCGACGACTTTAAGTGGTGTGAGGAGTCCTGTCTCCAGTTAAACATATGTAAGACTAAAGACATGATAACTGATTAAATATATATAAAACTAAAGGCGTGATAATTGATTAAACATATGTAAGACTAAAGACATGATAATTGATTAAACATATGTAAGACTAAAGACATGATGATTGATTAAACACATCTGAGACTAAAGACACGATGACTGATTTTAGAAGACATGCCCACACACATGAAGTCACATCCATTAAGCATCAGACAGTGGAATGTGCGCAATCTTACAGGTACCTGGGAACAATTATTGAACAATTAATGACTCAAAACTGAACTTTGAAGCAAACTGTGAAGCTGTGTGCAAAAAGGGGCTTCAGTGTTTGGTTTGTTTGAGGAAACTGTCCGTTTTCCACACTGACAAAATCATTATGTTATCATGCTTTTGTTGAATCGATTTTATTTACTTATTTTAGTTTTAGTGGTTTTAGTAAGGATTGGAACCTGAGCACTTTTATGTTTCTAAATTGTCTGTGTTGTTTGTAAAACTTGTGTCAAGATGGATGATAACTCGTCTATTGCAAACCAAATCTACCTCTGGGTACAAATAAAGTAACCTGAACCTGAGCCAGACCCTGTCTCACTGCAGCGCCTGTCTCACTGCAGGACCTGTCTCGCTGTTATTTGGATTGAACAATGTGAAAAATCACAAAGAGAATTCTTGCTCCACGGATTTTAGTAAGAGTCATTTGGAATTTGTGATTTCTGTGGTTCTCTACCATTACAGACACTGGTTCTCCTGAAATAACCGCCCAGAAAGATACTCGACCAGAACCTCAGCCCCGCACACACCTTCCCATCACCCCCACCAAACCATCCAGCCCAGTCCCTAAACCCAAACCGCCACTGGGCCCGCGAACCTCCGGACCGGTCAGCCCGACACCCCAGAGCTCACACACAGCAGAGGGTGAGTCTCCCATACCACACACACTGCCTCCAGTGTACATCCATCTGACAGACTGACAGACATCCATCTGACAGACTGACAGACATCCATCTGACAGACTGAGTTTTCATACAGACCAAGTGCATATAACCGTGTGTGTTTTTTATTAGTGCTGGAAGTGGCCACATTTTGTTTTGAAAGGTGTTATGATGGACATATCCACTGTTTTTCACTGATAATAACACTGTTTATCTAATCACAAGGCCCCTCAGACAAGAATTCAGAGTCACCGAAAGTGCCTTTACCTGCTCCACGCCAGAAGGGGGCGCTGTCGGTTTCAGAGGGAGAAGAGCAGAGCAGTCCTCTCTCTGAGAGCCCTGAAGAGGAACAGTCACAGAGTGGTGAATATCTCTCTAGTTTTCTCTCTTTTCTTGCCTCTCCATCAGTGAGACTCTCCATCTCCAGCTGTGCCTGCCTGGTGCTTGCATTTCTATCACATGTATGACAGAACTTCATTCAAATATGCAAATATGGCGCCTCATTTAAATATGGAAATATGCTACTTCAGTTAAATATTTATGGCATGTGTATGTGTCTGTGTACAAAATAAAGAGAGAGAGACAGGTGAGAGGGAGATGGCCTTGCTGCAGGATTCAGACTTTGTTGAGTCAGTTCTACTGGTCTGGATGACTAACAGTGAATGAGGCAATGCTATGGACTTGTAGAATGTTCTGGTATTGTTTCTGTGTGTCTGTCCTGTAGGTGAGGGCAGCGTGTTTGATGCAGAGCTGGACGGTATCAGCTCTGAGAAGGCTTGGGCCAAACAGAGGTCATCTCTGCGATCCACAGCCAACCACGCCGAAGAAAACAACCAACACCAGCGCTCCCAGTCCCTCCCTACAGCTGGTTAGACATTTCTCCTCTCATATCTGTTCTTTTATCTTTGCTCCAAACTGAAGAGAAACATGGTATAAATGGGTTTCATGTGTCTATTTGTATTTCTCTATCCTGTCAGGACTGTCCACTTCACGGTTGCATTTCATTCAGATACACTCAGTCTTATCCGATATAATTCCAGTCATCTTCAGTCCTGTACCACTGCACTGCCTCTCAAAGCCACACAGGGCAGACAGTGTGGAGGTGGTAGACAGTGTGGGGTGTGGTAGACAGTGTGGGGTGGTAGACAGTGTAGGGTGTTGAGGTGGTAGACAGTGTGAGGTGGTAGACAGTGTGGGGTGGTAGACAGTGTGAGGTGGTAGACAGTGTGGAGTGTGGTAGACAGTGTGAGGTGGTAGACAGTGTGGGGTGTGGAGGTGGTAGACAGTGTGGGGTGGTAGACAGTGTGGGGTGGTAGACAGTGTGGGGTGTTGAGGTGGTAGACAGTGTTGAGGTGGTAGACAGTGTGGGGTGGTAGACAGTGTGGGGTGGTAGACAGTGTGGGGTGTTGAGGTGGTAGACAGTGTGGGGTGGTAGACAGTGTGGGGTGGTAGACAGTGTGGGGTGGTAGACAGTGTGGGGTGTGGTAGACAGTGTGAGGTGGTAGACACTGTGGGGTGTGGTAGACAGTGTGGGGTGTGGTAGACAGTGTGGGGTGTGGTAGACAGTGTGGGGTGGTAGACAGTGTTGAGGTGGTAGACAGTGTGGGGTGGTAGACAGTGTGGGGTGGTAGACAGTGTGGGGTGTGGTAGACAGTGTGAGGTGGTAGACAGTGTGGGGTGTGGTAGACAGTGTGGGGTGGTAGACAGTGTGGAGGTGGTAGACAGTGTGGGGTGTTGAGGTGGTAGACAGTGTGGCGTGGTAGACAGTGTGGGTGTGGTAGACAGTGTGGGGTGGTAGACAGTGTGGGTGTGGTAGACAGTGTGGGGTGGTAGACAGTGTGGGTGTGGTAGACAGTGTGGGGTGGTAGACAGTGTGGGGTGGTAGACAGTGTGGTGTGGTAGGTGGTGTGGGTGTGGTAGACAGTGTGGGGTGTTGAGGTGGTAGACAGTGTTGAGGTGGTAGACAGTGTGGGGTGGTAGACAGTGTGGGGTGTTGAGGTGGTAGACAGTGTGGAGGTGGTAGACAGTGTGGGGTGGTAGACAGTGTGGGGTGTTGAGGTGGTAGACAGTGTGGGGTGGTAGACAGTGTGGGGTGGTAGACAGTGTGGGTGTGGTAGACAGTGTGGGGTGTGGAGGTGGTAGACAGTGTGGGGTGTGGTAGACAGTGTGGGGTGGTAGACAGTGTGGGGTGGTAGACAGTGTGGGGTGTGGTAGACAGTGTGAGGTGGTAGACAGTGTGGGGTGTTGAGGTGGTAGACAGTGTGGGGTGTGGTAGACAGTGTGGGGTGGTAGACAGTGTGGAGGTGGTAGACAGTGTGGAGGTGGTAGACAGTGTGGGGTGGTAGACAGTGTGGGGTGTGGTAGACAGTGTGGGGTGTGGTAGACAGTGTGAGGTGTGGTAGACAGTGTGGGGTGGTAGACAGTGTGGGTGTGGTAGACAGTGTGGGGTGGTAGACAGTGTGGGGTGGTAGACAGTGTGAGGTGGTAGACAGTGTGGGGTGTTGAGGTGGTAGACAGTATGGAGGTGGTAGACAGTGTGGGGTGGTAGACAGTGTGGGGTGTTGAGGTGGTAGACAGTGTGGGGTGGTAGACAGTGTGGGGTGGTAGACAGTGTGAGGTGGTAGACAGTGTGGGGTGTTGAGGTGGTAGACAGTATGGAGGTGGTAGACAGTGTGGGGTGGTAGACAGTGTGGGGTGTTGAGGTGGTAGACAGTGTGGGGTGGTAGACAGTGTGGGGTGGTAGACAGTGTGGGTGTGGTAGACAGTGTGGGGTGTGGAGGTGGTAGACAGTGTGGGGTGTGGTAGACAGTGTGAGGTGGTAGACAGTGTGGGGTGTTGAGGTGGTAGACAGTGTGAGGTGTTGAGGTGGTAGACAGTGTGGGGTTGTAGACAGTGTGGAGGTGGTAGACAGTGTGGGGTGGTAGACAGTGTGGAGGTGGTAGACAGTGTGGGGTGTTGAGGTGGTAGACAGTGTTGGGTGGTAGACAGTGTGGGGTGGTAGACAGTGTTGGGTGGTAGACAGTGTGGGGTGTTGAGGTGGTAGACAGTGTGGGTGTGGTAGACAGTGTGGGATGGTAGACAGTGTGGGGTGGTAGACAGTGTGGGTGTGGAGGTGGTAGACAGTGTGGGGTGTTGAGGTGGTAGACAGTGTTGGGTGGTAGACAGTGTGGGGTGGTAGACAGTGTGGGGTGTTGAGGTGGTAGACAGTGTGGGGTGTGGGGTGTGGGGGTGGTAGACAGTGTTGGGTGGTAGACAGTGTTGGGTGGTAGACAGTGTGGGGTGGTAGACAGTGTGGGGTGGTAGACAGTGTGGGGTGTGGGTGTGGTAGACAGTGTGGGGTGGTAGACAGTGTGGGGTGGTAGACAGTGTGGGGTGTGGGTGTGGTAGACAGTGTGGGGTGGTAGACAGTGTGGGTGTGGTAGACAGTGTGGGGTGGTAGACAGTGTGGGGTGTGGTAGACAGTGTGGAGGTGGTAGACAGTGTGGGGTGTTGAGGTGGTAGACAGTGTGGGGTGGTAGACAGTGTGGGTTGTTGAGGTGGTAGACAGTGTGGGTTGTGGTAGACAGTGTGGGGTGTTGAGGTGGTAGACAGTGTTGGGTGGTAGACAGTGTTGGGTGGTAGACAGTGTTGGGTGGTAGACAGTGTGGGTGTGGTAGACAGTGTGGGGTGTTGAGGTGGTAGACAGTGTGGGGTGGTAGACAGTGTGGGTGTGGTAGACAGTGTTGGGTGGTAGACAGTGTTGGGTGGTAGACAGTGTTGGGTGGTAGACAGTGTTGAGGTGGTAGACAGTGTGGGTGTGGTAGGTGGTGTGGGTGTGGTAGACAGTGTGGGGTGTGGGGTGGTAGACAGTGTGGGGTGTGGGGGTGGTAGACAGTGTGGAGTGTGGGGTTTTTTTTTTTTGTGCATTATGGTTTGATGGGTATTGATGCTGAGTGACACTGTTGTGTTTTTCGTGTTTACAGTGGGAACACTGAACACACAACAGTCTGCCCAGGGTCCCAACCTCAAAGCGCTGGACTCAGATGGTCTGCCCTCTGACCCTGAGGAAAACTTGCCTGAAGGGGACACGACCTCTGACCTAACGTCACCTAACACAGAGAACCAATCGATGGATACAGTCGCCGTATAGACATTATTTCAATATACTGACATCATCCCAGTGTAATGTACATCATTCATGTGGCTACTTCACATCTTAAACTGAAATGAAACGGCTCTTAGGGAGCTTCACCGCTACTTTGACTGAATACAGAATAAACACGCACCTTATAAGGCCTGATGCACAGCCGCAGCCGATCTGAAAGTACTAAAGTGCAGTCTGTCCTCTGTCATGCTTTCCTATACTGGTCAGGTATAGCTCCTGCAGTTTGACTGAATTTTCATTTTAAGAAAAACTTACCTTGTGCACAACTTCCTCTGCTGTGAACTGGATGAATAAGTTAACAATTTCCCCAAACTTTTGGTAAAATGTTATTTTCTTTACTACCAAAGAGTATATATATATATATATATACATATATGTATGTATAATATATTTGAACTTTCATTTTATTCTTTTATCTGGGGAAATGGTTTATGGTGATGGTTTTCTGGAACAAAAAAAAATGTGATTATGCTTCAAAAGAATATACTTTTGTAAAAGACATTTTAACCACTTTTATTTTAGTATGAAAAATATTATTGGAAAATATCATGTTGACAGTGAAAGATCTATGGATATGGTGTTGCATTGCTTTTCGAAGGCCCTGTCTGTATATTTTGTACGAATAAAAAACTCACTGACATTCACTGACTCTGATCTCGTAAAGATATATTAGTCATATTAGTCTGTGCGGGCTTTGCCTAGGTTTTCACAAACTATATTCATCACATTTTGTAAATCTGAAGAGTTTCACATACATGCGTGTACTGTTTCGCCTTTAACTGTTTTTGGAAACATTTTGTGATCACAGTCTCTCATTTTTCTGACCCACTGTGTTGGTCAGTATGTGGGTGTAAAAGACGGGGCTGCTCCCTGCTCGTGCTGCTGCGCGCGTTGTTGGAAGTCAGACTGAGAGTGAGTGGACGAGTCCGCGTGGAGCTCAGCTGGGAAAACTTAGGTGACGCTTGTCCCTACTCTCGTGCAGAATTGTTACGAAGTTTGATTTCGGGTTTTTAGCACCATGGACAGCACGTTGGCTAAACTAGACGCTTCTGCTTTTCTTCAAGTCTGGCAACACTTCGACAAAGCCGGTACTGTAACTGACACACCGACAGGAATCCTTTTAAAGATTGAAAATTGTTTTTTAATGGGTCAGATGAATTCTCTGAGCGGTATTCATTGCTTATGTTGCAGATAATGGCTACATCCAAGGAAAGGAATTGGAAGAGTTTTTCCGACACGTCGTTAAGAAATTAGGGATAAGTGTAGGCACATTGAATGTTTTGTTTTATTCTTTTGACAATCAAATTAAAGATGTATTGTCTTTGTTCATTTGTCATCATAACCCTGCAACAATTAATGACCATACGTGCACAGTAGTGTAGTGCAGCGGTCTAGACGTGGACGACGTGAGTATGTCGACTGCCATTCTGTGATATATACGTGAGATGTTTGACGGCTGTTGGAGCATTATCCGCAGAGCAATCTTGTTCTTCACAAAATACATTCAAATGCTAAGCCTGTTGTTTTATTCGAGACACTGGCTAAACAAACTAAACTGACAAGCCTCCTCCTCCTTTGTGTCTTTGAATGGAACGTTCGTAAAGATTTTCTGAGGTCATAGAGCCATAGATTATGAAAAGGTCTCAGTGAGTTCCCCCATGATTTCAAGTAAACCATCCTAATTCTTAGGTGGATTAGCTCTTTTATATATTCTGTTGGTTCTCATCTTGACTCAGAACTTCAGCTCCGAAGAACTGTTTTAAAACAGTCACACTGATCATACTCGTACCTCCGACATGTAATACATATCACACTGAACCAACCATAACCACCATCAAACAAATTGTAGTATTGCTAAAGAATCGTTCTCGTTTATATTTGCGACATGAGTTACGGTAGTTTAAACATCCTGATTTTTTCAAAGGGTAAACTCGCTGAGGAAAAGGTTCAACATCTGAGAGAAAGATTAATGTCGACCTCTGGCATCGGTGCGGACGGACGGCTGCAGATTGAAGAGGTACTGAATACTGTCTTTTCTTGTGAGGGAGCTTGTTTATAGCTTAATTAGTTATAGGTTCATTCTAGTTAATTGCATGGTTTGTTCGAAGGACAGTGTATTACACATTAGCTACACATTAACACCACCGTAACACTGTGAATAAATAACCTTCTCCAGTCGGCAGTCTTTCTGCTGGAGACAGCTCAATCAAACAGCTCAGAGACGGACCGAGGAGTACCGAGAGAGCTCTCAGTAAGAGGAACAAGAACTGAACAGGAACTGAAACCCCTTGCTTAAGAATGAGCTGAGGGTCCGAAAGAAGCGTTTAAGATATTAATGATAAGGATGGGAGTGTAATGATGGCTCGTTTGCTGATTTTCGGAAGTCTTTTATAGATCAATATTAGAATAAAACAGTCGAGGGGATTCTAACACTTTTTGATCCTCTTGAACAGATCCGAAACAGAAAATAAAATGTTTGTCATACTCTTAGGTCAGCTGTTTTTTTATCATATGTTGGGCTCCAGAATTTGCACTATTTGGTGCATTTCACAGAGAATAAAAGCGACCTGTTGGGTTGATGAATGACTTCCTGAACTGATTGTCATTTGGTAGTTGGCGACAATGATCCTCCCGGAGGAGGAGAACTTCCTGTTGCTGTTCCGCAGAGAGACCCCGCTGGACAGTAGCGTGGAATTCATGAGGGTGAGAGCAGCTTGTTTGTTTGGTTCATTTTAAAGTGGTTTGGTTTTTGTGTGTGTGTCTATCTATCTATCTATCTACACACACACATAGACAGATAGATAGATAGATAGACAGATAGATAGACAGATAGATAGATAGATAGATAGATAGATAGATAGATAGATAGATAGATAGATAGATAGATAGATAGATAGATAGATAGGTAGATAGATAGATAGAAACACGGTGCTGTCTTTTTGTGTACTCTCTTCCCTCTGGAGACAGTGAAATATTAAGAATCGAGTGTATTTGTTGTGTTATGGCCATTCACAGCTGCAGTTGATATATTATTTTCCATGGTCTAGATGCAACCTTGGTCTAAACAGTGACTTTTAATGAGAGTTTTGATTGATTTCTGAAGCATTCTCTCCCTCTCTCCCTGTCTGTCTGTCTGTCTCTCTGTCTCTGTCTCTGTCTCTCTCTCCTTTCAGATCTGGAGAAACTATGATGCTGACAGCAGTGGATACATCTCAGCGGTGGAGTTAAAGGTACTGCTCTCTGTCTCACTAAGTACCACTCTTCCTCCTCAGACTCATTAGCACCATTCTAACAGGCCACAGCCCTCATGCACTGCCTGGAGGAGCACCATTCTGACAGGCCACAGCCCTCATGCACTGCCTGGAGGAGCACCATTCTGACAGGCCACAGCCCTCATGCACTGCCTGGAGGAGCACCATTCTGACAGGCCACAGCCCTCATGCACTGCCTGGAGGAGCACCATTCTGACAGGCCACAGTCTTCATGCACTGCCTGGAGGAGCACCATTCTAACAGGCCACAGCCCTCATGCACTGCCTGGAGGAGCACCATTCTAACAGGCCACAGCCCTCATGCACTGCCTGGAGGAGCACCATTCTGACAGGCCACAGCCCTCATGCACTGCCTGGAGGAGCACCATTCTGACAGGCCACAGCCCTCATGCACTGCCTGGAGGAGCACCATTCTGACAGGCCACAGCCCTCATGCACTGCCTGGAGGAGCACCATTCTGACAGGCCACAGTCTTCATGCACTGCCTGGAGGAGCACCATTCTGACAGGCCACAGTCTTCATGCACTGCCTGGAGGAGCACCATTCTGACAGGCCACAGCCCTCATGCACTGCCTGGAGGAGCACCATTCTGACAGGCCACAGTCTTCATGCACTGCCTGGAGGAGCACCATTCTGACAGGCCACAGTCTTCATGCACTGCCTGGAGGAGCACCATTCTGACAGGCCACAGTCTCCATGCACTGCCTGGAGGAGCACCATTCTGACAGGCCACAGTCTTCATGCACTGCCTGGAGGAGCACCATTCTGACAGGCCACAGCCCTCATGCACTGCCTGGAGGAGCACCATTCTGACAGGCCACAGTCTTCATGCACTGCCTGGAGGAGCACCATTCTGACAGGCCACAGTCTTCATGCACTGCCTGGAGGAGCACCATTCTGACAGGCCACAGTCTTCATGCACTGCCTGGAGGAGCACCATTCTGACAGGCCACAGTCTCCATGCACTGCCTGGAGGAGCACCATTCTGACAGGCCACAGCCCTCATGCACTGCCTGGAGGAGCACCATTCTGACAGGCCACAGTCTCCATGCACTGCCTGGAGGAGCACCATTCTGACAGGCCACAGTCTTCATGCACTGCCTGGAGGAGCACCATTCTGACAGGCCACAGTCTTCATGCACTGCCTGGAGGAGCACCATTCTGACAGGCCACAGCCCTCATGCACTGCCTGGAGGAGCACCATTCTGACAGGCCACAGTCTTCATGCACTGCCTGGAGGAGCAGACAATGAATGGATCATTTTTGCTCTTAAATTTCTCAAATAACTTTAACTTGGTCAAGTTTTTGCCACAATAGGTGCCTCAAAAAAACCTTGTCATCTTCATTTCATCTTGGCTGTTATTATTGTGTGGTGTGGTCTGAATAATTGTCTGCCTTTGAGTTCCTCATGAGCCATTGTTTTGTGCCATTTATATTTGTTTGTTCATGACTTTTCACTCCAGTAACCTTGTCTGCTCCTTTTCCATCTCTTCCTTAAGCTACTATTTCCATGAGTTAAAAGGGTTTTTTATGATGATCTGACCATCTCTTCACCCTTGCCTCCCTCATCCAATCAGAGCTTCCTGCAGGATCTGTTCCAACAGCACCAGAAGGTGATCACCAGTGCCAAACTGGAGGAGTACACTGATGCTATGGTAATGAAACTCTGACCTATGACCTCACATCTGTCTGACAAATATACTCTTTAAATGTGTCAGTCTTGACTTTCACTGTGGTAGATTTCATGGTGTAGAACAGGTTTCATTTCAGTTACTTCTCTATTATCTCTGTTTGCTGTGGTTCTGCTGGATAAATGTTGTGATGGGTTCTCTGTGGTTCTGCTGAATAAATGTTGCGATGGGTTCTCTGTGGTTCTGCTGGATAAATGTTGTGACGGGTTCTTTGTGGTTCTGTTGGTCAAATGTTGTGATGGGTTTTTTGTGGTTCTGTTGGATAAATGTTGTGACGGGTTCTCTGTGGTTCTGCTGGATAAATGTTGTGATGGGTTTTTTGTGGTTCTGTTGGTCAAATGTTGTGAAGGGTTCTCTGTGGTTCTGCTGGATAAATGTTGTGACGGGTTCTCTGTGGTTCTGCTGGATAAATGTTGTGACGAGTTCTTTGTGGTTCTGTTGGTCAAATGTTGTGACGGGTTCTTTGTGGTTCTGTTGGTCAAATGTTGTGATGGGTTCTTTGTGGTTCTGTTGGATAAATGTAATGAAGGGTTCTCTGAGGTTCTGTTGGATAAATGATATGATGAGTTCTTTGTGGTTCTGTTAGGTTCTCCGCAGTGTTTGATCTCTGTTTCACCTTCACTTCTCTCTTTCAGATGAAAATGTTTGACAAAAACCAAGATGGTCGACTGGATCTGAATGATCTGGCCAGGTAAATCCCTGGAATGCATCCATATATTAGTTAGTCTTACATTAGTTAGTCATGTATTAGTTATTCTTATATTAGTCTCATATTGGCTAGTTATACATTAGTTGGTCATATATTAGTTAATATCATATTAGTTAGTCATATGTTAGTTAGTCTTATATTTGTGTCTTATTACAGTGGATGTTTCATAAATTATTGGCATTGAACTGATTTCTTATAGTAATCTCTCTTTTGCTTTGCCTACCCAGAATCCTTTCTTTAAAGGAAAACTTCTTGCTGAAATTTGAAATGGATGTAAGTTAGATTTTCTCATGTTTAACAATGAAAGACTTGAGTTCATGTCAGTATTTTTCTTTGATGCTATTTTCTCTCTTTACCTCAGTTATGAAGTGTAAATATGTAATAATTAGTTTGAACTGAAAGTAATATAACACTCTGCAGGCTTGCAGCCAGGAGGACAGAAAAAGGGACTTTGAGAAGATCTTTGCCCACTACGATGTGGTGAGTTTCACACAGGGTCACTGAAGCTGGGGTGGGAGCATGCAGTCTAGTCATGTGTGCATTCTCAGCACTCAGTATGTCACATTTTCACTATAGCACATTTGTGAAACTCGTTCCATGTTTTGTCAGAGTAAGACTGGGGCATTAGAAGGGCCAGAGGTGGATGGATTTGTCAAAGACATGATGGAGCTGGTGAAGGTACAGAACATGGAGCTGCTCCATCACTAACATCTCCCCCATCGTTCTTAAATAAATACTGAACTCGGTTGAACAGGTTTGGTCTGTTTCGGCCATTATCTCTCACTGTGTTAATCTGACCCTCCCTCTCTGTCTTTCTGTCTCTATCTCCATCACTCTTTCGCCCCATTTCTAAGCCCAACCTCAGTGGGGCGGACCTGGACAAGTTCCGGAGGATTCTGCTGGGCCACTGTGACATTAATGGAGATGGAAAGATCCAGAAGAATGAGCTGGCTTTGTGTCTGGGCCTGAAGTTGAGTCCATGAGGTCTTGACAGGACACACACACACACACACACACACAAACACATCACCAACCAACTGTTAATGCTGACAGGCTTTCAGTAGCATTAGGAGTGTAGTGTTGCAGCAGGGTTGGAAGGTGATGGGATTTGGAGTGAAATGTGCTGTTTGTTAGTTATAGACTCATAGACCCCTGTTGTGGTCTTGGTGTGAAGTGTATTGTGTACAGTGCCATAGTGCTGTTAAAGACACTAGTTAAATTGTCCTTATATGACCAAGAAGTACATAATTAGACTAATTTCATAATTAGACTGTTGTCAGATCTAAAGGTGACATGTATGGACACATTACGCTAGATATAAAATTCATTTTGTTTTAATCAGATACAAATGCCATACTGTCTTAAATTAGATATGAGTTTCATATTGTCTTGTGTTAGAAATGATTGTGATTAATGTCTTGTGCAGTTCTTCAGAGACTCATTTGGTGTTGTCTCATTTGGTGTTGTCTGATGTCCCGGGAGCAGAGCCATAGATGTAATCAGTGTGGAGTGAAACTGATCTTTCCTCTGTATTATATTCTTTCTCAAAATTATTCAAATGAAATGTTATTGAATGATGGTCAGGACATGGAACATAGAGAGTAAAATGTGTCTTTTTGGATGTTTGACTGATGGAATTTTTTTTCCTTAGTAGTTTTGTTTTAACTGAAATCTGGTTCATTTAGAAGATGTGTTGATATAAGACCTTTGTGTCTCCATCTCTTCGCCCTGCCCTTATGTTAACTTGACTTTGATTATGCATTACTGCTGGTATGAAGAAGTGTTGGATATAAACACACTTTTGGACCAGCCCAGAGAGATTCTCTCAGAGAGAGGTGTGTAAGGAATGTGCTGTCTGGGTTAACCTTTTTTTTTTTTAAATGCTACTGCACTGAATAATAAGATCATAGAAATGCTCGGTGTGATTTGTGCTTTTATTGTCTAATGATCATTCTCTCTTTTTGTCTGACCCAAACAGTAGTGTTAGGGGAGACCAGTGTGGTAGAGGAGTCAGTGGTTTTGCATCAGACTCATCCACTGGTTTAACGGAGGAACATAACAGCACAGAAACGGCATATTGCTCTGTTGCTGTGGTAACCCAGCACAGTGCGTTAGTGACTGTAATAAGAGAGTAAACATGGCCAGTTGATCATGAATCATTTGGATTAAAGAGGTTTTCAAAGGTCCAGTTGTTTCGGAATAGCGCCAACTATCAGCCACACAACACTTTCAGCCAGCCAGAGGCCGCATCTTCACCGGGTATGTCCTCCCCACCCACCCAACACCTGAGAGCAGGGCCAATCAGAGCAGGCTGTGAGTAGCCCTGACATGTGACTTTGATTTAGGAGAGATGGTTTGTGTGGTGTTGGAGGCTGAGATGTGTTTGATTTGGGAGAGATGGTTTGTGTGGTGTTGGAGGCTGAGATGTGTTTGATTTGGGAGAGATGGTTTGTGTGGTGTTGGAGGCTGAGATGTGTCTGATTTGGGAGAGATGGTTTGTGTGGTGTTAGGGACTGAGATGTGTCTGATTTGGGAGAGATGGTTTGTGTGGTGTTTGGGGCTGAGATGTGTCTGATTTGGGAGAGATGGTTTGTGTGGTGTTAGGGACTGAGATGTGTCTGATTTGGGAGAGATGGTTTGTGTGGTGTTGGAGACTGAGATGTGTCTGATTTAGGAGAGATGGTTTGTGTGGTGTTGGAGGCTGAGATGTGTTTGATTTGGGAGAGATGGTTTGTGTGGTGTTGGAGGCTGAGATGTGTCTGATTTGGGAGAGATGGTTTGTGTGGTGTTGGTGGCTGAGATGTGTTTGATTTGGGAGAGATGGTTTGTGTGGTGTTAGGGGCTGAGATGTGTCTGATTTGGGAGAGATGGATTGTGTGGTGTTAGGGGCTGAGATGTGTCTGATTTGGGAGAGATGGTTTGTGTGGTGTTGGAGGCTGAGATGTGTTTGATTTGGGAGAGATGGTTTGTGTGGTGTTGGAGGCTGAGATGTGTCTGATTTGGGAGAGATGGTTTGTGTGGTGTTAGGGGCTGAGATGTGTCTGATTTGGGAGAGATGGTTTGTGTGGTGTTGGAGACTGAGATGTGTCTGATTTGGGAGAGATGGTTTGTGTGGTGATAGGGACTGAGTTGTGTTTGATTTGGGAGAGATGGTTTGTGTGGTGTTAGGGACTGAGTTGTGTTTGATTTGGGAGAGATGGTTTGTGTGGTGTTGGAGACTGAGATGTGTTTGATTTGGGAGAGATGGTTTGTGTGGTGGAAGATATTGAGATGCTTAATGCTAATGTAAAGGGGCTGATGATAATGTCATCAAAGCTATTTTAAAGGGAAACAGGAAAAATACCCCCTACCATTTTAATTTAAATTACCATTTAAATCAGACTTACCTGTCCTGAAAAGAGACTAAACCAATCTCTGAGAGAGAAACAAACTTGCTGTTTAATCATTAATGTAATGTGCACATTTTAGGACCATTCAAGTGAATTGTCTTCATAGTGGGCATTAGAGTGTAGGGACCTGTTTGTTTAGGATCTGTTTGTGTGTGTGTGTCTAGTTAGACTGGCTCCACAGATGGCCTACCCACACACACACACACACACACACACAGCAGTTTGATTGCTGTAATTTTGCCCTGGCTGGGCCCCGCTGCACTGTGGGTAATGGTGCTGTCTTGCTCTGTCATTAGGGGCTGTGTCTGTGGTTATGCTGTCAGGCTGGGCCAGCCTCACCGTCCCTACACCCCCCCCCCCCCCCCCCCGGCCACAGCTCAGACAGACACCACTTAATTACACATCCACTCTGGAGCTGAGGGGGTGGGAGGCCTGGCAGAGAAGATTCTGGAGGGTTCTACTGTGAGTCCAGACTGTTGCCCTCACCCAGCTGAGTGCGGTTCATCGGTCCGCGGGCCCAGCGGCTGATGGCTAAATTACGAGCTGGGCCGTCAGAATCTGGGAATAATGAGGCGATGATTTCTTCCTGCCGTGGGCAACCAAGACAGGGACAAATCAGCTCTCTGTCCTAAAATAACACTGCCTGCCCAGACCCCGCTGGTTTGCCACAGTCAGTAAGATTCATGTCATAGGTGCATCAGTGATGATGATGATGATGGTGATGATGATGATGATGGTGGTGATGCATGACCGAGGGATTTTTTTTCTCGCTTTACATTCTCTGTGTGATTTCTGCTGTTGGCTGTCTGACAGGTCACATTAGAGTAGGTGCGAGAGAAAATCTCCAGGGGTCATCTCTGAGAGTTTATCAACATGAGATCTCTCGGAGTTAATTTTACATTTTACATTCTGCTAATACCCACATGTTCACTGTCTCAGAACTGTATTTACCCTCTTGGATAAATGAGATTGCATGATGACATCATGGAATTATACATCATGAATTATAGAAACACTAAGAGGAGTATACTTAAATATCAGCCGTCACTGATGATAAATCAAAGACACGGTTTCATTCTGACAAACGGAATCACACATACACACACATACACACACACAGTTCTCTGATGCTGAGGTACAGACCTTGACAGTGTTAATGAATATCCATCAGAGTTTACAGAGACACAGACACACAGACAGTTTTAAGTATTTGCCCTCTTTCTGATATATCATATAATCACCCTGCCACCCAGTGGCCGCAGCGGGAACATCAGGCACATGGTTAGGGTGGAGACGGCTGGTGCTGGATTGGATCAGCTGGAGGGATGCTCTAAACTGTGATTGGTTATAACCCAACTCTACCCCTACCCCTGACCCAAACCCTAACCAATCACAGCAGAGTAGCGTCCCCCTGGCCGATCCAGACTAGCATTTGCTATGCAAAAACCTGTTGAAAAGCCATTTGTTTAAGAGTGGACAACAGACATGGATACCACGTTGCAATGCCACCTACGGCAAGATACTTGATTCAATATGTTTTGCTGACGAACACAAAGGCAAGAGTTGGGATGGGCGTGGCTCTGTGGCATTTGCTTCAGTATCTGATATAGCGACGCAACGGTTCTCAGGATGACGTCAGAGCAACCTGCCGACCTTCAGTCCAAACTCCCATAATCCTTCACTGCGCAGACAAAGATGCAGATTGTCAGAAAAGTTTAGACTCCACTGGTACAAGTTTTAAAAGAATATAACGACTACTAATTACACTGCCAAAAATTTCACGAACTAATACCATTAATAATAGCATCACTGTTATTACCAGAAAAAAATCAATTAGTCAGTTATTCAGTTTTAAAATCTGTTAAAACACGGATTGAGGGGAAAACGTTAAACCATACATCATACATGTCTATAGAGACATATTCTATAAGGACCACGAGATGGCACTGTTTTACAGACCGGTTTTGTGCTCAGGTACATAGATCGATTGAGGGATAATCATGTGAATACGCACAGGCATTGACATGTTATGTCGTGGTGTTGATCATGAGAAAGTATTTCTTTTAAAATAATAATTACAGCACCATGGCATTTTCCTGCTCCCACTTTATACGCTCATACAGTCATTGACGTCCAGTCGCGTAATCAGTGTTGTAAGAAGCGCGCGCACCGCAGCCGCGCAAGTAAAGGATTTTCATGTGGAGTACAAATTACGCAGATTCTCTGAAATTTGATAAGGTATTGGTGACTTTTACGTAATTAAAAGGCACATTGTTTATTTATTTAGTGAAGGATGGCTTTGAGTGAAATAGATTACATTAGCTCACACCTGTGTTTGTACGGCTTGAAAAGCCCTCCTTCTAACTCTACAGTTAGGGTTTCGTATTTAGCTCACAAGACAAGATAATTCACTGAGAAACGACGTCAGATGACATTAAACTATTGAAACGAACAGACGTACAATTAGACTGTAAAAGTTCGCGCCGCGATTACTATTTGACTTCGTTATAATGATGTAGCGGAGGGCGTGGTTACAGCGCCAGCCTGACAGTTCTGCTGCCCGAACTTCATCTGTTACTGTAACTGCATGAACGACTACACCAGTTCTCACCGTTTATGTTGATTTTTATGCTCGGATTTAACCCCTTCAGAGCGAGAGTTTCCCACGGATTTTCAAGCAAAAGATGGCATTTATGTCAATACGGACAATAAAGCTGTCTTTAGGTCCTAGCGTAGCCCTCTCATGCATTGAGCTGTCCATCGCCTGAGATAGCTACAACATACCGGCGCGCCTACCGGATCACTTTGGGTCCTTTTTGGCCCAGTAGGGCGGTTTTCCATAAAATACGGTGTCTTTATCTGCATTATACGTGAGTAAACGGATTTGGCAACAGTTTTTTCTGTACAAAACACATTCAACAATTAACGTGACGCCCTAAAATGGAGACGGTCATGGAGAGAGAGATTAGCGCGCTGGGAGGACTTTTCCAAACGGTCATGAGTGATATGAAGGTAACACACCCTGA